>NW_024509210.1:6254777-6425266 GCF_017590135.1 Pyrgilauda ruficollis | reverse complement strand
CCCCCCCCCCCCACTTCTTTTAAATATATCTGTATTGTTTATTCTTTAAAGACACAGTGGAAGTTTTAGATGAAAGAGTTGCATGCATAAGTTCAAAGCCTCTCCTGGCTGATCTGTATTCCCACAAGAAACATGAGTGAGAAAAGGTGGATGAGCAGAGCCTGGCTGGACTCATCTCATTGGCTTGGTTAAAATGAAATTAAAAGAGGGGGGTAGTTCTCTTCTGTTTGTTTACTAGCTTTCATTTTTATTCCTCTCTAGGCACAAAACAAGCAAACAGAGACTATTTAAAAACAGAGCATGCCCTTGCTCCTACACACCATGTTTTCATAATCAGTATCTTGGTAATCTTGTGTTAGACTTTCTCTATGAGCATTTTCAAGGATAAAAAAAAAACTAAAAGAGCACCTGGGGGGAAACTCTGCAGTCTCAGGAAAGATAATTTTCTACCTGATTGCATAAATAAGAGAAAAAAATTGGTGTGTTGAACTTCTTGTATCTGTTAGTTTTTAGGCCATGATTCAGATAATTGTTTTTCCATAGGGTCAGGCTTCTATCTGAGCTCTTCAAAGTACTTCATCCCTGCGTGTACATTCATTATATCATCACAAAATTATGCCCAAAAGGAACTGCAGTGGATTTCCCCAGAGACTTCAGGATTTAACAGCATGATCTAGGTTATGTCCTTTGCAGCTTTCTTCAGCCAGTGAGTTTGCTTAATGAAGCTGTGGAAATTTGAAAAGCAGATGTGTTTTTCTTATGCCTTAGGGAAGCAGCCAATCTTTAGTTGAGATGTTGGGAAGAAACTGCCTAATCTGCAACTGCCTGCCTCGGATTTTCAAGAGCTGACAGTTCTGATATCAGCCTGTTGGAGACACAGCAGTGGAGTAACTAGGATGATTGTCAGCTTTTATGTAGTTCTGAAAATCCTTATTTCTTTATTTTCATAAAAAATGTAAGTTAGAGTTGCTTCAGCTCTAGGTGATTTGGAGCAGACTGTGATTGTGACAATGCTTAGCATAGAAAGGAACTCCATCAGAAAATGGTTCAGTGCTTTTAAGCTTTGCTGTACAATGGGCTTTGTTCATTGCTTGTTTGTAGAGGTAATTCTCTCAAATATACTCTCCATCTACTTTCAGTACAATACAGAAAATGGTATCACACTAGTTCTGTCATTTCCACTATTAAATCAGAGGTTTGTTAACAACTCTGAGAACTCATTATTGAGATTGATGAAGCGATTTAAAGAAAATATCAGTTTGTAATTGAATAATTGTCTGATGTACAGGCAGGTTTTTAACCGTATTTGGTCTTAATATTTATTGAGCTTCACAGAATGAAGATGAGAACAAAGATCTCTTTTTCCAACAGCATGGTAGGTTACATAAAATGCACTTACTGAAATTTTCCCATTGCTAGTTGATGATGCTTGCACCTCTCATACTTGGTAAGAAACACTGTATTGTTTTTGCCACATTCTTTTGGAAGGATAAAGAATTACTGGTTGACTTTGCCAAACTGCTCAGCACAGATGGAACTGTGTGATGGCTAATGCATCTTGTACTTGTGTGCCTATCAAAAGCAGTAGCAAACAACTGCTGGGTTTATTTACTCTCCCAGGGACCAGCTACTGGTGGATTCAAAAAAGATGTTCAGACCAGTCCTTTGGCAGAAAATCCTGTCCTGTGCTTGCTTCTCTTGTTAGGAACCAAATTCCTGTAATCACTGCTAAGAATCCCCACTGACAGCATCTGCTTATTGGCTCAAAACCTGAGTCCAGAGGAATTTTAGTTCAGAAATACACAGTTTACTAGTTACATAGTCAGTACTCATACATCCCCTCAGGGTTTTTGAATGGTTTGTCTCTCACAGTGTCTTCATTATGGGAACTCATACTGCATGTATAAAAATTGAGATAACTGGTACAATTTGAGTGACATGCCATGCTATTAAAACCAAAATTCTTAAGGAATATGTAAGGGATGGTGGTGAAAGAGAGAGAGGGAGGCTTATGATTATGCAGAAATTTCATGCTCAGTTTTGCTGATCCGGAACAGTGCTTCACTCTCAGAACTAGTCCCAGTGCAGATTAGAGTCACAGAATCAGAGAAGGGTCAGGTTGGAAGGGACCACTGTGGGTCACCTGGTCCAACCTCTCTGTTCAGGCAAGGTCATCAGAGAGCATGTGGCACAGAATTGTGTCCAAATGGAATTGCTAGAGTCTGCATCCACAGATGAGAGATGGACTGATCCTTCTGTGAGGTCAGCCGGCATCAAGGAACCCCCTTCACTCTACTTTGATGGTTCCTAAAGTCTACATACAATCTTCCAGATTTTAACCTTCCTCTTGAGAATTACAGGCTGTGTTCAACGTCTCAGAAAGCTTTTAATGTAGTGTGATCTAAAAGAAACAGTGACAATTTACCCATTTGACCACCTTCACCCCCAAATGC
Organism: Pyrgilauda ruficollis; assembly: GCF_017590135.1. NCBI lineage: Eukaryota > Metazoa > Chordata > Aves > Passeriformes > Passeridae > Pyrgilauda > Pyrgilauda ruficollis. The sequence goes on along the minus strand of NW_024509210.1, from coordinate 6,422,813 downwards.
AAGATGGGATGCACCCTTGAAAGCAGGAAATTTGTATGGAAGAGTTGGCCTTTGAGACATAAAATCAGAGAATGATTTGTCATGTTACCCATGGACTTGTTTCAAATCAGGTTTGGGAGGGTTGCCACTGTTAGAGGAGAGGATTGAGCCATCACATGATCTTCCCACAGGCTGTTCTTAAGGACTGGAATCAAAGTGGTGATCTGAAGAAAAATTGCTTTTCACCTTACTGCAGCTTCCTAAATAACCAGATTTGCTCTCCTGGTTGTTTGCCATCTTACTTGACCTGTCTTTTCATTCTGTGCATTAAATTTGCCCTGTTAGTTGGTGCTTCTGTTGCCTTTTGGAAGCTGTTCTCTAGACAGACTTCGTGTCTGGTGCAGCTACACGCATCTGCTTTGTGTTCATAAATGCCTAAGGCTTAAACAGAGAGTCTTTGTCACCACCAGGCTAAAACTGGCATATGGCTATTATGGGGGAACTGTCAAACAACAGAGGGTCTGACTCTTGCTGCTCAGATGAAGTTCCAGAAACAATTCTGTCTCTGTGAACAAAGTCCAGTCCACAACTGCACCACAGAAAATAGTCAGATACAACATCTTCTGCTCTCTGCCCATGTAAATGTGGTTGTACACACCTAAAACACTGTCTGATACTAAATTTTGTGTGCTTTTATTATGGGAGGCAAATGAATGTTTATAAAACTGACAATTTTTACAATTTTAACTGAAGTTGTAGACTAAGATTCTCTTAAGCCAGAGAGGATGTGAATAAGCATAACTGAATAGCTGAAGCAAAGTGGTAGTTTTGGGTTTTTTTGTGAGGGGACAGAGCTGTCAAAAACTTGGGTTATGTTACGTCCTCACTTTTTAAGCAGAATTGTCCTTTGAAATCAAGGACCTGGGTTTTGATCAATGTGTAATAACAAGTTACTGCATTTAAAAGTAAATTCACATCAGTAACTAATCTGACATCCTGTCCAGAAGGAAGAATTCTTTTAGAATTTTTATTCCTTGGTCTTTGTTGGGTTGGGCTAGGGTGGCTGTGAGGAGCAGTTTGCAGAGGTGCTGGGGACTGCTGGCCAGTAATTCAGGCATTGAAAAAGGCAATGCTGAAACTGCTGCTGCTGCTGAAAGCTCATGTAAGAGACACAGATCTGATTGTTGTGTTGCTCTGACGTGTGGAGATTTAGTCATTACTGTCAAAACAAAAGTCAGCATCTCACAGGGAATGAACAAAACCAAACAGCTTCCATAAGCATAAAAGTAAATGTCAAATATTTCACTTCATTAGTTCTCATAAGGATTAGGGAAGCAGGGAGCATGTCAATGGGATTGAATAATTATGGCATAATTAATCTTTTTGACAATATGTGTTTCTCCATTGGGCAAGGACCACTGAGAAGAGGTGGGCTCAGCTTGTAACTCCAGCCTCCTATTTTTTTATTTCTATGGATATGTTTTCAAACACTGATTGGGGTGTGAACCTGAAAGTTGGTGGAATATTTGTAAATTGGAGGATTAAAGTGGATGAAGACTTCAAGAGGGAATAGTTCAATCCTGTACTGTACAAAAGCAAAACAAAATCCTTCATTTCAGTGCTTGTGCTCCACTTCTCAGTTACCTTTTTTTATTGCAGAAATGACCATAATTGTAACAGGTCCCAAGTAATAATAAATTAGTGTTTAATTTATTCCACAGAATTTGCACACACATCTCTCCAGGTCTGTAGCATCCCTACATTTCTTACACTAAGCTTATAGCAGATTGTTGTGCCAGTCTGGATAGGACTCTGTATGGCAAATGCCAGTGACAACTTGAGTTTAGTCAAAATTAGGATTTGAACTAACTCTTCCAGAGGTTAACCTGATGTACCTGTAAGCTCTCCAGAGATTTGTGTGGCTTACAAATGCCGTGTAAGTGACCACAGTAGGACATGTTGTGAATTAGAATCATTTTTGCTCCTGTGGAGTGTACACAAAACAGCAATGTCATTTTCCTCAAGTGTTTTAGCAGTCAGGTTTGCAGCCTTGTTCCAATGGGAGACACATTTGTCAAAGCAGAAAAGGCAAGGCTTCCCACCACAGGCAGCAGCCATGACTCTTTGCTGCTTTTTTAGTAGTTCCTGTGATTAGTTTCTACATTTTATTGACAAAATAAGCTTTATTTGAAATCTTTCCTTTCTGGTGTCCTTGCATTGTTTGGGGGAAGAACATTTGTGTTCTGTAGGATGAGGACATTTGCATTCTGGGTTGGTTTCGTGTGAAGATGGTCCATGGTAGTGCAGCTCCCTAAGCACCCGCTTACCTGGTGCTGTGACACTGTTAACAGCAGCTGAGCTTTCTGTTTGCATGTTCCTGAGGAAATAGCAGTTCCTAATGTATTTTGTAATGGAAGTTCTACTTTGCAATGTCTTTTTCCAGACTGGTAAAACCTCTGAGGCAAAAGACTCTTTTCTCTTTACTATTTGTTTGCACGGTGAATTATTCTGAGAGATAAACCAGAAATTAAAACTAGCCAATGGCAATGGGGTGTTCTTCTGAAATGAAGTATATATTTAGTATGTATTCAGAATAGAAAGTTATTTGCATGGGTTTGATATCCCAGAGGATCAGACTCCCATGATATTTTGGGAATCCCATGTTCTTAATTGTGCTTCTAGAAGCTCCTCAAGTGGAAGACAGATGAGGTACTGGCTGAACCTGCATTTTAGCCCCATGAAGTTAGCCGTGTAATGAGATTGTAAAGCTGTGGACATTTCCAACTACAGCCATAATGCTAGCAGCAATTTCAAGAGCATAGCATGTCTGAAACTGGAACAAAGAAATTGAAAGCCAGGAAATAAATCTAGGACAAAATTCCCTGGTTTTGAAGTTTTTTCTTTTCTTTTTTTTATAATCTAGGTACTTAGTAGACCCTGAGGTCTCTTGAGACTTGTGATGAGGAAGTATGTAAAAACATAGATTGTACCGAAGGCAAATGAAAGTATTTAATGTATATTCACTAATAAATGCACTTGTTTTCATCACACATAATATGTTTTGTTTCAAAAACTGGTTCAGTAAAGCACAGGATCAATCTGACTTCTTTGTATACAGAAATGGCAGAAAGTCCCTTGCTCCTGTTACAACTGCTTGGGTATAAACCCAGTTTATGTAGAGAAATGTTGAAAAAGAATGTTTAGATAATGATAAATGATTGGTATTTGCTTATTGCTTCTTTGAGACAGTTGAAACATGAAGCAGAACTTCCAAATTCATACAAGATTTTTCAACTTATGTATCTCCATTATTTTCTGGAGTCAAAGAAGTTCTTCCTTGGGGCTTGAATGAAAGACTTGCCAGTTTTGGGAAATGTATTGTGAAGTCAGTTGTTTGTGGTAATGGAGGAGGTCAGATTTCTGATTCATTGGTGGTTAGAAGGGGAAAAGTATTAAAAAACAAAATAAAGGAAAAAATCTTTTTTATGGGAGGAGGACAAGAAGTTATCTGCAAAGGATCTCAATGGAAAATCCTGCCTTTTTAAACATACTGATGAAGCAAAAAAGGACAGTTAAAATCCACACACATGAATGATGGCCCTCAGCCTAAATCCAAAGGTACTTTGTTCAGATATAATATAGTTCTGCTTTTAATTTTCCATAATCAGAAGTTGCTGTTTAAAATTTGAGGTACTTTGGACTCATGTTTGTCAGGGTCTCATCTTCAATGTTGACACTTTTTTCTCTAGGATAAAAGCAGCCATAATCCAAGAAAATTCTAGGCTTGCCAAAATTTACAGACGCACCATATTTGTATGTCTATGTGTTCCACAGCCCCAACATATTGTATTTTCACATTTTTCCATATTTGCAAGTATTTCCTTATGGAATTGTAAAATTGCCGGGTGGCTTGAGTGCATTGGAGGTCCATAAATTGTTTGCTACAATGATCAGCAGGACAATATATGGACTGAGCTTAACCATTGAGTTACTGGCCAAAACAGGATACTTTGGATACTTTCAGTTGTTTATGCATTTCCTCTCAGAGAGAATTGTCTCATGAGACACAGGATTAGTTCTTTTCCCTGTATATTGAGTAGGGTTTTTGGAAGAAAAAATTTTATTACCCTTTTGTATGGGAAATTATGTAGAACTTCAGGGCAGCTGCAGGGTCACAGTTTGTGAACTGCTGAGAGGCAGCTATGCAGGACATGAGGAGTTTCTGCATTATGCTAAAGAAATAAAGTCATGTTTGGAAGGCTTTGTACATTCAGGAATTTGTTCAGCTGTAGTAAAAGGACTTCCTCTAGAGGCTGGAACTGGTTTTTAGAGAGGGAAATCAGTAATTTCTATAAGCAGCCAATCTTAATGTAAACACTGGTAGTTTGCACAGGACTAATTGATGTATTAAGCTTGTTTTGCTGAACCATATGCAACAAATTGAGACCAGCAATCATTTTTCAAACAAAAAGGACAAAAAGCAAGTTATATGCAAGGGTAGTTCTAGTGTGTAACTGGAGCTGGTGATAAGTTTCACAATATCTCGCCACTGTGACAGCGACACCATTTAGAGACCATGACAAGTAATTTGTAACAGAAATCACTACTAATGAGCAGGGCAAACTCAGCTCGGTGAATAATGTGTTCAGGGACTACTAGCACATTTTCTGCTGTGGTCTGTGAATGAGCAGGCTTGGGATGCAGATGCTGCTTGAGGGAATTATGCACATCTGCTCCTGTCACTTCTGTAGTGCTTCCCAATACTCCATTGTGCAGTATTGACTAACATGGCATCCTGTGGTTTTTAAGGGTCTTCTGTAGCTTTGCTCCAGATCTACTGTACTACTGCAAATTGATATAATTTACTGCTACAGTTTCATCACAGAGAAAACCCCACTTTTCAGACGGATGTAAAGGCTCCCCTGAAGGCTGAGGAGCTGGAAAGGAAGAAGAGTGCTGACATGCTGATTTTTGATGCTTGCTGGTAATAAAGCCAGCTGCATTGCTCCAGCAGCCATGTGGCTAACTCAAAGTTTGCCTGGCATTCACATGGTAAAAGTGCTTTTCATGATAAATTTCCTCTGCTAACCTCAGCACTTTTTAGTCTCTGAGGTACACTTCTATCTCTGATGAAATTGAAATTCAGTGCCATTGGAGTTGTTCTATGCCCAGAGAAGAGTGACTGAAAGGAATGAATTAATGGTTTCCTAGCTGTGTTAAGAAAGAAAATTAGCAGACTATTAAACAGCAGCAGTAAACTTCCTGTGTTCCCAAAATATTTAATAAACAGATATCTAACACTTTCAACCAGAAATATGGCAGCATAACATGAAAATCTTTGAGATGAAGCACGCTGGCCTAGTGCAGTCCCTTGTGAAATGCCACATGATCACATGATAGAGTTAGGCAATGTTTAAATATCAGTAAACCAAATGGCCTCTCATGCAAAGGGCAGGGTTTCTTATAGCAAGTGGAGTGTAGCCAGTGTACATCATGGACACCAGATTTGCCCTGAAGTAAGATATAAATATCTGTCCACCCAAACAGCAGCTGTGCACCTGATATTTTCAGAATGTGAATACTAAAGTAGGTGGTATCCACTGGGTGGCCAAAATTACTTCACATAAATTAATCTGCTTTGAATAATGTCATTTATCTGTTTAGTCCTTAATGATCCCATTTTCTTGCTTACTTTTTCACATGACTGTCTTTAAATGTTTGTTTGAAATAACTATGAGTATGTATTCAGGTGTGCTGGATTTGGCTGGGGTACAGTTGTTTTTCTTTGTGGTGGCTGGTATGGGGCTGTGTTTTGGATTTCTGCTGAACACAGGGTAATAGTAAAAAGACATTTTTGTTATTGCTGAGTAGGGCTTACACAGAGCCAAGGCCTTTTCTGCTGCTCATACGACCTCTCATGCAGGTACCATCCCCATGTGTGAGGAGAGCAGAGCAGATTAGCAATAATGGCATAGCTTCATATAGAGGTATTTGCAGAGGGAATTTCCTTGGCTAAGGAGAATATGTGATGACCACTTGAAGGCAGTTTTATGACCCCTTTCATGCCACCTAGTTTCTAAATTAATTGTTGCAGGACAAGCTTGTCTGGAAAAGAGCAATAGTGGATCATTAAAGCCAAAAGATAAAGAATAAGCCAAGTTGTTGAGCTCTGCACATTTTACATTGTCTGCATGTAAGTGAGTTACATTTGCAAGGGGAATAAACACAGAGCATATCACTGATGTGCAAGCCTAATTAATTAAATTCAACCAGATAAACAGGACAAAGCATGAGACTGTTACATCCACAAAAATTCCTGTTTCTGGAAACCTCACACAAATAAATACTATCTGCCATCATGCCAGCAAATCTGAAGTGTTCTGGATTACATCATTTATCAGGGGTAACCAATTACCTTTTCTGTGATTTCACTTCCTAGTGTGAATAACCAACTTTGATATCTCTGTTTATCCTAAAATACAACTGAATATCATTGCTTTAAAGTACAAGAGCCTTGAATCTCCTCTCCTTCAGGGACAATCTACTGGCTTCTGCCAACTGTTGTGCTCTGATAACTCCTCTTTGCAAAGACCTCCTGTTCTTAAAAAGTGCTTTATTATACATATGCTTGGAAATAGGTGTTTTGAATTCAATTATGTAAGCAATCTGTTACTATGAAGACTCTGGGAATTAGCTATTTAAAAAAAAAAACAAAGTGAACCAGCTGAAGGCCGTTTGCTTTCTAGGATACAGAGAGCTGTTTTAACTCTATTTTCTCTGGCTTTTAATTAGCAGTATAGCTAAGTGTCAGTTTGGGTGTGAAGGAGTTACTTTACTTGGCTCAGATCTCTGTGTCTGTGGTTGTTCACTGCAGGCTTTCATTGCACTCTACAGAGAAAAATGCTTCAAGAACCCTTTCGCCTGTGTGTCTGCCAGTTTAGAGGATGCTTCTTGTAGCTTCCTAAGCAGAGTTGTGGGATGCACCCATTGTTTAATCATGTGAATTTAATGTGTGCTGCTCTTTCAGCTGCACTGTGGCTTTGCACAGTGAACAGCAAACCCAGAGCGCCCAACAGGGTGAGGGTGCAGGTGACAAACAGGGTCCCTGGGCAGTGGGGGGGTTCGGGAGCTGTTCCCCAGCTGGGAGGGGTTGTGGTTTCTGCAGCATGTCAGCAGTGCCAGCCCCGTTGATGGCAGCTGCGCGGCTGCAGGGGGAAGCTGAAGCAACGCATGCCTGTAATTTACCTCTTGCTTTTAGCCTGTAGCATTCCAGCAGAAAATGGTTGCAAAGAGTAACGTTTGTGATGCAGATGTAAGAGGGGTCTTGGCTCTGCCCTTGAGCAGGGTTTGGTTTGGGCACGGGCCTCTGTGTAAGCCAGGCAATATGTCATGCCTGTGTTTCATGAGACTCGAGGGAGTTAACATCAAAGAAAGCCTACAGCTTTGTCCTTGCCATTTCTAATATAAAATTACTTTTTTATTTTCTCTTGTCATTTATAAATGTACCTCCAGTTTCTTATTCTTTCTCTCCCCTATCTAATTATATTTTTTTAAAAGGTGCTGTTTTCTGCAGATTTTGAGAGGTATTGGCAGCTCCCTTTCTTTTGGCATCCTAAATAAGATGAACACTCCCTGATAGCAGTATAGCAGTGGGAGGTTAACAATCACCCACTTTAATCAAAAAACTTTACATTTCAAATGTAATCTAGATCTAGGCTGGAGAGAGCTTTCAAAAAGATGTGATATTGAACTAAATGGCTGCAGCTTAGATGTTATAATTGGCTATTTTGGGTTATATCATCACTAATTTCTTTTCTGTGGATGCTTTTCGATCAAATGGAAAGAAAATATATTTAAAACAACTGCTGTAATTAAGATTAAATAGCATCATTTTATTGTATTTTTATCTTCTAATAAGCTATTACATTTTTGGAGTCACTTTCTGTCTTACTGTAGTACCTCCATCCTTAACCACATCTATTCAGAAAATATACTGACAACATTTTTTAGAATAGAACCCATTTTATTTCTGTTATTTCAAAATTTGCAAATTATCATATTTTTATTGCCTTTTTAACACTTTGTCCTGTGAGCTGTAAATGAGGACAAATGGAAGGCTAGAAAAATCCCTAATGGAAAAATTTGTTAGAAATTCATGTATGGGTCACACTTCACTATCTTCTGTGGCTTGAGGACCAAAGCCTCTGAGCACTTGAAGCAGGCATGAATTTTGCTACTGACTTTGGAAGGAGTAGGTGGAGTTCTCATAGCTCTGCTCAGACCCTAGTACTTTCAAATTACATTACTCAGTTCCTCACAAAGAGGTTCTTGGTTTCTTCCACATTTTGGCTTTCCAGCAGGTGATTTGGTCACTATCTACAAATAAAAAATGTTTTTCACTTTGAAAATTAGGAATTAGTCTCAGGAGGTAAGTACTGGCTTCATGCCACTAAGAATGGACTTAGAAGGATTTAGTAAATCCATCCATGCAACTCTGTTTTAATTGCTCCTGCATTGCTGGGAGTAATATTTTACTGAAAAATATTCAAGTGCCACCATTTAATCTTTATGACTTCTCTTGCTAGAATGATACGTGTGCAAATTGCATTCTCTGCCTGACAAAGCAAAGATCACTCTATAAGCCTTCCTTGTCCTTCTCGTCTCAAATGCTTTTAGAACAACAACCAAGAAAATATACATTCCATAATGGGAGCGTAGCTTCCATGTTACACTCTTTTCTTTTAATCTCATCCTGTTCTTACTAGTTCTGAGTCTATGAAGGAGTCATTTAGGGTTCTTTGGGCTGAAAAAGAGAGTTACAGACCAATTCTGGCTCTGGGACAGTTGCATCAGTCTCGTGGTCATGGTGGTTTAATGTTAACAGCCATTTGTCTCTGGGTGACAGAGATATTGTTCAAAACAAAAATCAATTAAAGTACATTAATTTTGGTTTTCATTACATGCTTAAGGCAAAAGGGCTCCTGTACTCTGGATAATTTTGCCATTCATTAATCACCTTTGGATTACTCTGATGGCACTTACTTTGTGTGGTTTAATTGTATTTTCCTGTAGGTTTGACTTGCCTAATAACACCAATATTCGGTTGTGTTTGGGATTTTTTTTTTTTCAGTTAAAGTATTCCCTTTATTCTCCCTTTATTCCTAAAGCAACATGTAGGAAGGATACCAGATACCTCACTTTTCTTATTAATTCCCTTTCAGAAATCCATACTGACTATTCCAAATCTCTTGCTTGGTTTTATATGTCTAAAAGTAGTTTCCAGGATTATTCACTCCATCAGGGATTGAGTTGTGGTTGACCACCCGACAGTTCCCCAGATCCTTCTCCTTGCCCTTCTTCAAGAGAGGAATGACATTTGATTTCTTCCTGTGCTAGGGAGCTTCCTTTGATCACCATGACCTTTCAAAGATAATTGAAAGTGCCATTGTAATGACACCAGCCAGCACCTTTAGCACTTGGCGATGCATTTCATCCTAAGTACATCCTCATCTTTTCCCATTTTTATCTACAACTTGCAAGTAACACTAGTTAATTAAATATATGACTATGTCCAAATGGCAACTATTTCACAACCATCATTTTCCCCTTAAAGACATAGTTACCTCTCTGCTCATCTATTGAGCTCTTGCCCAATGGTACTTTATCAGGTGCAGAGTTTAAAATCTTTGACAAACATAAGAGAGAAAGTCAACTGTTTCTCTTACAGCAAGGAGGGAGGGAAGTTTGCATTTCTAATTTTATGGCAATAATTATCCTACTGTCATTATTCTGTCTCATGCTTCAGCACAGATTTGTAAAGCTGATATCATATGCCTCCTAGGCTGGCTCTCTGAGAAATGGATAAAATTCTGTCTTTTTACAAGCCTGCAGGCGAGAGCTAATTCAACCAGGTTAGTCATGATTTATGAGCATTTATCCTAATCAGCTTTTCTGACAAGCCTCCTATTGGGATCCCACTAGGTTTGAAGCAGACACAAAAATCTAGTTTCATTTCTCATTCTGAGATGTGCAGAACTTTTCAATTCAGAGATTTCCATCTGAACACTTGGTAAAAGTGACTTCAACTGTAACTGCCATGGAAAGTTTCTAACTATTTCTAACCTGTTTCCAGCAGCTTCCCAGGGCCACTAAATATTGTGTATAGCTCATCTGTGCTTAGTGTTAGGAGTGCTGCTGAGCATTCAGGTAGTGCTTCACATTTTCGATGAATACCAATCTTAATGTTTATTATCATTCCAAAATCACCCTTTTGGGGTAGTTCTCTCTTTGAAATGTAAAGAAATGGAAGCAAGAAAATTAAATATTCTCTCAAACAAGCAATTAAAAAACCAGAATTTGGGGCTGCTCAATCTTTTTATTTTCCCTGTTTTCCTTCAAGCAATGGATTTTTTAAAATAATGTAAAAAAAAAATTAAAAATCCATCATTGCACACTGAACAGTTGCTGACTTTGGGGGACACTTGACAACAGTTTCACAGATGGAGAAAAAATTGAAGGGTTTCTATGATGTTCTGAATAATGATTTTCCACCTGGACCTAGTGATGGTTTTATTGCCCCATGTCCACAATGGATGTTATCTTCTGTGACATTTTTTCTGGTTACTCCCTCCAAGAGTGACATTTAGAAGGAGGTAAATGTTCATTAGATGGAAGCTGTAATTCTGATGTGCTTAAGTACCCACATATCTCCTGAGATCACTGGACTTTGTTTTTTGAGGAGGCTGATGAGGTACTGAGCAAATTCAATGAACAGTCTTACCACTGTCTCTTAATGCTTCAATAATCATTTCCTTTCATATGCCTTTCCTTTAGAATTTGGCTTTTAATACTCACTGTGGCAAGCAACACTTTTTAAAAAACTGGAGGTGATAACAAAATTCACATGTAAATTGGGAGGGCATGAGGAAGCATTTGTTACTTTGAATTAACAGACCTATGAGGTTAAGGATTTTGGCAATATGGTTTATATTATCATTCCAACCACAGTTCTCCTCAGATGTATATGGAATCTAACCTGGGGGAGAGAAGCTCAATTTGAAGGATAATTAATTTGTAATTTTACTTTAGCTCTGAGTCTTCCATGTGCAAACCATGACATTTAAGGGACCACGAAACAATGGGTCACATCAGGTGCAAAGAGCGTGGTTAATATTCTGGAGAATGGTGGGGATTCTTTGGTGTCAGAGTTATTTTGTGAGTCTTACAAAGGAGGCACAGTTCCAGCAGGTTTCACTGCATCTTGTGTCCTGTGGTGGACAGGCTGGGATCTTCCTCTCCAAGGAAGCCTGAGGTGTTCAGCTCTTCACAGCTCCGTCTGGCTGCTGATGTCTGGAGTTTCAATACCAAGCAGGGTAGCTGGGATTCAGCTTTCTGGAAGGAGGGCAACCAATATTTCTAAGCAGCAGAAATTATCATCCTTTTAAACCCCTCTAGCTGTTGCTTACAACCTTAGCTGTACACTCTCCCTTGACCTGCGCCTGAGAGCTTAGTTGCTTAATAAAAGAAGAAATCTTAGTAGTTAATTAATTAGAGGAAAAGCTCTTACTAGCTGGAACAGCTTTTAAAGCAGCCATAATAACAGCATTTATCTGCCAGGAAAACTAGAGGTGAATCAGTTCCTATAGCCAAATGAATTAAAAATACAAAGGATAATGAAGTAGGTTTAGCCACATTTGCAGAAAGTGTTTGGAGCATAGGTTCACTGAAAGCCATGTCCTTGTCTAGATTTATACTGCCAGAAGATTTGCTAGTATTATCAGTGTCTCCATGAACACATTTTTTCACCTCATTTGCAGTTCTTATCCTTGATGTTCTTATCCTTGCAGTTCTTATCTTTGATGGTATTTTTATTTTCAAAAAAAGCATCACTGCTTTGTAGTGGGAGAGTATACACTTTAAAAAATGTTTCAGAGAAACTCATGATTCCCACTCACCACTCAGGCAAGGTTGAAATATTTGAACTGCTATCTACTTTTTGAGTAAAATATGTATTTCTTTGGTTTCCTGGGCACAGTGATAAAAGCATTCCAAGTTTTTTATAGCTTAGGCAGGCAGAGAGTTTTCCTTCTGAAAACCATATTTAGCTGAAAAAGGGGAGAGAGAATTAATCCACAATCAAAGACCACTTTCAGAGTGTGAGCTTATTTCAATAATGCTTTTTTATATTCAGTTTTCATTTACATTTAGAATTAGCTTCTGCCCACCTCTACTTATTGTCATACAAATAATTGGTGCCTTGTGAAAAATGAAGTATTTTACCCTGTAAGCCTTACAAGCAAATACTTTTTACAGGAAGAACCCCATCTTTGTCCCTGAAGGAAAACATTTTCCTCCACTGTTGTCTGTAGCTAGGAGCATTCCTTTTAACAGGTAACAAAGCATCATGCCGCAGTCCAAAACCTGCCTTAGGGCAATCTAAATCTTCCTTTATAAGGAAGAAAGAAAAGCAGACATTGGCAGGTATTCAGGATATATCAAATGCCCCAAAGTATAAATTTGCAACTCAGGAAAAATTAGTGTCCTATATTATAAAAACATTGATGTGAATTTTTAATATCCTAAAGTTCAGGGATGTTCAATCCCAGAATTGTGGCTCAGCCCATCAAAAAGAAATGAATCATCTAGAAATTGTGGTGACAGATTCATGCTCAGCATATTTATACCATGGTTGTGATTGATACATGAGTTTAGACAGTTCAGTTTATAGATTTGCCAGTGCTATTTCTCTGTCACCAGTTTGGTGTTTGAGAACATTATTCCAGGGCATGAGGTGTATTCCTGAGCACACAGTGACCTCCTGTTAGCAGCTGTTTCTGAGAAATTGGCTATGGATTATTATCTCTCTTTTCAACACCTTTCATTCTCCATTGGGGTAGGTCTTTCAAAATGTTATGTAGGAGGCCCACCCCCAGCTAAGAGTGAAAAAATTACTTGCAGGGCACATAACTGGTGTGTGTTAAAAAAAAACCCAAAGGATTTTGGATGTCTTTAATGAAGTAGCCAGCTGATGTCATTGCAGGCAGCAGAGCAGTCCCACCTGGCATGCTGCCACAGCTCCAAACTTTCTCAGTCAAAGCTGCCATGAGTGTACCCACTGATAGACATGGAATTACCTGCTCTGGATGAAATCCTGCTTCTGCTGAAGTCAGTGGCAAATTTCTCATTGATTTTTCTGGAAAGCAGTAACCTTGTTTCATACACCCAGCCTGTTTTATGTCTAAATCTCCTGAATTACATTATGCTAATGTTCTTACCTTGCACACACTAAAAATGGCACCCTATATTTGTAATCTCTCAATAAATATCAGGTTAGGTCAGCTTGTACACTACAGGTCCTGCAAATTCAGCAGAGAATTTGCCAGGTCAACAGACTTGCACTGAACTGGGCAGTAACACCGATAAAAATTTTGGGGTCTGTCTATGCCTGTATCCTACTTCCATTGATGTTCAAGCTAGAACAAGCTCAAAGTTTGTTCACCACCACTACCAGGGCCACTTAGAGACATTCACTTCACCCACTTACAAATGGATTCAAAGCTTGTCCAAGCTGAAAAGGAATTGAATTGTAGCTGCATGATTCTGTGCTGATTTTGAAGATTAAGTGTTTCAACCAAGGGTTGAAGGTCAGTGAGTTTGCCAACACTTCACCTTTTCATTGTTACCCATGTTGATTTATATCAGTCAAGCCTTGTTCTAAATTACTCCTCCATTCTTTGGAAAAAGGCTTCTGTCCGGGAGGTAGTCCCATCTGTACCTGTAATAGTCCCAGTATAACTTCATGGTCTTCTCTGGATTTATATCCTGGGTGAGCCAAGAGGAACGAGTTCCTTAGGTTTGATAAGCACAACAGGCAATAAAAGCTGTATACAGGGAGACACACAAAAAAGTCTACAGCTTTATGGGACAGCTTCAGGAGCAGTATTTGTCTAACCCAGAGAAATGAATTGAAGGCCGTCAGGAGCACAGAAGGACGTTTGCAGTGGCAGCAAAACAGAAAGACAAACAATCCAACTACGGCTTTTGATCTATCAAAAGAAGAAAAGTCTCATGAAGAGCAGATGAGCAAAACATATTTTGTGCTTCCTTTCCTTTTAGCACTGAAAAGCAAGGAAGATTTATGGATGTCTGACAGGTATTTTCTTTATGATAAAATGCACCAAGAAATAATTTTAGTACTGGTTTAATGAAAACACTACTGGTTTTCTTTATTTTACAGTTTGGACTGTATTTGCCTTTTGTTCAAGTTTCCAGCATAACTTTTTTGTTTAGGAGTGATGGGTTTGGTGGTTTCTTCCCCACCCTGAGAAGTTAGATCTACGTGAATTGAGGGGTACATTAATTGTAACATTAAAGAATCAATAGTTAAACCAAAATGGGATGTCAGTGTGTAATGGTATTCAGTAAATACACTAAGCAGGGAAGCTCTCCTCTTTTTGGATGCCAGTTATGTCTGGTAACTATAATGAGCATTTCTTAAAAATGCGGTGGAGTGCTAGGGATAAAGTAAAAAGTATAACTGACTTAGCTCTTAAGTTCAGGTGTGATATCAGTGGTGATCTGTGAACAGCATTTCATTCAAAATGAACCTTGACTGAAAATAAAATGCAGTCTACAATGTAAAAATATTAATGCCTAAGCTGGCAGAAAGTCTGGAATGATTGCTACCTCAGTTCATTATATTTTTAGATAAAATGCTGATCATATTTACTTCAACGAGGTTATTTGTTACTGTATTTAACAGCCCTGGCCTATGTAAAAAAAAAAAAAAAAAAAAAAAAAAAAAAAAAAAAAAAAAAAAAAAAAAAACAAACAACCAAAAAAACCTGAAAAAAACAACAAATCAACAAAAAGACACAACCAAAAAAGCTTCAGAACAAATCTTTCTAAAAAGGAGCTTCTCCAAAATGGGAGTTGCTGTAAAAAAATTAAATATACCAGTGTGTCTCATGTGTTCTAGTTTGAATTATTTTGGACTTATTTAAGGGAAACATAATTAAAAGAGAAACTTCCTGAACACACCACCTCATTTATTCTATTAAAAATGATTACTCATTTTCATCTAAATCGTCTTTACTTCATTTATAAATAATCACAGTTATGATGTGCTGAAAAGAACAAGAAAAATGTCAAGTTTGGCATCCCAATTCATTTAATTCATTCAAATGAAGAACTACAAAGGCCTCTTCTGAGCTGCAGAAGACAAATACTATAAAGATAAAAGAAGTCTTGAAGTTTTGATAGGTAAATGAGGCTAGATTGAGCAATGGTCTTTGTTTCCTCAGTTTGTCACAAACTTTTAGTATTGTTTAAGCTGGGAATATTGGGCATTGTTTTCTCACTTCTGCAGAGATGTACGTGCAAATTTATCCTGGACAAGGGCTTGAGCAGTGCACTCCAAAGTGCACTCCCAGCTATTGGGGAGTGGAAGAAAACATTTTAGGTATCATTAGCAAAATATTTTTTAAATTGTGCTTATTTCACCTTTATCCCATTCAATTTTCATTTCCTTTTTTATGTATGTTTTCATAATGTAAATAATATGTTAATAAAGTAGCACATGTACATTATTTAAAAATGTAAATATATGGGAGGCATATTCAAACAAGTTTACTGATAGCAATGTGAGATCAAAAACTATTGATCTGGAGAGCAATTATCCACATGACAGGTCCACCCTAGATATGGTTTGTGATCATACAATTGTCTGGTGGTATTGATCATGCATGGTTGCATGCAGAACGGGTGCAAATGAAATTAAATCAGACTCAGTGCTTGCAGTTTACGGAAAGGCTCCTGTTCATTTTTAAAAGAGAAGGCTAAAGATGTCAGAGAGGTGATGGGAAGGTTAGAATGCAACTCAGAAAAATGAAACAGAACTGTTTTAGGAAAAATAATCCAAATAATCAACAGTGACACAAGAAATCTGTAAACCAGATGTGCAGATAGAGAGTTATTAGTTGGGGGGGTGATGATTGAAATTTGAAACAAAACAGCACAAATGGTCAGAAGGATTTTGAGTAGTACTGTGGATACATGCATTATGGAATAGGAATTAATCATTTATGTTGACTTGGCTCCAGTATGGCTCTGTCTGGAAAATTGCATTTTTCCTAGGGTATTGCTGCATCAGAAACCTATGAACCCCAAAATGGAAAGAATTTAAGACCAGTAAACAACTATGGGAAAGATCGCAGTTATGACAATATGTATAGAAATTATAACATTTATTAAA
This sequence comes from Pyrgilauda ruficollis, assembly GCF_017590135.1. Lineage (NCBI taxonomy): Eukaryota > Metazoa > Chordata > Aves > Passeriformes > Passeridae > Pyrgilauda > Pyrgilauda ruficollis. Next base: position 6,406,582 of record NW_024509210.1, on the reverse strand, counting down.
ACACACCTGTCTTGCAAAAGAAAGGAGGAGAAGCAGACAGAGGAGAATAGGGTGAGGTGATATGGCTTAAAACATTCTGAGTGGCTCAGTGAAGAGCAGAAGAAATGAGAGAAGTGTTAAGCAAAGAAAAATAATGATGGCTTCTATATAAAATTCTTAACAACAGGATGATCAGTTGCTGAAATTTTCAAGACATCCCTTGTACTACGTGTTTTCCAAGAACATAAAAAGATGTTTCACAGTTTAATATTTCAAAGATGGACAAGAGCTGAAATAGCACAGGTCTCTGAGATCAACAGGAAGTCTGTCTTGGCACTAGATTATTTTATATGTTTGGTTGTGGTGTTCTGGGAGGAAATATATGAGACATAAACACTGAAGTTTAGATGATGGCTCCATGTCATGCAAGGATGACAGAAGCACTCAGTCCATTCCTATGGGTGTGCAGGCACACTGGGATGGTGGATTGTGGCAATCTGTGGGGATTGACAATGCCTGGAAATGATTCTGCATAGTGAGGAAAGAGGTTGTTATCCAGGGGTTTGCTATGAATAAGGTGAAGCACCTGTGTAACTGTTTGGTAGGATCAGCACAATTATCTTTTCATAGGGAATTGTTGTCCAAATCAGATTCAAGGTTGCTTTTTATTAAAGTCAATGATTTGTCTTTCCTTGTCCTCGAGAAATTCACTTTTTAAAAGAGCAGTTAAGTGCTGATGTATTTTTCAGCATGAAGTATAATTGATTTAAAATATAAAATGAGCAACCCTAAGTGAAGCATTTTTATGAAATGATGTAACCCTTTTCTACTGCATTTAAGTCATGCTATTTCTGTTATTGCACAGCTCTCTACAGAGCTGCCCAAGAACAGTGATAATATGGTTTGAAGGTCTTGTGGCTTTTGTAATGTACTAGACAAATGCAGACATCAATCAAACCTAATTTGCTTCTGCCAGCAACTTCTTATCCCTCTGAATAAAAAACTGCCACAAACACACCACAAAACTAATCAGCTTACCTTCTGCAGTTCTTGTGTCAACCCACTAAAATCATTCCCCAAAGTATGTCTCACAGAAGTGTTACTTTCATGCTGATCCCAAGGTGCTGGTTGTCTTCTATCATTACGTTGCACATCTTGCCTGTGTCTTAACTGGCTTAAAAGTCTTTTTGTGACATAAAATTACAAGACTTACACTGACACAGTTCTAAACTCAGAATGCAGATGGCTAACCACAGGCATCTAAATTTAGGCACTAAAAAAACTTCCTGCTGCAGGCATGATCAGGCACTGGAACAGGTTGCCCAGGGAGGTTGTAGAGTCTCCCCTTCAGAGTTATTGAGAACTGGAGTGGACTCAGTCCTGAGCAGCCTGCAGTGGAAGACCTTGCTTTAAGGGAGGGAAGTTGGCCTGGATGATTTCCACAGTTCCCTGCCAAACTCAGACCTTCTGTGATTCTGTGCAGAAGCCAAGTATTTCCAGCAAGCAAATGTTCTGTTGTACCAGTTGTGGGATTTCTAGTTTCTGTGTGATCTCTGGTCTTTTACATCTCTCTCACTTAAATCGTGCTTAGTGCTATCTGAAAACCTGGCTTTGTGTTGAAAATGGTGAATTTCTGTATTCACTTTAGATTACTTCTAGCAGCAAAGCAATGGTCAGAAGACAATCGTGTTATATACACAGAGCTTTCTTATTATTGAGTGTGTAGCAGATAAACATTAGTAAAGAACATCCTTAAAGGATATTTTGGATGAAAGAACCATGCAAAGACAAAGTGATATAATAAAGTGCTGACCTTTCTTTCACTGTGTTAAAGACTCTTGTGTGTGTTTCAGGATCTTAGAAAGAGTAAGAACATGAGAGTTGACAGTTATGTTTAAATAAATTAAGTAATAATGCATGCATTTTATATAATGCAATTAAAAACCAGCTTCAGAAATTTTTCTTCTTGCAGTAGATTGAAAAAAATGCAGAATGGCAATACTAGGAATCATTTGCCTAGGAGCACATGCTTAAATTGAATTCCCACTGCAAGTCTTCATGCAGGATCCAAATCTGTCTTTCACAGTGCTCTTGAGGCAATTTCCCAAGCCCACAAGCCATTCCAAAAGAAGTCCTTTTGGTATAACCCACATGCCCTCAGGCTGGATGCGTAAAGGAGGTTTCCAGAATTTCAACCTGACGTGCCAAAGTCCACACTGGTACAATTAAACTGGCTGGAATTATGTTTACTTAGAAGAGAATAAAAGGTCTTGTGAATTTCAAAGTTTTGTAAGTTCTTGAGATCCTTAGATTCCTTGCAGATTTTAGATATGTCCTCCATTATGGCCACAAAAGAACCAAAATTATGAAATGTACAAGTGAATGGGACCCATCAGACTAAGTCCATGAGGGAAATACTCTGCCTGCTTGAGAAACCTTTTTCTTTCCCTGTAACCTCAGGCCAGAATGATCAGGACATATCTGGATACCTGACAGGGATAATGCTCTACCATTTCAAAGCATGCACCTCAGAAGGAGTGCTTCCTTCTCTTTCATTTTCCGTTTGTGTCTCCATACTCTTGCCTGTTCATAACTAACCTCCCCACTCTGCAGATCCAGGAGGTATCACACTTAACCTTTTCCTGATTTACAGGGCAATATTTTGAGGGACTATTAGCTTCAAAGGGTAATGAATGTGTCAGTGTGAATCTTGTATTTTGATTTTTAAAAAGTGAAAGCTGGATAGAGTGGAAAACCATAAATCATTGTTTACTAAGGGTCAAGTTGGCAGAACTGAATTGTTGTACATATGGCTGGAAGCTGCTGGTGTGCCAGTCAGGAAGGAGGCATTGACTGGACAACTGTTATTTGAATTAGGTATTAGACATCCCTGTTTTTTCTAGCACAGATGTCATGGAGACACACAAAAAAAAGATGAATGCCCTGTAGCAACTGAGGGAGAGGGGGAAATGTACACACCTAGAAGCTTTATTTGTCCTACTGCATATGAAATGAATTGCCTAATGTATCTCTCTTCATTCTGAGAAGGAACAATACTCCCATTCTGCAGGCTAGAAGTTTAGGCACAGCTGCATGAGGTCACCTCATCAGACTTTACTGGTTATGCGCTTCAAAGCAGGAGAGTAAACCCCAGTCTCCAGAGTCCCAGATTACTGTAGGAACCACTTAATGAACCACAGGCTAGTGTCCCAGTTGCATGGTAATTCTGTCCAGTTCTACTCAAGTCCCATGCTTTAGGTGGTTTTCCACATAACTGCAGTGATTTTTCGGTGGTATTGTTCAGATCTCAGCTGATAGACACCTCAAGAACATTGCTGAAAATTGCCTTTCAGGAAAATAGTTGTCTTTATAAATGGGGACTATTAATTCTTTCTAAAGGATGAGTTAATTCTTTCTAAAGGATGAGTTTGTCCACTTAACCTATCGCTAGTGCACTTTGAATATTTCAGTGTCTGCTGTAGACGTGTGTTAGTTAATGGCAAGGTCAGTCAGCACTTATTACCATTAAAAACTCATTTAGATCTGCTGATCCCCTTGATGGTGCTTTGGTTCTCATGGCACACTGGGTTTTACACTGCTCTTCAGTGTTTGGAACCAAGTGTGTTTCATTGCTCCTTTGAAAACTGGTAACAGCACTCAAAGGATGAGTTATGTGTCATGGTGCACGTAGATCATTGCTGCTACATCTGAACTGCTCTTGAACCTCACTCCATATTCCTCGTACTCTTTTAACTCTTTCCAAGTCTCTGGAAGGGCAGAAGAGCTGTGAAATTGAAGGGTTTTGATGTGGCTACCACACAACTTTCTTGGCTTCTTGCCCAGCTTCCAGAGTAACCTTCAGATGCCCTGCATGTCATTCCTGGTGGTCAACTAACAAGAAGCCAAGGTTCAGGTATTGAAAGGGAATCCAGTCTGCCTTGTGCTGTCAGCAGACAGTAGGGGTACAGGCTGTAGAAAGGTATAGCCACAGTATTTCCTGTCTGTTTGGGTTTGTGGGTTTTTTCCCTGCTGTATATTTTTGAAAAGCCATTTGCTAAGATTGACAGAGAGGTATAATGATGAGACATATTTGTAAACTCTTCTGGGTTAATCAAGCATGCAAGTTACCATGAGGGCAATATGGACTGTTCCAATTCATACCTATTCAGCTGATCTCTGTGGCTTGGAAATGTTTGAAAATGTGGTTTTAATTGTGCAAATTCTGTAGTGACCACATTCATCCACAGTTTCTGTGAACCTGAAAAGTTATGCTTTCTATCTGGTTACCAGAAGTTTCCTTGTGTATTCCCAAGAGAAAGGCTTAGTTAATATAGGATATCTGTTTGCTGCTGAGCTGACCTTACTTGGCATTACAAATCAATAAATCACAGAGAGACATTTCTGTGTCACCTTTCTCAGGATATGAATTATCCTACTTGGGAGAGCATTTCTATTTTAGAGCAGTGTAACCTACACAGGCATGTCAACACCACAGTACCTCTTCCTGAAGAACCCACAGTGGTACAGGCACTAATACCTGCTGTTTCTGGTCTGTTCACTTCTCTCTTCTGCATTCAGGTAGATGAGGTCTGCTTGGTTTTAGCACATTCCATTGCAAAAGTAAGGTTAGAATTTAACATTGTGTGAAATAGTTAAGCTTGCATCTGCTGCTGTTTATTAATAATAACATAGTGATATAATTAGCTATAGGAATATAGGTGTGTGTCTTTTTTTGTTTCTTGACAGAATGCCATACATGATTATTAATGAAAACAATAATAAAAATCTTCATTCTATTTCCAGCAGAGAGGAAAGTTCCTGGTTTTGCCATTTTCATCTGCCATGTGAAAGATGAATAAAAAGAAGATCTAGAGTCTAAACCTAAATTAGTCTATTAGAGGGAAACCCAGTAATGTGTGCCTTATGTACATTTTTAGGTGTGTATTTTTTAATCTATTTTTGTCTTCTTTTTAGTTTCCTCTCATTTCTCTGAATGTCCAAATCAGTGTTTGGATTCTGTGGAAGCACCTGCATATTGTACAAAATCAAACTCAAATTATAGCTGTCATATCATTCTCATTAGTCTGTGTCCCAAAACAATTCGATGAACTAATAGAGATGTAGACAGCTGAAACTGATAAAGGTTTAATCTGGATGATTTTTGAATTGCTTTCCTGGCAAACAAGACTGAAATAAGCCAAGACTTATTTCTTCCATATGAATGGGTGTGATACTCCCTGAAGGATGGTTTTGGTTTTGAGAAGTTCTATTCCTGATTTATATGTCATTCTCCAGAAACAAAGGATGGGCCAAAATTGGCAATTTCCTTGTTTTAAACTGTCATGTTTCTAGCAAGCAGCTAGCCTTACTCAGCTGACAGCAGCAGCTGTCTTGCCAGAATCTCAAGGTTTAATAATCAGAGGAGTCACTTAAGATTCCTGGTCTAGGGAAGGGTGTCCCTTCCCATGGTGGGGTGTTGGAACAAGATAATCTTTAAGGTCCCTTCAAACTAAAATCATTCTCTGATTCCTGCAAGCGTTCTGAAGTAGTATTTGCTGAGTGCTGCCTAAATAGGTATCTTCATCTGCTTAGGTGTGCTTCTATTTTTAATTCCTAAGGAAGTGAATATCTGCTTTTCAGAAATATCTGACCTTAAGCTGGGTTGATGTGGTTGATGTGTGACTGAGATGCACAGATGGGTATCTATCATAGAATTATAGCTTTCAAATGCAAGGACAAGATCTGCTTTCAGAACCAATTGATCACTGAGGTTTGTACTCCTTTGGGGTTTCTCTGGAAGGTTATATTGGTATCACAAAAATGCAGAATGCCTTTGGTGCAAATGACACCCGATTCAGACTGCTGCAATATATGGGCAGAAAGTTTCATGGCTTATTCCATACAACCACTCTCAATGAATTAAATGGATGAAATGCTAAGTTTGAATGGATTCTTTAAAAAGTAAATTTGAAAATCCTCATACTATTTGTTGCGTCCTGAAAGGCATTTTTGTTGGCTCTGAACCTCCTTTAACTCCTTAAATCTAACCTGCCCTTCATACTGGCAAAAGGGGTCAGTTCTCTGCTTTTATCAGTCCAGCTGTGGAAGACTGCATTAACAACAGAGCTTCTTGAACTGCAAGAACTAAGCCAAATAACAGTTTTATCAATTTGCTTTGGAAAATGGAAATGCTAATTATTTATGGAGTTGTGCAGTATTTCATGACATGCAATTTCATTTCTGACAGATCACATAATTTTATTATGGGGGATGGGATCTGCAAATGCATGGTACTGATCTAAGCCCCTTCACACCAGAAAGCTTGGTTGGTTGATAGGAATTAACTTCAATTTTTTTTCCTTTCTGATCCCTCTTATAAGTTTTTATGAATTATAGATATGTTCATACATGTGCACAAGTGTAAGAGAGTACATATTTTCTTCAGGCTTTTTCATTATGACTTTCATTGAAATGACCTCTATGATATAGAGTCTTGAAGGGAGTAAAACAGATCAAACTTTCTGTACATATATTGGAACAATGAGGTCTTTGATATCTTTACAGCTTCACAGTGGTACCTCTTTTGTCCAGATAAAAAGCTTCAACATGGAAAAAATAACTTGTTCTGAAAGTTACTGGTTTTCATTTTTATACTTTTTTTTTAATCTCAGATATTCTAACCACCATTAAACCATGTTCCTAAGCACCACATATACACACCAATTTTAAATAGCTCCCAACCACTTCCCTGTGCAGCCTGTTTCAATGCTTAGTAACCCATTGGGTGAAGAGATTTTTCCTAATATCCCACCTAAGCTTCCTCTAGTGCAGCCTGAGGCCATTTCCTCTCATCTCATCACTCGTAGCAGGTTGCTGACCATTTCCCCTTGGACTATGGGGGCTTCATTCTGCTGCCCATCTTTGCCTCCCAATTTAGGAAGCTGAGTACCTGTGCAACAACTGGCCTTACTGTGAAGGAGTGAGGCAAAGAAGACATTAAGTACCTCAGCCTTACCTATCCTTTATCACTGTGTTTCCCCATGAATCCAGCATAGGATGAAGATTCTCCTTAGTCCCCTTTTTGTTGCTAATATATTTATAGAGGCATTTTGTTTGTCTCTTACGGCAGTAGCTGAATTAAGTCCTAGTTGGCCTAGAGATTTCCAGTGCTCTGCTGAACCTTATAGGAACAATTCCACATAACTGTATTTTTCCTAAGTAAAATCATAGGTGCTGTGTTTTAAATGACTGTCTCCTTTCTTCCATTTGTATTAAGTGTGACCTACCTTAACTTATGCAGTATCTTGTCCCAAGGTAAAACCAAACAAAATAAAAAGAGCAAGAATGTTATCTTTCTAAAGGTCATGTCTCTTATGATTAATGTGCTGTTTTGAACACAAATATCACTTAGCAATTATAATGTGAGTGCAACTACCACATTTTTAAGAGAAAGCCAGCTTGCTTGTATATTTATTTAGAGTTATGCTAGCCAAAGCCATTTGGAGAATGAATGTTTCCTATTGGTATCCACACTTTATTCACAAATCAAAGCAAAAAAAATGTAAAGGCTGTGAGTTCTTTTGTATTTTTACATTCCAACCTGTGATTTTAACCGGACATTTCCCATCTGCTTTAGATGAGTGGCTTGTGTGCTAGCTTTTATTCCATTGTTGAAAACATGGTTAATAATGTGGAAGGTGAAGGGGGAATGCTCATAGAACAAGGATGAAGGCAGAAGGAGCTTTGTGTCTTTCGTGATTGTAATTACTTTCTTTTTTTTTTTTTTTTTTATTTTTCCCCCTCTTGTACAGCCTGAAAGGTCTGCATGGACTGTCCTGAAATGCCAACTGGCTGTCAATGTCATCCATCAAGGGTGGAGCAAGGGCTCGCTGTGACAGACACCCGTGCCTTGAAGGTAATTACCCTCAACCTCCTAACACTGAAGTAAGCATTGGTTATAAAGCAAGATGCTTAAGGCCAGCGTGGAATCTATGGTTCTGCTTCATATTTATTTTGCAGCTGATTTACTTACACTTTGCCATATACTGATGACATCAATTAATCTGCTTGCTCTCTTTAGAGAGCCTGAACTGGCTGTACTGATCAGAGTGGTGTTACCTGGCACAACAGCAAACTGCATCCATGTCAGTGCTCCTGATATCAGCAAAGGAACACAGGCTTGGAACTCAGGCAGCATGGCTGTGTCCCTGCCTCTGGCTGACCTTAGGGAAATTCTTTATTGCCCCTCTGCCTCAGAGTCCTTTCTCCTACCTAAAGAAATCTTGTGTACCTGCAGCTGGATAGATACAAAGATAGATAGAAACAAAGATACAACACATCACTTGGGGCCTGTGATTGAAAACTAGGTTTTCTTGTTCTGTGCTAGTTTCACTATCACAAATCTATTTTTTTAGTCATACATTTAAAAATAAGAATAAGCAGACTGGGGCTGGGAGGATTAATATGTTTCCTTTGATACTAGAATTCTAGTATTTTGGACTGTGCACTGCATTTCTTTTCTCAAAGACTGCATATAAAATGCTATTTGCTGACTGCTCATCTATATAATTAAAGCAAGCTCTATTATCAGAAGGATTCTTATGAGCCTTAGCTGCTCTCCTACATATTCACTGTTTTACACCCATTAAAAATTATCTTCTAACTTTCCCTTCTAGAGTAAATATATAGAAAAGTTAGAGAAATTGTCAATTTATAGAGAAAAAAATAGGGGAAAATAGGGTACATTTGATTTTTTTTTTCAAAATCAGTAGTTATCTAAAGAGCTATAAATTTTCTAACTTGTTTGATCTGTGAATGCAACCAAACATTTCTAATCTCTATCAGATGATATGAAGCTATGATTTTTCCCTCTACACTCTTTTGAACACATCATGGTAATGGTCTCCTTCCTCACGACCCTTAGCAAAGAAACATAAGGGGGCCTGGCCATGTACATCCAACTGCAGATTTAATTTTGAGATTGCTTTCGTATCTTAGTGAGGAATTGCATCCTCCATTTGTAGTGGCCATTAAATATTGTACAGCTCTCTCTGAGAAGCCTGCAGCCCATGTTGCTAAACAAAGTGCCTCTGCACAACTTCAGTGTAAGAGGCACAGCTCTGCTTCTGCCTGCCCCTGCCTTTCTGAGGCACAGCCACTGCAGGAAGTACTGAACTTGTCAGTAGCACTTCTAACATGTGCAAAGTAAACAACCAAAAACGGGTAATGCAGTCTGCTTTCATGTTAAAGCAGGATGGAAAAGGTTTCTCCTATTTTGAAAACTGCTCTTCCACAATCATCTGTTTATTGCAAAATACACAGTATTTTATGCTGTTTTCTCAATGGGGAAGGCCCAGGATGGGTTTTAAAGTAACCAGGAATACAAGAGGACTTTAATGGCACCAAGTATGCTGGATAAGCTGGAGCTTATCTCAGCAAATGGCAGAGAAGGCAAATGGCACATGGCACACTCTCCTACGCTCTGAGCAGAAAAGGACCTCAGCTGGGCCCAGTGATTGCTGAGATTGTCAGCCCAGCAGCTCTGGTGACGTGGGCAATATTTTCCATATCGTTAAGAAACTCTCCAAATAGAAAGATTTGCATGTAAATGTGAATCTTTGGGTTGATTAGAAGAAATGAGAAAAACTGTTCTTGATGCTCTTTCATAGTTTGTTTCAGAGGTAGTTGAAGCTGCCTGTAGCCTTTCTGAACTCTGCCTGTGCCACTTTGCTGAAAGGTAGCTGCTTTGTTTGTTTGATAAGTCTCCTGTAAGTGCCAAAGTAGAAGAAGCTTTCAGATGTGAGCATAATTCAATTTCTGCATGGAAAGTGCCTTGACTCTTTTTAAATTCTGCTTTAACTTCCTCAGACTGAAATTCCAGGTAGTGGTAGAAAATGCAGCCTCATATTCTCTGTCTTGTCCTCTTACCAGCTTTGTCTGATATTGTACTGGCCTGTGAGGAAAAGTGGAAGGAACTGAATTTTAGCCTAAAAATCTGAGAGATACAGCAAGCTTTAAATATTTTAAAAGCTTCTGCAAGGAGGAAGAGGAACAAACTGTTCTCTTCAAGTTGTGAGGAAAAATGTAATATGCTTAAACTGGAACAAAAGCAGATTTAGGAGGAGCTTTGTAGAAAGAATGCTCCAGTGGCAAAGATAATTAAGGACTAGAATAGATTGCATATAGAGGCTGGGGAAGCTGGAAGTTTTTAGAGTAGTTACAGAACCATCTGTCAGAAATGCTTTAGTTGATTTGGGGCAGGTGGATGCACCAGCTGATCCATTTGAGTCTTTCTTACTCCTCCCTAGGATTTAGCAGTAAGAGCCTAAAGAAAGGGGAAGGACTACACCAAGCATCCACAGCAGGGTGACTTTCATATTCCAGTGTTGAAAATACAGCTGTAATAAAAATTTTGTCACAGGCTATGCAGCTCTAGTCAAGCAGGTCAAGTATTCTCTGCCACCTTCCCATCAGGCACTTGCTGATTGCTGGATCATTTGCTTTAAAGTAATAAGGGATTTTTTTTGAGTATTTGTTGGAGAGATGTGTGTGGGTTTGATTTACAATAAAGCATTGTCAGTTTGAAAAGGATTGCTATTATGCACATTTGTATTAAGTTAAGGAATGGGATAGAAATTCTCATCTCAGATCATATGGTTTCCTTTGCTTTATATTTTGTGACCTTTGAGTAATAAAATTACCTGATGGCATGGAGGGTTTATCTAGTTTGCTCTTCCTATAATCAGCAAACTATTTTTAACTGGAGGTGAAAGGGTTAGTTAGTCTGTAATATCTGCATAAGTCACACAGTGTTAATTTAAAAGGTTAATTTATTTCATTTCACTAGAAAATATTCTGCCTCCAGGAATTATCCTTTCTGTGAAAAATGTTCTGACTGTTTTCTATTGTCTATTAACATGATGCTTTGAGGATATTTTCTATAGGAATGCTCAGACTTAGAGCTGTACCCACCTGCACTGATATAACTAGAAAAGCAAATTGCATTATCCTCTCAGCAAGCATTTTAGTTCTTTATTGTTTTAACCTGAGTTCTTGTAAATCAGCCAGAGCAATCAGTTTTAATGACTCCTCTAAGAGAAAAACAAACAACAATGGAAAAGCTCTGCTTTTTAAGTTTAATCCAGAAAAAAAAAAAAACAAAAACAAAAAACAACCAGAAGAAGCACTGCATTTTTCCCTCATCAAAACCCCTGATAAATAACTAATTCTCCTTGCTTTCCCTGTGCTGGAGGTTGTGAGATTCCTGAGCATATGAACAGTAAAGCTGAGAAGTTGTTTCTCAGTGTTTGCTGTGAGCAGCAGTAATTCAGCAATCTGCTCAAAGGACTGCACCAACAGTAGGGAACAACATGGCAGTGGTCCAAAATAATCTGATTCTGGTCATTACATATTTAGTGATCCCCAAATAAGTTTGCATCAATTAAGGGCTTGGTTTGTTTTCACTGAAACCCAGTGCATGACTTCTCAGCTTAATTCAGCTGAGCCTTCCCTTCTGCCAGCCATCCCTATAAAAATGTATTTCTCTGAGATGCTTTGGTTTTTTAAAGGAGAGACAATTTGGAAAACCTTTAAGGACTGAGTATAAAACCAAGATGACTAACTGACTTTCTGATTGCCAGGCATCTGCTCCTTCCAGTTGTGGGGAATTCCCTCAACAGTAGTGTTGTGAGCCCTAAAAAGGAATGGCCAAGCCAAAGAATTGTTTAAATCTGCTAGCATTCTCTCTCTTCTCAGTAGACAGAATGTCTTGATTCGTGAATTTTTAAGATTATAAATTATAACCGTAGAATCATAAAATAGTTGCAATTGGAAGGAATACCTGGAGGTAATCATCCTAGTCTTATAGATGTTCTAAAAGTAATGGGTTATAGTAACTGCATTCTAAATCTGGTGGCTTATTTAATTGTTAGATGATTGTAAGACAATATTTTGGAGATTTAAGGCCAGGGGCCCTGTTGTAGGGCGAGGAGGGAAAAGTACATTAAGATGACAGCCTAAAAGCTGGAAATAAGAGAAGAAGAGAATGAGAAAGGACATGATTTAAGGACATTATTCCACCTGAGAAGTAATAAGGTACAGGGAAAATGGACTTATTCTTTCCAACCATACCAGTTCCTCTAATAATATATTACCTACTGTGAGCAGTGCTTCCCTGTCCTGAGAGCACTGGTGTTACAACACTACTGCCTCAAAGACAGGGTTTTTAACCTTGCACTCTAGCAGAGATTTCCTTGTTGAACAGCCTTACTCAGTAATAGCAGTGTGTGCTGTTGTTACACAGCAGAAACAAGATTCAAGCCCATTTCCTTTCAGACTTCACCCTCCCCGCTTCCTAAGCCTTCTCTCCTGCCACAATACTCCAAGGAAGTCTCCATCTCTAGAGAGGCAGCATTTCTGCAGGTGGTGTTAATGTGTGCATGTGTTAATTGTTAAGCTGCCATCTGCCTGATGACCACAGCCTGCCTGCCTTGCTCTCAGTGGTGGCGCTGCCTTGAATCTCTTACCTGTTCAAGTATGGATCTTTACAAAACCTGGACGAACAGCAGTGGCTGGGCAGCAATGATAAGAAGGTGAATGAAAGGGCTTTCTTTCCAGAGGACATCTTACTAAACATTTTTTAAGAAAAGCATTTCCTCCTAAACATTTAGTGTCTGCACTCAATCACAGTTGCTATATGAAATCTGTATTCTCTGCCGATAAAATGTTTTATATAATTCCAGAACAAATTCACTGGTGGTGGACCAAAGCAAATTCCAATGCTGTAAATCATGATCAGACAGGTTATGGAGGATAATATTTTTTTTTCCCTAAATTACTGTTTAATTAAGATATACAGATGCCAAAGCAGGTCTCTGTGGCAATATAAGAAAATTTTAAATACTAAGAATTAGCTGTTTGGTGAAGTTTCTTTCCTATCATACATCTCTGCATGAGCCTGCCATTAGCAAGGAATAAAACAGTGTATTTGTAATGAATATATATATATATATGGAATTTTATTGTTTTAATTAAAATCATCACAAATGAAATTATTTAGAAATTTAAAGAATAACCTCTGAGATAAAAGGAAATGTGGGAAAATGTACAGGAAAATGTATTTATATTGAAGAGTTCTTTTCCATATCATGGTTCTCAATACATATTTTATTTATTCATATGTTTTGTTCTTCAGAAAGGAAATGTCTGTGAGACGAGAGACTGCTTGGAAAGGAAGGGACACTCTTCTGCCCTTTGAGCTATTGAAAATGCTGTTGGGAGAGCAGCTCCCAGAGCCCAGGGCCACGCAGGGAGGGGAGCCCAGCAAGGGAAGCATCGTGGCACAGTGCAGACTGCTGGAAGGGACAGGTACAGACAACCTGACAAAAGTGCAACGTGTCAGAGACACTTCTGGTGCATAGAGGAGACTGTGGAACCTGCTAAAACCCAGAAAGAGACTGCATCAGAATTAAACCAAGCCTAAGAGGATTTATTCACCAAAACCACAGTAAGGTCTTAATTTTCTAATTAAGAAATTTCTAATTTCTTATTTCTAATGCTCTTATGCTTATTGTTTGGTTTTCATTTTTAAAGTTTGCCTCCGGTTTGTACTTAGAAAATAACTCATGTTTGTTCCTGAGAAAATAACTCCTGTTTTGTTCCTGAGAAAATATCTCATGTTTGTTATTTCTAGAGGGTTCAGGATGATTTCATTATTAGATTTGGACTTTCACTGTGTCTTGTTGTGCACTGTTCTGTGGAAGTACTTGGTCAGTTCTTCCAAGAACTCTTTCACCCTCCACGGAGCAGCAAGCGGACTTGGCATCTGCTGTGTGCACAGCAGCACCTCCTGCTGAAGTGGTGAGCACAGTTCTAGTGAAATCATGCAAGGAGTGCTGCTGAATTAAGATATTAATTGTCTGTTTTCTCCACTGATTGGTAGTCAGATTTTGCTCTCCTTATGTAATGCTCGGAATTACCATATTTTGTTAGTATGAATGAATTGTGGATGAGCTACTTTTCACACCATTCAAGGTAGAACCAGTATACTATTTCATACTGGTTTAAAAGCCTGGGTTTCCTATAAAGAGTTCCATGAATTACCCAGTTTTTTATATCTTTATATTCTTAAATGGGCACCTGGGAAATTTTCTATGCCTTGAATGGCCAGTGCAAGCTCAGAAAGTTCATCGAAAAGAAGTAATTTCAGATGAGCAATAAATTCTAACCTACCTCAATAAAAGCTACTGGCCAAATACCATAATTACAGCACAGGTGAGTAACTGATTGTTAGTTATCTCCAATTTCTGTCCTGCTTCATCCTCAGAAGATAGGAACCTACTCTGTTCAACTGCTTTATTTTAGGAGTGCTTGATCAGCAAAACTGCATAGTAAAATGCAAGTGCAAACTATTGAGGGGATTGAAAAGAAAATTTGATTTTAAGAAATGTTTTTATTTTTACTGTGCTGGAGCCCATTTAGATTCAATTTACACTCTGCTTCCTTCAGATTTTATGGAGCTTTTACTTTCATGACTACAAACAGCATCTGTGTCAAAATCCACATCATAGAACTAGGCCTGTGGAGACACGTTCTGACATGTTCCCCTGGATATGTGTAAAAAGAGGAGAGTCTCCACAGCATAACTTGAGATCAGCTAGACAGCTTCCCACTACTAAAGCTGTCATGCCACTATCCATAAAGGGATCCAGGGTTTCCCTCAGACCTCTTGTCTTTTTGAAGAGTTCCCTGATTGTTCCATTGGATGTTCCCTGTTTGAATGGCCTCAGGATAAAAGATGCTTCCAGATGACACTCTGAACTTCTATTATTCTACTATGAACTACTATTACTCTACATGTAAAGACATTTAAAAAATCCTAGCTCTAGCCTATCCATAATGTCTTTTTGTAGGCAAACTACTTATAATTTAGAAGATACTTGGTCTTTTGCAGTGAGATCAGCATTATGTAATATCACTAGATTTCTTACCTGGCCTGTAAAATGTATGTAATTTAACATAAAATATGGGATATAGCAGAACATACAGAAATGTTTAAACAGAAACAGTTTGTCATCATCAAGCTTGGCAAATAGAATTGTTTATTCAGTGTGGTCTGTCTTATTTGGACTGAATGTTGTTCATGAACATTTAATTGAACTGACAGTTTAGGTGTTGATGTTCTGCAAATGCCCAGCTCAAAGAGGAACGCACACCCAGAGTGGCCTCACTGATGTGGATACACCCACAGAAACAATGTGCTTACTGTCTGGGCTGTCTCATATAGTAGCTGCTGGTTGAGATTTGAAAGGTTGATACATTTAAATGGAAAATCTTTCTTGTGAGAACTGTCTAACCTGGTCCTCAGGAGGACTAGCAAAGACTACAAGGCTACTCAGCATGAGCTTGAAGTTGATTATGACACATATTGGCATTCTGTCTAAAAGCATGTTTGAAGTGAAACATTTTAACCACAGTAGACTGAAATCTGTCATTGTTACGTGAGCACATGTAATAGTCTCTAGGCAGCCTTTAGAGCAAAATGGTTTGGTTGCAGAAGGCATAGTTTCCTGAAAGCCAAGTTTTTTACTGGAAAAGACTGGACAGTCCAAACAGTAGTGGAAAGTACAATCCAGCCTCTCTTGAACTGCTAAATAGTAGTTCACATTTAAACAACAGTTCATGAATGGAAAAATATTTACAGGTCTTCTTTTTCATTCAGTCTGTCTTGAATTAGCTATTCCACAGTCAGAGGTAGGGGGATGCATGGTAGTCCCAACTGGGATGCCCTGGAAAAAGTACTTTTCTCCTTTGAGATAGTCTTGTTTTAGGTATGGTGCTTACTTATGGTGTTCCCTGTACTAGGGATTTGAGGGCTTGGATATGAGGGATATGAGAACCATCAGACCCAGGGAATGTCTGTAGAATCTGCACTGTTAAACCCTGTAAGAAACACGGATGTAGAGCTCTGTTAGGTGGGCATGACTGAACCTGGTGGTGGCATCTACAGCATAAAACAAATAATGGATGTTGGCATCAAGATGGCATCCTTGATACCAAGAAGGGAGCATCTCACAGAGCACACATGTGCCTTTTTCTCACTGCCTGAGCAGATGGGAGTTTTGGTTGCATGTAATATGGATGGATTTGTTAGCCTAGGTCAATATATAATTGGTAGTATTTCAAGCAAGATCACTTGCTTAATAGACCAGAACTCTTCTCCAGACTGTGCAACCAGAGAAGAATTATGGCTTTCCATTAGTAGGGAAAAACATAAATATTTTGCACATAGGTGTAAGATTTTTTAGGAGAAAAGGAATCAGAAAACTTGAGATAAGAATTTTTTCACTTTCTGTTAATATGACAAAACCATGATCTATTGCTATTTATATTCATCTTTCTATTTATAAAGCAAATATTTTTTCATATTTTTATGCCTCCCTACAAATCACCTGCAGCAGTTGTTAATTGTGAAACAACTCAGAATGTTAATAATTACAGCAGAGAGAAAGAGAGAGGTAAATTCACAGGTCCTATTGCCAGCTCAAAAGAGTGAATCTTTAAATATGTCTTGGGTTTACATTTATTCAGACATGATAGATTATGGGGAAATTACAGGACCAAAGAGGTACCTTAGGAATATGCTACTCTGTGGAGGAGATATGCTACCTCATATGTGTCAGACTGCTGCTATGACCTCATGTGATTTTTGTTTCCATTGCTGGTTTTTAATTTTACTATTGTAAAAGAGAAAGGTGCAGCTAATCAGAGGTGTTCAAAACCTATTTTGCCTCATCAAAGAATAAGTTTCTAACCCTGTACCCTGTACACAAAGAAATAACTATCTTCCCTTAACACCAGCTTTCTGTAACTTTCTCTTTTTGTTCTTTTTTTCACTTCTATCAAATAGAGGGACTAATGTATGGAACTCAGCGCTCATTCCATTGATGTGGTAGGTAGGACCTGTCTTTGAGTGAGTGAATAGACAGGGAAAACTAATAACTGTGGAAGAAGCAGGAAAAGGGAATCTGTTGGGCTGTGTCAGGAGCTGGGTGTCTGTATCCCTAAGATCAAAGAGCTTACCAAGAACTCATTGCAGTCTGATGATTTTAACAATTATCCACTCTTCTTCCTGAGGTATTTCTGTGGTAGTGTGGCTCTACTATCTGAGAGCAGAGTTCCTCTAAATCTAAATACATTTGCATTTTTCAAGATTCCCCTCCTCTACGTTTCTCCCCCCTGAGCCAGGAATTCAATACAGCTTCACAGCCTGGCAGCAGCACTTTGCTGTCCTGTACAACCACCACGTGTCTGTCTTGTCCTTTTGACACCATCAAGGAGTCCTTTCAAGAGCTCAGCCCTATGTGTGTGTGACCATGTTCCAAACTAGGTCCTAATCTCCTGCCACCTTCCCTCTTATCTGTTCCAACTTGGCTGAAAGATCACTCTGTTCAGCCCAGCTCAGGGCTCTGGTGCCATATTCCTGGCCCTCACCATCTTCCAGAATTCCAGCATTCACTACCAGCGCAGAAAAGAGCAGTGAGAAGAAGGGAACATCTCCCGTGGGATCTTGGGTCTGGTGCTGCTGGTCTTCAATGTACCATGGGCAGCCAGGGCCTTGCTGAGTCCAGAGCTTCTGGATCTATCCATCAGACATCCCTCATGTTCCGTCCTTCCTATTTCTTTTCTGGTGAGAAAAAAAAGAAAATGCAGAGACAAAAAAGAGGTCACAAATCAGGAATACAACTGAATGAAGATGAGATTAAAGTAAAGAAGGAAAAAAGAAGCAGCTAGAGTTCTTAATATTTCCTTCATGCTATAGGGCAAGGCAGGGATCAGTCCTTGTGTTATCCTAATTTGTCTTCCTTTAAAATACAGCCCTTTTATAGAGATAAGCTTGCTTAATCAGAGTGTTCTTTAGATGAAAATATATCTAGCTAAAGTGCACATTTTCTTGACAGTGTCATTGTTTGAAAAAATCTGGTTTAGTCTGTGGTACAGAAAAGGTGGAGTGGCCTGTGGAGATTTTCCCTATTAGTATGACAGGCAGTTGCTTATATTTCTCCATTCAGTAATCCCTGAGCTGAATCCGTCGATTTACCATAGACAAATAGAAATATTCACAATACATGTAAATCAACTTTTGGTTGTGAATAGGATTTGTTTGCTAGCTGTTGATCACTCTCTTTCTTTACTGTTCTTTATGCTATTGCTTTCAAAATTGGTGTCATATAAAGGTAGAAAATATGTATTTTGAATGGATTCTTCACAATATGACACCACTTAAAGGCTGGATATTGTCAGAGGCAGATGTTTAATCAGAGCTTAATCAACAAACTCGAGGAATCAAAATTAGTTGATGATCAAAACAAAATATAAATGTATTCTCTAATTGATTAGAGTGGCTTGGGAGGTTCTGTGAATTAAAAGATTTTGCTCAGCTGGAATGAAAATCAACCTTTCCTCCTATTTTCCATCCAGAAATAATGTTTAATAGCAATTCAACAATCTCTGCTCCTGAGGAAAAGTAGGAAGAAGATAAAAGGAATAAAAATGGCTCATAGAAAATACCTGATAATATAAAGAGTGCCACTTTGAATGTGTGAATTTGATCAGAACTGGGCTGGAGGCAGGACGATGGCGAAATTCTTGCAGTGAAACATTTTTTTTGCCATGTATTTTCTTGCCTGCCACAGAAAAACTAATTTTTTAACACTTTACTTGTATTTTTTAAAGGAGGCACAGTAGCAGGGAGGTGGGGAGAGCAGCTGTCTGTGTCCAGAGGTGTTCTCCTTTGCCCTACATCTACCTTTCACTGTGTCCCGTGGTAGGACTTGTCACAGAAGGTCAATCCCATGAAAAGAGATGGCCCACATGCCTGGCAAGTGTGTGACACAAGGAGGGACACTGGCCATCCTGGTGGATAAAATGTCTCTAGCAAGTGTGCAGTGTCTCAGGTGCAACTTTTCCAAAACAAAATATTTTGATTCTGAAATAATTCTGTCCAAATAATTTTGATTCTGAAATTCCAAAATATTTCAGATTTCAACTTAAATTTTTATATGTCTAAATATGTCCAGAAGAGACAAAGTTTTTTGATAAACTGGTTGTAGGGCTAGAAGGGCTCAAGCTATGAAG
Organism: Pyrgilauda ruficollis; assembly: GCF_017590135.1. NCBI lineage: Eukaryota > Metazoa > Chordata > Aves > Passeriformes > Passeridae > Pyrgilauda > Pyrgilauda ruficollis. The sequence goes on along the minus strand of NW_024509210.1, from coordinate 6,387,469 downwards.
TGTACAGAAGATAAGTATTTCAGACTGGTGATGCAGAGGGAATGTAACACACTGCATCAACAGATCAACAAATCTGAAGTCTTTCTGCATTTTTATTCCAGTTATGTTCATCTGTTTGTCAGTGCCTATGGGAAGAGAGGCGTTGACAGATCGAATCTGCACCGAGTGAATTGGCTTTGGCCTTAACAAAAGCTAAACAATCCTTTAATTATTTTTAAACTATTTTAAGCAACTTTTTCTGTTTCCCAGTTACTGCTGCTACCATAGGAAGCATGAGAAGCCCTCCAGAATGTGGATGCCTCAACACAATCCCAGCTCAGGCAATTGAAAGGCAATTTTAAATGATGAGGTTAAAACAACACTGGCTGGTGCTATCCACAACAACCTGCACCTATCTTATTGAAGTGCAGTAAAGATTCAACCACCAGATTTTGTAGTCAGATAAAAGTCACAGGGAAAGGCCTCATGGAATATTTTGTCATTAGAGAATTAAAGAATAATATTTTCTCTGGGAAAATTAATTGTAGGCATATTTACAGGTAACTTATTTCCATATTTAGTGGGATAGAGGTTATTGTTGGAGACCTTCCCCCTTCCAATTGTATTTGACATAATATAATTCTTTTTCTTTTAAGAACACATCCAGTAAAATGAACATGAAAAAGCTGTCAGGCATGCAATTGTATTGGTATAGGATGAAAAGCTGGGAAGTGAAAAAGATGGGATATTGAGAGAGACATCTAATTTCTGAGTCCTGAAGTTTAACTTGACTGCACAGTGCACTCTTAATAATAGTAGAAGAAAGGGATGAAGAAAATAAATCAAATAGAATTTGCCAAACAAAACTTTGCACAACTCAGAAATGAGAAGCAAAGGCTTACAGCGTGCATCCAGGAAACTGGCTTTTGTCCTCTGAAGGCAGGGCAGCTTCTCAAATTCTAGACTAATTCTCTGCTTCCCATATCTCAGGGGTGTATGATGGCACACACACCTGCAATTCAGCAGCCCAGTAAAAGGAGTGATTTTCAGAACTGTGTGATTTTTCAAGGTGCAAGCAATGAATGCAGTACAGCAGCAGCTGCTGGGTGTGCTGCCCAAAGTGGCAGCATTACAAAGTAAACCAGCTAGCCTGCTACTTGAAAAAACTTGCCAGGAACCTTGATGGATAGAAAAATAAAAAGTAGGAGAAATCATTTGCAAAAACATGCCATGGAAAAAATAAGAATGATCTATTAAATGGGAAAACAAATCTACTGATGTCACATGAGAATACCCAGCAACTTTGGAATATTATTGCTCTTGTCGGTTCAGCTGCCTCCAATTAAGTATTTACCATATGTGATAATATCAAGATTCTCAAAAATTCACTAGGCATAATTATTTTTTGGGAGAAAAACATAGTTTTAAGTATATTTTAGATTTTCTCTTTTCTCCTTGCATCCCACCCTCTTGGCTGTAAATAGTTTTCTTCCAAATGCCTAAATCTGGATTTCCTTGCCACATGGAAGTCTAATAAATTAGCTGCCTCTGCCTAGCAACTGTAGCAACACTTCAGGGACAGTTAATGATTTACAACAACTCCAAGTAATGGAAAGAAAACCTCACATGCCAGAGAGGCTCTTACACTATCCTTGAGAGAACTCATTTGCAGGGAAAGCTGCACCACTGAGGATCTTTTCTAGAACTCAGATCACTCTTTCCATTGACAGCTCAATGTTCTAATGTGAAAAAAGGGCAACACTTGACACCCCATCAGCCCTTTATTGCAGTTGCAGCTTTGAGGTCTGCTGCTACAATATTTGCAGATCGGTCACACAAAGAAAGTGGGATTTTTAAAAATAAATTTATATACAAAGTTACATAGCCACCTTAACTTAACCAAGTATATTTAGTTTTATTAATTTTAAATGCCTTAATAACCATCATGGGTTCATGCCATCATGGGTTCATGGTTTTCTGAGTGTAAGGAAGTGGAGCAGACTTGTACTCCTACCACTTTGTCTCCTCAGATGCCAAAATAGCAGTGGGGAGGTATGCATGTACAAGCAAATGGGACAAGGCAATGACAGGAGTGGGGGCTCTAATGCACTTGGAGGCTGTATGCTTGATGCTTCTTTCCCCTCTTTGCTGCTGCCAGGGGAATGCTTTCTGACACTTACTGATTGTCTTCTAGGACAAGCCTCTGTTTGAGTCCCAGCCCTCAGAGTGCCACACAAAGAAACAGTTCACTCAAAGGCTATCAGAGGGGATCACATAACTGAGAAACCAGATGAATTAAGATCATTTGAAATTAAGAAGCTCTTAAATAGATCTCATCAACATGTCTCTCTTGAGCAGAGGTTGGAATGCTGAACTATAGGAGTCAAACATTTCCATTTTAATTAAGTAGATATTAAGTAGGACATGAGGCAATACCCTTGAATTTTTCTGCTACAGTCTTTGTCTTCTGAGTGGGAGGGGCTTAAGGACATGAGAGGTTCATATTTTCTGACAACACCTGTGGGGGCATAGAATATAAGGAAATAAAGATAGTGCAGAAAGTAATCTCACCCCTAATAGGTGGCAGCTGGGCCAATTACCAAGGATTAGGAACAGGCCTGACTTTAACAGGCCACAGCTGTGACCAATAAAAGAAGAGTGCTGTAAAAGAGTGGGTTGGCAGGGTGAGAGGGAACTGGAGTCAGATGGCTGCTTGGTGAGGAATGGGAGTCAGTGCTCGGAGGAGCTGCCCGTGAGAAAACACCAAGAAGGTATGAAACTTTTGTGATAAGGAGACAACAGTATGGAACCTTTGCAATATGATGACAACAAATACTGACTGCACCACAGGACATCAGTCAGGGACTAGAACACACCTGGGACAAAAGCTGAACAAATGCAGAAAACAAGAACAAGGAACCCTAAGCCCAAAATAATTATGTGGCTTCAAACAGCAAGTTTTCAAAGTCAACACAGAGCAGATGTATAACAACAGCCAATAGATAATCAGTAGGATGACAAAGTCCTTCAGTATAATTTTGTCAAGAGCTTTGGAAAGGTAAGCCATGGAATTCTCAATAGGCAGCAGAAATCAAGAATTGTGGTGGGTAAGTCAGATAAGGCTGAGTGCAGCAGGACCTGACATAGACATATCCTACACACTTTGGCTATGGCTCTTTTCATTACCATTGCTTTTTTAGTAACACTAAATTCAGCCACAGATGTTTTAAACTGATTAGAAATTCTATGCTAGACAGAGAAAAAGGAAAAAAAGGAGCTGTATCAGCCTTGTCTTTCTCTTCTAGCTTTCATGCAGCATTCATAGGGGAGCCTCTTGAAAAAGAATCAGATTTCAGTGAAAATGCACTGTAAAAAGGCCTTGATGAATCCTGGAGCTACCCTGTTGCTTTGCACGAGCTAAAAAATACATGTTATTAAAGGAGAGTAATCATGATTGTATTATGATGGCATCTTCTTTCCAAAATGTCTGTGTCCTAGCTAAGAAAATAGCTGCCCTCCAAGCCTGCCAGTAGGTAAATAGCTTGTCTGGGTTGAACAGCAAATCTCTGAGACAGTGGAATTTTCTTGTTGTGCTGTGCTTCAGAAACACTGAGAATAAAGGGCAAGGCTTTCATGACAATCCATTTGGTGGTGCTTGGAAAATAATCGGTGTATGTGTCTTTATGAGTCATTAGGTGAAGCCAGTTGCAGACTTACAGAGGCTGCAGGCTGATATTTCTGCCACAGTTTTTCTCATGGTATGAGTTAAAGTAAATCCAGTGATGTTACTAGAGCTGACAAGCTGGAGGCCTCAGCACAAAGTGGCAAAATTATTTAGAAAATAAAGGATCTTGTGGTTTAAAACTGCAAACAATATCTAATGTTAAGTTTTATTGCTATGATTTAATTTGGTTCAAGCACAACAAAGATTTTCAGTAGTAATTTCTGCAGTCAAAGAACTAGTGTCCTACCAGATCCCACATCCTGGGACACTTCAAGAGAGAAGGAATCAGCTAAAATGGAGAAAAGTGTGGGATGGGCCTTCCTCTCTGTGAGCAGTAAGCTTGTAATACTCCAAAATGTTTTTTTTTCAAATCCTCTAACCCACAAAATGTGGTTGCTGTTGTTACATTTCTTACCTTGTCATTCCTAATGCCACTGCCAGCTATTGTTAAGGGTTTAAAAAGAAAAAAACACACAAGCCTCAGATTTTGAAACAGTTCCATCTCTATTTGGCAGTAGCCAATTTTACTTCTTCACAGCTACCTTGGATCTAGACAATGTGTTTAAGTAAATAAATAGAGTCCACCTTTCCAAGAGACTTTAGAGTACGAGCAGAGGCAAATATTAAAGTGCAATAATAAAGGAGTAGGAGTAGACAAATTTGGGGAGCTTAAGAGATTAATAAAGGCAGAGGATTTTTTGTAGCTGGGATTTTTTTAGCATTGTGACCGTGGTGGTATCACCATGGCATGCTGCAGGTGCTACAGAACTGGGAAACCTCAAGGCTCCTGCTTTGCATTGCCTCTTGTGATATGTCAAAGCTTCTGGAAATCATAATTTGAGTAGTTACTGCATACAGTTTTTCCTTATCTTGGGTAAAATTCATCCTTGTGCAAAAGCCATTTGCATCACTTCTGGATTGCCAAATTTTCAGTGCTGTAGAGATCCATGGCACTGAAAAACAGACTAGAAAGAGATGGCTGAGTACTCTGGGGTTTGTCTAGTGCATATTAGCATAAAACCTTGAGCTTATACTGTTTCGAGTGGTGTTTTCACATTCTTCGTAAAGTTTGTTGCAACTTGCCAAATAGTTAGTGTTGACTTAAAGATTTATCTCCTGTGGTCCCGATACTAGTTTGGAATTTCAGCTTGCTTCTTATTTTCTGGTGGTTTTGCAAGGTTCTAATGACAGGCTGGCAACGAGAATGTTAAAAAAATTATTTACAAAGAATCCAAATAGAATAAAATGGGAGAAAATGAGTCAAATATCCAGATCATTAGCTTTTGTGACAATGAGAACTCATTACATTGTAATTTTTAGTGTGCTTTTAATAATATATTTCCATGTATGTTTGAGAACTATACATGAATGCTACTATATTTCTTCCTCCCTACATCACATCTGCATGACCAGGTGGATGTCTGAAGTGCAGTAAACTTTTCACTTGTGTATGAATTGCACTGTGTACTGAGATGGGAAGAAGCACTAGAGTGTGGTGACCACTATCCTTTAAGCATTTGAAACCTTGATTCCAATCTTGGCTTGAATTTAAAATGAAAATAAGTAAATATTTTATCTTCAAGCCTTAAGTTTTTAATGATGCCCTCAATGCAAGTATCCATCCCAATAGCTGATGTAATTGTGTGGCTCTTCCTGTGCTGATTTCAGAACCCCTCGCAGGGTTATTGATGGTTAAGGAAGAAATGTGTGTCTCAGACTCAGTGCATAAAAACTTCCACAACAGCAGATTTGTTCAGTCTGGGAACAGGGCACATTTTCAGAGCAGTTAGAAAAAATGAGACCATCGAGTCCCTGAAATGAGCTGCTGGAATCCTTGTCACAGTTCCAGCTTCAGTTTGGCACCCACCGTGGCTGCACCTGCTGATGCCATTATGTTGACAGGTACAAATCACCAGTCATGAAGGAGAAAACCATGAAATGGGCGACAACTGGTGCTGACTGCATAAAGTAATTACCAATGCCAGAGCCCAAGGCAGCAGTACCTAAAAGGAAGCAGGTGGACCACCAGGGACTGTGTGTTTTCTCCCCACCCCTCGAGTACAACAGCCGCCAAACATGCAGAGACATTTTGCAGAGTGCTTGCTAGAGAGACTCCCAGGGATGTGACAAACCAATTTCTCTCTCTTCTTTTACACACATCTTTCAGATGCCTACACGCCTTACAGAGATTTTCCACTTGTATTTTGAAATTGAATGTATTTTGCAACTTTTATGAATGTGCTGAGCGTAAGCAGAGAAGGATGGAGTTTTTTGTGTGGTGTTGAGCAGTGTGAGCTTTAGTTTTGCCATGTGTCTAATTAGGTGGCTTTTTTAGTGTGTGCTCTGTGCGGGCTAATTAGAGGAGTCTGGCCTACAGCCAGGCTATTTCTTTCTTAAAGATTTGGTTGCTCTACAGCATTGTTGGAACAGATTTGTCTTTCTGGTTCAGACTGGGAATGAATAAATACCACAGGTGGCAGAATACGAGCACAGAACGTTACCTGCCTTGTTGATAGAGACAGACTGCAAGTCCTAAATGGGTGATATTGGCACTTGTGAAAAGCCAGTCCTGTTCCTCACTGATTATCAGAGACATTTCAGCAAAATGTCCAGCAAAGCTGCAATCACAGTAATTGCATAACAATTGCAATCACAGGTCTGTTTGGCCTTTCTGGAAGAAGAGCAGCTATTTGTTATACAACGGGTAGGTTTTCAAATGCCCTGGCAGAGTCAGGTTTGTTAGTGAACTGTGTGCCTTGCTGAAAAACTGCCTGGGGATCAGGAATAAGGCACAGACAGAAATGAATGGCATCTATTTTAGCTGAGCTTGGCACAACACAGAGGGGTACCCAAACAAATCCCAGCATCTCAGAGGCAGAGAGAAAGTGAGCAAGCTCTCAAAACCGAAGTCTTTAGAGCTGTTTTATCTCCTCTTGCTTTTCCTGATTTCTGCTTTTACTGCCCATATGTATATCATATTTATTACCTCCCTTCTACTCACTTCACTGTAATACTAAATAAGAAATGTTACATTTTATTGTCATAGATAGTGGCTATTGTCACATACACACCTCAGAGCACTGTAAAATAATGGCTGAACTTGAGAAATCTCAGCAAAAAATTACTGTTCCTTGAAAAGTGGGATTTTCACCAACTATGCAAAATGTAAAGTGACCAGAGCAGGAGCATAATGTTTTGTAACTATTCCTCTATCAGCAGGCGTATTCTGCTCTTCTTTCTTACCCTTGATCATGGTATAGCACTCTTTCTCAGTATTTCTTGTAATGGGTGATAGAATTCTTTATGCTACATGTAGTTCCAGATGCTGACCCCACCTTATGAACTCTAATCCTCAGACTAGAACAGGGAATTGGTTTGCTGGAATATTTACACATAAAAAGGCAAAATCCTTAGTTCAAACAATGCAACTAAATGGAGCTCATCAATTGCAGAGAGCTGTGAGACCTGACCCTGCATCAGGTCAATAGATTGTGGCCTAGAGGTGCTGAGGCCAGGCAGACACTGGGTGATATTACCATCCTGCAGTAACAAAGTGCATGTGAGCTCTACACTCACATGATAATTGGAAGAGAACTGCAGAGGAAGAAAGTAATTTGGGCAGGTGAGTTTCTCAACCAGCCCCTGGACATGTATTTCAGCTACCCTCTTCCTCCTGTGGGAACTGGAAGTGCTGCTGCTGCCCAGCTGGAAGGTGCCATCCCTCCCTTGCCTGCTGGCACTCTGGTCAGCTGTCCTGGCTGTTACCTCCCTCCTCTCCATTTCTGTCTGTCTTGTTTTAACTCTGCTTCTCATGTTTTGTGCTTGTTCTCATTTGCACTCTCAGCTGTTTTTTGGCCCTATTTATTTTTTCATCATTAACCATGTTCCTCTTGAGGTATTGAAGGTAAATCAACAGGTCTAGGCCAAATATGGGTTTGGCACTTCCCTGAGGCTGGGAGCAGAGCAGCCATCTGGGCTGCAAGCCCTGCTCCAAGGCTGCAGGGCTGTGCGTGGTTTTGGGGAGAGGTGCTGTTAGAAGATGAGTGGGCAGAAGGCATCAGCTGCTGCTTTTAATTACAGTCAGGGGTGCACATGGTGAAGGTCTAGAGTAAAGTTGAATTCTTTGCTGTTTTTACTCTGCATTTTTACCTCACTGAATGCTATTAGAGTAATTTCTTGCAAACCTGTGAGGTGCCCTGAGAAAACCTGTTGCAAACCTTGAGGGTCCTTCTCAAGTTCAAATATCATATAAAAATCTGATATGTGACTGAAATCACATATTTCAGTCGGGTGGCCTAAGGAGGAGTTGGGGTCATTGTCCTCTTTTCACTTGGCTGTGACTCAAGAAGGAACTCAAGAAAGGCTGGAAGCCCACTTGGCTCAGTGGGCTTCCAGCCCTTCCCTCTGCACCCACATGCTGGCTTCTAAAGGGACAGAGCTGCAGGAATGTGTCCTTCTCTGTGGACACAGAGTCAGCAGGGACATGGGGCCATGTACAGGACACAAGGTGACCAGAGGCAGCATTTGTCACTGCATAAGGGGAGGGATGGGACAGCCATGTAGGTGTCACATGGGGACTTTTGATATAGAGGGAATACTCTTCCTCAGAATGAGGCCAAATGTGGGGGATAGTAAAGGACCAAGAGAGAAAGTCTATGCATTCTCAATAAAGCCCTCAGTGTTAAGCTCATGACTTTTCACAGACTTGTAGTGCCTTCAGTCTTGCCCAGAAAGCTGCATGTTTTCCCAGGTGGAAGTAACTCTTCCAGGTTTCCCACATGGCACAGTGAGGAGACAGGAAAGATGCAGAAAGTAACAAAGGAAGTTCCTGTAGGAGTCAGAAGAGCAGTCCCAGATAAAGTCAGAGAGTCACTGTAAGGCACTTAATGGGATAATTCTTGCTTCAGAACCAAAGGGCAGCATCATTCAACATCATCCTCCTAACTTCCAGTAAAGAGAGTAGGAAAATACAGTGGTGGGTGAGAAAGCTGAGTCTGTAGTGTCAGAGTGCAAGATGCTGCAGTTAGAGCAAGAGACAAGATGGAAATAGAGCCAACAGGGACAGGAAGAGATTGTGCCAGCAGTAGGAGATGAAACCTAACCTTGAGCAAGGTATAGGAACACCAGCAACTTCAGCAAGAGCTAGAGCCCCACTCCTCAAGAGAAAAAATGCATGCAGGTTGTCCTTGTGTTATCATGGGGGAATCGTGACACAAAGATGTCGTCTTTGTTATTTACTACTCCAGGTCAAGGGTCTGACACTCTTGGATAGAGCTGTTAACTGAGAGTGGTTTCTCAAGTCACTTTCTGGTTCCAGAAGGACTAAGAAGGTGATCTGTTGTATGTAGGGAAAAACACATGGTCCTCAGCCTCACTATTTAGCATTTTGAGAGGGAGGGATGCAATGCTGTATGGTCCTAGTCCCAGGAAACTTCAGACACAGCTTCTACAGCTCATTACTTTTTTCACATTATCACAAATTAAGGTATAATTAAGATATTTTTCAATGGCTGTTGCTTGGCTCTTTTGTCAGCTTGTTTTATGAAGGAAGCAGAATTAATTTAGATCTCCAAATGGGTAAAATAAGTTGTGTTTCATTTCTTGCTGTTGAACTTACAATGTCTGCAATGAGTTTGGGGGTTCAAACCTTCATCTTCAACCCTAAGGAATGAAAAGCCCTTAAACCTCTCAGAAGAGAGTAAAAGCAAGGATGTGTGGAATTAAAAAAAACAGCCTCAGAGGATAAACTGAATTATGATTCATGCTGCAACACGGATTGGAGCTTGTCTCACACAAGGAATTGTCAGGAAGCAACAAGCAGTAAAGGATGAACCCAGAGCATGCCTGCAATTTTAATGACAGGAGCCAATCCTCAACAGACCCGTTTGTTTGTTATGGCGAGCTCATTTTGGATGCTGCCACCCAAAGAGCATCATTCTCTTCCTCTGTGACTCAGGCACAAGTACGTAGGACGGTGATCTTGCACAAGGCTTAATGTTTCAGGCAATGTGTATCCTGTTTGGAGTAACATTAACAGAGCATTTTGGCACATGCAGGCGCACTAACAGATTGCAAAACCACACCGAACTCCAAGGAAAAGAAGCTGTTCCCTCAGATGGCTCTCCATCCGTTGATGTAAGCCAGCCAGCTCTTCCCCCTTGCATTTAGTCCCAAGATTTGTCTGGGTTTTTTATCTGCCTCCTACTTACAGGCAAGGTGATGGAATGCTGCTGGGTATGGGAATTGTTCCAGAATTGAATCCAGCTGCTCTTTAATTTTAAGGGCTTCATTATCAATTCACAGCTGTAGAGCTTAGCCAGAGGAAGAGCAAGGCAGGCATAGCTTCTTCTCTGCTTCTGGTTCCAGGTAGTTCACTTGTGCACATTACTCCTGTATCCCCATTTTCTGAGACTAAGAGCAAATAATGGTCCAACACGTGGAAATGATAATGTGCCTCTGTTCCTGTGACCAGCCCTGCAAAGCCATGTCACCCTTGCTGTGATGGTGCTGGTTACAAGTTCCAACATGGCATAACCTGATTTGCTGCAGGAGGTGTGAGTGTCCCAGCACTGTGTTCTTGCACTGATCAGATTTGCCTGAGAAGAGATCACATCTGCCCTCGTTGTCTCTGATGCAAATCCGTGGCAGATTGACTGACATTAATGATCTAGGAGAGAAGGTTCTCCACATCCCTTTTCATTAATGGAGAAGGTCCTGCTCTTTGTATAAAAATTGCATTTCAGTGCTTTTGGAAATTCTGTAGTTTAATGAGGTGAATGTTCTTCTTAAAAATGACAGGTTTGCTACTGGTGCTGTTGATTTTCTGCCTGCAGATGAGTCAGGGTTCTTTGGGGTGTTCTCAGCAGGGCACAGCAGTCCCACAGCTACTGCACAGGACAAGCCCAGTTCTGCTGGGATGCCCAGAACTGCAGGGAACTGTTGTGCAGGTCCCAGTTTTCTATCCATGTGCTGGCCACAGGAGGGATAAATACACCTTGGCACCAGCTCCACGTGCCTTGCTGGCCAAGGCTGGCAGCTATTACTGGGATAGATATGATAGCCTACAAGGGTGTGAGTGAGCAGAATTGGAGGAGTAGCTTTATTTCAGAAAAAAGATCCATATCGAGCAACCTGACAATGCAAACTGCTTTCTCCAGGCAGAAATTCCCAGTAGCTGGGAGATCTTAGTTTCACTCAGTGATTTTTTTTTTTTCTCTCTCTTTGTATTAGAGCTCATTTGTTTCTTACTGATGAAAAGAAAAAAAACTTTGGAACCAGCAGAAATGATTTACAGTTTAGTTCTTTAGAATAGGAAAATCAATCAAAATATTTTAAAAATAGAAGATAATAACTGGAGCCGCTCATCGAGATTTAGGACTAACTGCAGGCTTGATTGAGGACTCTAAAATTAGATTTTATTTTATTTTTCATGTAAGCATGTGCAAAGCATAACTCAGAAATTATCAAACTGAAATGTCACTGATAAATAGCTTAACTGGATCTTTGTATTAGATGAAAACAGAATGTCTTTTCCTGCTGTAAATCTCTTCAGCAAGATCTCTCTATCTCAGAACATGTAGCTCCTTGTTTGAGACTCTTTCCACTTCAGCTATTTTGTGAAGCATAAGCCTGTATATATACTCTACTTCAGTAGGAATACTCTGATTTACACCAGGTGTTGAGTTGGTTTTACATTTGTTCTTTCCTAGTCCATTTACTCTCCATGGATTTAGGGTCTGCTGAAAACTGGTGTCATCAATTAGCAGACTCAGTGCTGTCCTGAGCTGCCCCTTCTCAGTGTCTTCCTTGAATCTTCATTGTTTCTGAGCAAGGGTGGAACCAACCAAGACATGGCACTTAAAATGCATTTGCCTGCCCTAAGTTTTTGTGCCACTTCTTTCTGTAGCTCTCAGTCATTCCAAGGTTAGAAAACCATCCAAAAAAATCACTGAGTGCAGTATGGTTTGCCCTGTTCCCATCCCTGCAAATTGAGTTTATTTAATGATATAAAGAACATAGAAGCTGTGATTGTATGCAAACATGCAGTTTTAGTTTTGATTGTAAAACATTCGGCACTGGTCCCAAATTGCAATAAAAATTGAAGCCTTTATGCATCCTGATGAATAAAAACAGGTGATTTCTAAGGTAAGTAAGTTTTGCATAACACCTTATAGGCACCAAAGGGGACTCTGGAGATTGGGTCCCTGTTCCAGTTACTCATAATGCTGGGCTGTAATGAAGTCACTTAGCTCTTAGCTGCTCTATTGCAAAACTGAAAATACTTTAATAGATCATCTAAATGGGGCATCTGGGCATCTGTTCCAAATGTTGATCTCCTTCCTTCCTGCCTACAAAATAATGGTACTTCTTTATTCAAATTACCTTATTTTGTACAGGGCAATGGTGTTGTCATGAGAAGAAAGCAAAAATTAATTGCCTAAAATAAAAGTAGAAGAGGGTTTCCAGTATGGCAGGTATATAGGGATTTATGTAAGAGCCAAATTTGCTCTCTCTTGCTGTTTTTAAATTAATATTAAATAATACATGTATGTATGAACATTTCAGAATGAGTTAGAGTTTCTTCAAATTAAATCATTGCCAAATTTGGGCTAAAGTTTCTATTCAAAAATTCCTTTAAAGCAGGAAATGCTTTAAGGTAGAAAAAGAATTAAACCTCTCATCCTGGAGGCATCAAACCAAATGTCTTCATTTCAAAGTGGTGTGGGGTTTTTTCCCAGCAGAGTTTCTTCCAGAAGCCATCTGATTAAACATTAGCAAAGCTGTTCAGTCAATCCAAATACTTGGACATTATTTTTCTTTGTGGAAAAAAAAAATCTGAAAATGTTTTCCCAGCTCTCATAGTTGCAGCAGGCAGAACCTTCTTATCCTCCTATGACCTCCAAGTCCTGGATGGCTCTTTCAGTTTAGTCTGAGCTTCTTCTAAATAGAAACTACCAAATCCAGGCCTGCTTCATGAACCATAAAGTACATTAGCCATCAAAAGAAATGGAAACTTTCCTCCATTTGCTGAAGAATTAATAAGCAAAGTGCAATGATGGCTACAGTTTAAGAGGCAGGAGTACAGACCTGGTTGCCTGGAAACAGGAGGATGCCTTTGGAAAGTCACACCAGGCTTGCTTAGGAGAGCAGTTCCAACACAAACTGATGCACATCTTGTCCTTTTTAAAAACATTATTTTTCTTATTGCTTTTTAGCAAGGCTTTAATGAGTTCCAAAATTAATTCAGTGTTTACCATGTATTTCAGTGTGAAGACATTTCAAGCAGTATCCAGGAGTTAGAATAGTTAGGACCCTTATCTGAATAAGGGTCACACATCCAAACTTTGAGGAAATTATTCAGATTTCATAATTGCTCTTTTTCTTTTACTGATGACCAAACTACTCAGGAGTGCTCAAACCTTGGTCAACCTATACAGCTAGAGCAAGCAGAACTTTGGGTGTTTTGCCAGAGCCATACATGAAGCTGGGCTCAGTTTAAAGCCTGTCTTACATCTCAGCCAATCTTATTTAAAGCAGTGTGCATAAAATAAGTTATATGTCTGCAAGAAAACCAATACCAAATCCTGACCAGCTGTGGGAAAACCAAAAGTAATAATTGTATTAACATTTGCCAGTGCATTCAATTTTCAGGCATGCTTTCCATGCAACTTCATCAGCAAAACCACATAAATAATATCCCCTGTGCTAAAAAGACCTTCAGGATCCAGCATATATTATGGCTTATGAGAATGACATTATATTTAAACCACAGCTGACCTAAATTGTTCTGCCGGTTCTCACCTGTGACCTTTTCTAGGCATGTGGAGCTCTGGGGACACCCCCAACAGTCAAAGGAAAAATGGATTTTCTTTGTAATTACAATCCTGGACTCAGCTTCACAACAGAGCCCCAGCTTTGGGCTGTGAGGACCATGTGAGAAGGAAATGCAGGTGTCCCAGGTTCTGGCATCACAGCCCTTGGAATGTGATGACTAACTTGATGAAAGCATCCAGAATTTTACCTAATTTTTGGGTAAAAAACCAAAATTAAAATCCAACACTTTGTCTAAAATATGTCTCCCTTCAATGATTATTTGTGCCCCTGGAAGTGAGCGTGGGAAATATCTTTCCTTTCATGCTGTGTTTTTCAGAACATTTGATGCTCCCAGAATCTCAGTAGCAAAAGTAGACACACTGAGAACAGACTTTTTCAGAGTCCCCAGGCATGCAAAGAGTTACTTTGTTCAAAAATGAGTTGAAAAAGAAAAAAAATACTTTAAAGGGCAGAAAAAAATAGATTCAGGATACCAGCATTATGCCCTACACCCTCACTCTCTGATAGCTTGAACCTTTCATTACCACAGTTTCTCTCTGTGTTAAGGTGGAGATAATGCATTTTTCCTGGGACTATTGTGACAGCAACTGCTTTGCCAATTGCTTTGATGTCTTTGAAGGAAAAAATACTCTATCTGCTTAAATTTAGACTGACAGAACATTTGAATCAGGTGCAGGTGGCTTTGACCAGATTCCTGTAGAGGCCTTTATTGCATAAGGTATGGTGCTTTTATCAAACACGGCTTTCCTTTTTTCATTGCTTCCCAAACGATCGTGATGTCCCCCACAATGTGACACTTTTGCTGAGAACTGTTTGTTCTTGCTTAACTCCTGTGTGTGCTGAGAAATAGGAATATTTCATGAGAGTCTTTGTGCCTGGTAATTTTATCAGTTCTTATCAGGTTGCAGAGAAAGAAGTGGCAGTAAATTGGATGTCTTACCTTGAAAAGCTTTCAAAAAGGAAACGTGACATGGTGAATAGATGCCTGGAGGGTAAGGGTTTTTTTCTTCTTGGGTTACAGGAACGCAGACAGGTCAATATGACAGAGCTGTGTTAGTATTCATGAGGCGACTTTCCCTTTGCCTCGAGAGCTCACTGTAATGGCTTGAGAAACATGCTCCACTGTGGTGGCTAAATGGCAGATTGTATCCAGCATCACAGGCTGGGGGAATGGTGACAGGTCCTGAATACCAATAAAGTAGGAGCTGATGATTGCTGCAATTTGCCAGTGGCTGTGAAGTGCCAGAGACAGACAGCAAAACCTTCCCTTTTGCTTTCTTGTGGGTGTTTGCCAGAGTTCACAGGGAATACTGCACAGCAGCTCAGACAACTAAAGAATTTTCTCATTTCATTGGGTCACATGGCACTAGGCCTAGGCAAGCATAGGAACCCTTCATTCTGTGACCCCAGCATCCTGGAACCTGGGACCTTAAAATGGTTCTTTCCAAATAGAGAATCTAAATCTTGTGTTATCAGCCCAAAGGAGGAAGGGGAATCAGGGCAAGGGCAAGTCTCTTAAGTATAGCTGGTTCTCAGCAATGGTCTGTTTGTACAAAATCTGAATGTTAAAATTGGGTGAACATCCTGTTGTGGTTAGATTAAATTCTTTACCTTGTTTGAAAAAGTACTAGGTTAAACATCACCATTTCATTATTTTACCTAGCACTCTTCAGTACCATGGGCCAATACTTCAGTTGGCATAAATCAACATCATTAGGCATATAACAGCAGCTGAGGCCCAAGAGCTTGTTTGGAAGGGTAGATCTGCATTTAGCCTTGCACTCCTGATTCTTTCTCCCTGTGTTGTTTTTGGGTTTGTTCCCAGCTTGTTTCTCTATTTGTGAGATTTCTTCCTAAACACTAGAGAAATAAGCATGTCACATCTATTATGAACAGACTGCTTACCATTTCTTTAGATCCCTGTGTTTGGGGCACTCACAGCAAATCTGATGCAGCCAGACCTTGGCACGTAATGGTTCCTGTGCCATTGCTTTTGCTTGAGGCAGCATCCCATCAGTGCTGGCACGAGCAGCTCCAGAGGCAGCATCCACCTGAGCCTGCTGTGCCCAAACCCAGCCTGCAGGCAGGCAGGTCCTGCTGTTCTTCACTCGACAGATCAGGAAACAGAGGCCAAGAAGAGCCATCTAGTCTGCCTGGTCCTGATGTTTGCAGCCTGAGCATGGATAGGTGCCCAACCTCATGAGCTCTGTTTGCTGCTGCTTTGCTGATGAAATTACACTTCGTGATGAGCACAGCGAGAGAGGAGGCAGCTACTGCAAACAAGAAGCAGGCATAGGCACGCTGGGGAACATGTACAAATTATAGACTCAGCAACTGCGGTTTTTTCTGATTTAAATGGAATACACTTGGAGAGGATGAGAGAATTCAATGGATTCAGGATTTTGTCATTTGTCTGCTGCTGGGTGAGGCACAAAGGGCCTGCATGGAACAGCTCCCTGGACCAGAGCAGCCAGGTCCTTTCCAAGCAGCTTTCCTTACCAAACAGGAGAGTAGGAGTTGTGTCCTAGCTGACGTGTGGGGCGCCCTACTGGACAAAAGCATTCCCCAGGAGGAAGCAGCGTGAAGAGCCCTTGTTGCTCCAAGCCTGGAGGTAATTACTGAAAGCAGACTTTATATGGTGAGAAACACTGAGTCTGCTCCCAACTCCTCTGCAATGCCTTCACCCGTGTTACAGCTGGGGTGACTCACAGGAAAATGCCACAAGACACCCGGGGCTGTGTGTCTGCGAGGAAGGCGATGCCAGGTCCTGTGTCACAGGGACACCTGCTGGAGCAGAGCCTCGCAACAGCTGGAGCCAGAGCCCTGCACCGAGGTTATGGTTTGAAATACAGCTGAGCTCTCATTTAAATGCAACTAAGCTCTCATTATTTTCTTTCCTCAGCTAATTGTACTGCTCTGTCTTTGTTAAATTTCCCAAGCATCAGCACATATGAGCAAAGGATTAAGAATTCTCTTTGATTTACATGATAGCACAGATGACTGACCTTGTGCCATACTACAGCGCTTGTCAAAAATGCTGCTTCTGTAAGAGAGTTTCTTGCTCCTGCTGCTTGTGTGAAGAGTCCTGGCTTAGTCCTTAGGGAGGTGTATTGGCTGCTTTGTCCCCTTCTGACCAGAATGTCATCTGGAGCTGACACTGCTGCACAACCTTGAGAAAAGAGGCTGTGTGCTTCGTGCTGTGGCATAAGGAGAACAGCATAATACTCCTTTCACACTATGTGTTACAGTCAACATCCCACACGTTCTACTCCTCAGGGGCAACAAGTACCCTTAGAAGCAAATGGAAGGAGCACACCTTATTCCTTAGGATCACTCTGATAACAAGCTTGATTCCTGCCATGCAGAGCAGGGGACACTCCTTTGTGTGGTGGCTGTTTCTGCCCCTGTGCTGTGGAGCTGTTAGTACTGGCTTTAAGAGATTTACTACTTAAGCATTTAGGAATAGTAAGTTAATCACTTTAAATCACGTCTCTAACAAGGAAATTTCATTCTGAGTTTTGAAGTGTTGCAGTAATACTCTTGGGATGAGTGTCATTTGGGACTGCTAAGGGCATAAAGTACAGTTCTTTTCGTGAAAACTAAGCAAGCACCTTTGATTCACTCTGCTGCAGCTGGGGTATGGTGTTGAAGTATTGATAATTGTGCAGCTGACGATATCAGGTCATCATCTCTCTGTGCCTCTAGTGAGCTGTAGGACAAACAAGGGAAGTTGTCATGTTTTCAGTTCCTTCCATTCAGGTGAGTTTGATCATCAGACAATTCATATCCCCAAGTACCCAAGTCCTTCTGACTGATCAAAGAGTAGTGATCTCTAAGATATTTGAATTTGAGATCCCTTCCACATGGCTGGTCTCCAGCCATTCCTCCCAATTTACACTTAGTTACTCTACCCTAGATGCAGAATCTGGCATTTTGACTTGTTCAGTTTCATCCCAGCTGCCAGTGGTCAGTGAATGCCCCAATCTACTCATATCCCTCTGCAAGGCATCTTAAAACTAACAGCTAATGCAACATTTTCAAAAACAAGCATAAGATTCTGTGAACTAATAATGTCTAATATTGTGATGCAGGAGTTAAAAATGTGGGGTTGTGCTGATGTGAGTTCCTCAAGGAGAGTGGCATTGGCTAGGTCAGGTTTCAGTCTTAGTCAGTAGTTGATGTGCCCAGGGAAAAACAAAGCCATTTGCTGTTTGCTAAAGAGGAATTTGGTAAAACTCAGCTTCTGCTCTTCCATTCCCGTATTACACCTACAAGGCTGATAGATGATAATCCTTCTGTGGCAAGAAATACGTGTAAATGCATGCCTATTTATGCACACATATAAAACAGGGGTAAAATCTAGCATGTGGTAACTATTGTGAGGCCTCTCTTCTCCTCCTGTAGATGTAACCTTCATCCATGTTGTAGATCAGGGATAGAGAGGCCCTTGGTACCACTGAGTTCTGCAAACACAGCTCCTCAGTGCTCAGATGATGGCTATCAATCATTAGAACTTAGATTAGCTCTCAAGTCCATGCAAAGACAAATCTCTCCACTCCTCTTTCTTGTCACCACTATTGATGAGCATCAGTCAGAAGTTTCACTTCCTTTGATAATGTCATTTTAGATGTTTGTTTCAAGCTTTTATGACGCAGAATCTCTCATGGAAAATGACAGGTAATACAGTTCTCTAGTACAGATGCTGAACTGGAAACAAATGTTTTGCACAGTACTTTCTCAGTACTCCCAGAATCCATCTAGGCAAAACTGGAGCATGTGATGTACTAATATTTGGTTCTGAAGTAATATATCTACTTACTATTTATGTATTCAGTTCAGGAAACTGTCTGCCTTTAGTACTGCTGATACAGCAGCGTGTTCAACAACTGCAGAACCCAAATCCTATTTACCAGCAGGTAACCAAGCAGAGGAGCTCAGTGCCACAGCTAGCAGACCAGGCATCACCTCAGATCTCTAACTGGCAAAATTCCAGTGTTTTTGCAAATAAGCATCTTGGGCAGTATAGAGAATGCAGAGCTCATGAGTGACATCAATTCACTGGTTTGTGTCCCTCCCAGTACAGCAGCAACACAAACAGTATATGTAGCTGTGAGCAGTGAATCCAGGGAAATTTCTACTGGTGCTTATAACAGGCACCTCTGGCACAAGTAATATCACATCCCTGTGCTCATTTGGAGAACTAGGACATACTCTCACAAATTTAATGTAATTTTTGTACCAGGTTTTTCTTGCAGGACATCCATTTCCAATATATTTATTGTGTGTTTATACTGTATATACACTGTGTATATATATGCACAACTAGACAGAGCTAGCAGAGTTTTTCCTG
Organism: Pyrgilauda ruficollis; assembly: GCF_017590135.1. NCBI lineage: Eukaryota > Metazoa > Chordata > Aves > Passeriformes > Passeridae > Pyrgilauda > Pyrgilauda ruficollis. The sequence goes on along the minus strand of NW_024509210.1, from coordinate 6,368,582 downwards.
TGTATTTGGAGTCTGTTGAGCATGTGTCTACAGTAATTTTCCATAGGCTGTGCTTTAAACCTGCATCTGGAGTGGCTTGCACCGTGTTTGTTGTACCCCGACTCTCCCTACTCCCTTCTGCCATTTGGGCTCAGTTGACTGGGAAGTGGCTCCTACCTTCTGTAGTGTCAGTCTGATTCAAGCAGTAAACCCTCTGTAATGTGAGGGGTAATTGTTTTTCTCTGTGAGGTGACCTCAGATAATTTTGCCTGCCATGTTTCCAGACATGTGAAAATCAGCTCTCATGAAACTAGGGTGTCATGTTCTGTGTGTTTTCAGTAGTCCCTTTCCAAACTTGCCAAGTTTATATTGTTAATCTGCAGGGCTTGTTTCAAGTACAAACAAACCTAATTCCAAGAGTACAATATCATTAGCATCAGCGTGGGAAAGTGAATATAGTATGCACTTGCCTTTGGCTTTCCTAAGGAAGGACCCTTGCACTAATCCTGAGCACACAGTATCCAGACACACTTGGGCAAGCAATGGGAAGGTCACTGGTCTCATTCACATTTTTCAGGAGTGCAGTGGGTTTGCTAGGGACTGTAGCAAAATACAGGTGGGAAGTAAAGAGTTTTAGAAATTTACTTCAACAAGTGAAGCAACAAATAAGCTAGGCGTACCTGTAGTTAGTAGTAATGCACATGGAGAAATCAACCCATGAGGAGGGCAAGATCACTCTTTTTTTGGGTTTTTATCTCAGAAGAGTTGATCAGAGAAAATGCTACACTGCACCAATGTTGGTAGAAAAGGTTGCTGTCAGTACAGATGAGCTGTCTTTCAGAGAGAGGAGGAGTGCATTCCGTTCCTTTGAACTTGGCATGGGCTGGCTCGTGGTGGTTTTGGGCAGAGAAAGAGCAGCAGCAACTCAGTGTCACCCTTCTCCCAACTGCAGGAAGTAAAATCCGTTTCTGTGGGATGAGGTATCTCTCACTTGCTGAGTGAGGCCAGCCCTGCCAAAATCGAGCCCCTGGGCTCTCCATCTGCAGAAAGTGCTTTTACTGATGATACTAAAAAGCTGTCCAGATGCTCTTCCTGTTTTGCATTTTCAGGCTGCTGCCAAACCAACTGGGAAGCCATATTGTACAGATGAGGAAAGTCATCTCCTGTATAAATTTGTGTGCAGTTCATAGCCCATGCCTTTATTTTCCAGCAAACTTTCTTTTAAAGGTCAAACCAGAAATTTAGGAAGGTGTTTTGTTCTCTCAGGGACAAAATGCAGCCTCATTGCAGTTATAGTACCCAGTTGCTTACATGGCATGTTAAACTGGATCCTACTGGAGATGAAATATTCAGCAGGAGAGAGTTTAAAAGTAATTAGTAACAGGGGAAGTCAAAAAGGTAGCTTTAGTACAAGTCGAAAGTAGTGCATAATAATGATTAACTGGAGAGATAATATGTAAGTGGAGAAAAGAACAGTTAATTTATCAAGATAAACAATAAGATAGTTAAAATTAAGGGGAATAGAGGAAGAGATAATTAAAATCCAGTATTGTCAAATAGAAAACCACACTTTGCAGGAGCTAGGTATTTATTTTTTAATCGAGCCCAACCGAGCAATCAAGGGAATGCAAGGTATTGGTAAAGAGCTCCTAAAAGAACAATGAAGCATCAGCGTAAAGGTATCCTTTAGGAGACATTTAATCTGCATATAAACAAAATTGTTTTGCTTCTATTTTGCCATCAGCATAGAAAATTGCAGTATGTCTCTATTTGTCTGCATCTTTGGATCCTCTAACAAGAGGCAAATGGAGAATAAGAATGTGATACTGGCATAAGCAGAAGTAAGGAATTTTTAGTGTGTTCAGTCTTACATGTGTGAAACTCATATCAGAGTGACAGATAAAAGATACATAAAATACCCTATAGAAAAGCAACAAATTCTACTGTGTTGCAAGAAGGCAAGCAAAGGAGCTGGGAAATAAAGGGGTTGTGAAACATGGAACCAGTTCCCCTGTCCTGCACCAGAGTTTTGCTTTTTTATTTTGTTCATTTGGGTTATTTTATTTGGTTTTTAGCACTTTACTATTAAATAGAACTGAATTGCTAATAACATAGCGTGGTCCAGAATTTTGGTGATGGGGAAGCAAGCAAATTTGGGCCTCTTTATAGATATACCCTTTCTACCCTAATTCTTAGTAGAAGTCTATTTGTGAGTATAAATATCTTTGTGCTTTATACTCTCAAAACAGGCTGGAAAATAGAGGAATTATTAGGCCTACTTCATGACCTAATAAAGATGACTTGAGTGAAATTAGATGGTTAATCTGGGATTACTCTGCCAGCCAATAGCACAATGAAGATGGGCAGTTTCATTTTCTGCCCTACCACCGATGCTGTGCCATGGTGACAACTATGGCATTTCAGATATCCCTTGTAGTCTTAAGATGCCCCCTCTTGTCTCTCCTGAGAATGTCTGGTTGAGGTTTCAGATTTGCCAACAAAAATTGGATATTGCCAATTGCAAGGGACTGAGCTGGGTGGGGAAATTGGGTGAAGAGAACCCACGGCCTTCACAGGAAACCTCCAGCAAAGCAGCCAACATCTATGCAAATACCTGATTTTTTTTATGGGGGTTCTTCTGTTGGGTGTTTTTAAATGATCAAGACATTTAAAAGGGGAGAAATATAATGCAAAAATGGGACCACAGGTCAGGGGAGTCTCAGAGGTCATAACTATGTTCATGGTTAGCCAGAGAAGGAGAGAGAAGATGATTTAGAACAAAAATGAAAACTCCCCAGTGTCTGCTTCTTTGTTTGCTTAAATACCATCAGCCACACATCATTTGACTGCAACCACTTTGTAAAGGAAAAAGACATAAAAAAATGTCTTTCCTAAGAGTGTTTCTACTCCCTTTCATCTGGCAGCCTGCCTTAGTAATGTTTCCAAGGCAGAACTTCAGTGGGAAGCTGAAAACTATCCAGAATTTGGGGTTTATACAACTCTAACATTTAGCATTCAAAAAGATATATTAGAGGGCATATGCTGCCATCATTTTTTTAATGCTGTGGATGCCATTGAAAAGAAAATAATTTTTCCCTGGTAAAAAGTTCTTCTCAAATCCTGTTTCATTGCAGCAGGAATTTCTATAATGGACTGAAGCTGATTAAGATCTATGCAGGTGACAGGTTTGAGAAGGAATGGTGTTTTCATAACTTAAAAATAATAATGGGCTTTTCTGCTTTAGATGCTAATATGTGTCAGCAGCAAGGTAAAAGATGTCTTAGAAAGTGCTTTTCTGTAGATGAAATGTATTGTAAGGAAACACGTTTCCCCATGTTGCAACAGAAAGTGAGAGATGAGCACTGAAATACCATCTACATTTAGATATCACCTTTCATTCTGAAAGAGGAACAGCTGATTAGAGATTACCCTGGCTAGAGAAATCCCTTCACCCACCCAGAAATGCAGCCACCCTCAAGAGAGGGATGTAGCAGGTGTTTAACAGTATATGGCACAATAGTGGGAGCAAAACCATTCTGCCAGGTGAAACATACTGGGGAATTACATTCAGGCAAAGCTGCTGTGTGCAGGCTAAAACTAAGTCTGGGATTTGAATTAAAGAAAAATTGGATCCAGGTTGTGCTCACGTTTTCAGCCTGTGACTAAACATGGCGATGCTTAAATGCAGAATCACTGATCTGATTTTTGTTTTTACTCCCATCCACTTTTTTTCTGTGCAGCACATAGATTCTCCCCTCACAAAAGAGAAGCTGCCAGGCTTTGCCAATCAGAGCAGCACTGAACCAGATGCTAAAAGTGGAGCAATAGATTTCAAGAAGTGATCAGGAGTTGTGTCACTGGCAAGGTCATCCACTTGCTACTCTGTGTTTCCTTTCTCTTCCTTTCTCCCTTCTTCCACATCTCATTATATCTCCTTCTGAAATGGGCTCTTACTCTGCTTCATGCAAAGATGGCAGAGATTCTTTTTATTGTGTTGAGTCACCTAAATGGGATGTCTGGGCATCTTCCTCAGCTCAGGTACTCCCAGACAGATGAGAGAGACATCATGAAAAAGATCTGGTGCCTGATCAGCAGAAACATCACAACAGATGTTTCAAGCATTCATTGTTGGGTTGCTTAGGACAAAATCCTGCAGACCATGGTCTGTTGTTAAGGCCACCAATATGAAGTTTTGCTGCTTCTTCTGTAGAGGTAAGGCACAAGATATTTGGAGCAGGATGTAAATTTCAGCTGGAAATAACAGCTATTTCTTACAATAGAAGACATCTGAGATGTTTTTAAATTACTTATGTACACGATCCTGCTTGGTATATTGCAAGTGATCCCATAAAAATCCTGCAATATTAAAATGCCTGGCTAATTGCAAGGACAGTTTAATGCTCAGGTGGCCTCTGGCTTCCTGGGACTGGTTAGGGCTGACCTGTCAGGTCAGAGCTGCAGGTGGGCAGCAGGTTTTGGCCACAGACTCCTTTGTTCCAACCACTGAGGCTGCAGGAACCTGGCACAGTAACTTGCTGCTCCTACTTTTTATCCACAGAGAAGGTATTACTGTTCTTCCACACATTGGAACACTGAAAGACAGCTAACAAAATGCGTCTCTGAAAAGGATTGCACTCTAGTGGCAATGATGTGCTAAACTTGACATTTTCTGCTCGTATGTAATTAATTTTCATATCTCCTAAGTTAGTTACCAGTTCCAGTAATGGAAAACTAATTTGCTGATGTACCAGCTTGGTGGCTCTTCATGTGTGCACACACAGAAATTCTCAGCACATACCAATGTTGGAAATGACTTTTAAAAAGTCATGTAGAGAATCAGTGGTGCAATGAGGAACAGACAGAATCTGACTTATTTGTTACTTTCCTGGTAACTTTCCTGGTGCTCTTAGCTGATGGATACCTGCAACCTCAATTAACTCATTCCCTATCCTATCTGTTGTGTGCTTTCTTCAGGGAGCTGCAAATTCAGTCTTTCTTAACTTTGCTTTGGTACACATCAAATGTAATCAAATTCAAGCTACTATCTATCAGGAAATAATGAAATGAAATTAAAATTACAGCTAGGACTCAATTTATAGTAATTTGTGATGCTAATGGCTATGCTTGCTATCTTCCAAGATGTGGCCCCTTGCTCTAAGAAACTGAAACTTTTTTTTTTTTTTTTTGGCATTTTAGCACTAGTAGGAATAAATCTATCACCTGGAGCTAAGGAGTTTTCAAATAGTTCAAGAATATTTATGTTTCTTAAATCCAGTTCTGGAATGGTAGAATGCATGCAGCAAACATGTGAAAGAAGTGTTACAGCTTCTTCCCAAAGTTCTTACCTTTCTTTAGCTGCAGATGGATGTTTCCTTGCTTTGGCATAACTATGAGAAATGACCCATAAAATGTCTGTCCATTCACTTTATTCACATCACTACCTGCTCTGAAAATTACCTCTGGGGAGGAGGAGAGACGAGGGAAAGGAGTCACAGCTCTTTTCAGCAGCAGGCACAGCACTGGTGCTGGTGTGGCTGTCACCATCACAAGTGACTGATCTGGAGCTAATAAAAGGGCAAAATTCCTTCCCCCTCCTTCCCAGGAATTCTGGGCCCAATCACAATGATAAAATATCCGCTCTACAAGGGAAAGCTTTGATATTGTTCATGACAAATTGTGCCAAAATATGGTTGGAAGCCTAATGCCTTCCCCGCTGGTAATGTCTGGGAGAAATTTCTGTGCTTTCAGTGATGAACTGAGGTAATGAAACTCTTGCCATGCAGTAGCTCTAAACTGAATTGGGGGTGGTAGGTAAACTGCTCTCTTCCTTGAATGCTACCTGGTATTTTCTGTTCAGCTAATGGTCACAAATGCCTGTGACTATTATAGAAATGCCCTTGTTTTTAATCCCTCCCATATAAAAGTGCAGAAATTCTGTCAGGCTGCATTTCTCATCTGTTCAAATGAGTGGGTTTGGGTTTGTTTTGTTTTCTCCACAGCAGTGCTGCTGCATCTTACAGACTAAAGTGAATTTTTACCCCATCAACACCAAAGAGGCAATTTTGGATTTAATTCAAAATATGAAATATGAGTTTGTGGAAACAGATTAACGATAGGAGTTTGAATGCTTTCTTGAGTGTCTCCAGCTCAAATAACAGTAAAAAACCACTTGGCAAGGAGGTAAATTACCAAATCTACACAATCTATTCTGAAACAGACATTTGTTGCGACAAGTTATTACTACCTATATGATTTTAATTCTTAAAAAATATACTCTGCAATTTATTCGGCTCTTCCTCATTAACCCAATGATTAATGTTTTTCCAATACTACGAAATCAAATCCATTTGGCCAAAATTTCCCCTGATAAATAGAGGAGTGAGATCAGGAAAATGATTGTGAAAAACACAGAATACATCTTAATATTGATGGTGATTGTTTATTATTGTTGTTGTTGTTATTGTTATTATTACTATTATCATTATGCTGTGGCATTAGGTTACTATAAACTTGCATGTGTCCTTGCTGTATTAAGGAAGATTCATGATTTATATGGGGGGGATGTTTGGCAACTGTAAAAGCAGATGAATCCACTTCTAGTTACTTGTTTTATTAGAAGAAGTGCTGTAATAGCTAATGTGAGGAGAGGTTATTTCTTTTCCTGGTAAGAAGCATCAAGCAATAACAGTTGGTTTATCACTCCCATTGAAGAGTGATAAACCAACTGTTTATCCTTTACAAGTACCATTTAAGTGTAAATTGTACCTTTATTTCTGTGCTATACTTTTAAAGATGTAGGTAAATGTTTAAGGATTATTCAAATGGACTGTTTGATAGGAGCTTTCCTTGCAGGTTGCAAAACCACGTGGGCAAAATGGCCAAAACGCTTCTAGAACCATCTCACTGAATGTTGAACAAACCCATCTGGCATGTGAGTCCCCTCTGGGTGATGGGTGCTAACACCTGTAGCATGTGTAGTTCAGTGTTGGTTTTAAATGGTGGGAGTCCTAAAAGTAGCCTTGACAAACCTTCTCTTTATAAAAAAAAAAAAAAAAAAAAACAAACATCAGGTCTTACTAGATTTCTTTTCTTTTCTTTTTTTTTTTTTGACTGAGGAATTTCTGTATGGTTTTGAAAGTTCTCTACTGGTAAGGTGGCAGTTCTTCTTTGCTAAACCTCTTAGAAAACACTGGTGGTTTTCTGGAAACCTTTATTACAAAGTATTACAAAGTATAAAAGCACGCTGCAACACATTTCAGTAGTTGCCTCCGTGCCCATGCACAGGAGATACCAGTGGGGGCCAGAGACACAGAATTCTTGCCAAGTGCAAGTTATCAACAGTGAGATGCTCATGCTGCAGAGGAAGAAAAAAAATAATTCTTTTTATTAGGTGAGAAGTTACTTTCCTTTTCCCAGATTAGCAATCTGTCATTTCCACAGGATACAGCAGTCAGACTAAATGTCCAGTGTGTCATCTGGGAATATCAGTCTGCTCTAAGGCAACTCATGGGTGATAGGAAGATCCTTTGTGATCTCCCTGGGCAGATGGTAAGAATTGCTTAGTACATGCTATAGGTACACTGAAGAGCAAATAATTCTCCACAATCAGCAAAGAGTGACTGAGATGTACCTGAAAATACAGTAACTCTCTGATGATGACCTGCTGAAGGCACTGCAGCTGCCTGGGGTCCTTCTTCAGCTGAGCTGAATTTTACCACTAGTTGAAAAATCTGACTTTTCATTGCAACTGGTATGTTCAGGAAGCAGTACAGGGGATCCTAAAGTGCTCCATGACTCCACAAGGCAGAACTACCACTGACTTGCAGAATATCTGCTTGCTGCTTTTCTGGACCAAATAATACCATCTTTGTGCTTGTGTAGCACTTACCAGCTATCAGCCTGAAGCTGAAGGAGCCTTATCAAGCTCACACCCAGCGAGGAAGGTGTAGAAGTGGTAGGAGGAGCATGCAGATGGCCTGAGTGCAATCAGCTGTCACACTCAGAGCTGTCCTTTCATCTTTGGTTTTCTGAAGCTGGGGATTGTTGTCAGCAAACATGAAAAATGTACTAAACTTTAGTGTCGTTTATTTTAGAGAATAGAAAATTGAGGGACTTTTAATTTGGGAGGAGGAGAATGACAGAAGGATCATGGTCTTCTCTTTTGGTATGCATGGATAGCATTGCCCTGCTGAAGCTGTGGATCAGCTCTGGGGAGTCATGGGAGAGCTTGCTGTGGGCAGGATCTGCCAGCAAACTTTGGCCTGGGATCACTGCACATTTGTAACCTGTAATCACAACCTCAGCAGGGTATTAGACACGTTTGCTTTCGTGATGCACTGCCTTCCTGAGCCAATATACCATTTCTCAGCCCTGGGACTTGGTCTCCAAGGCAGCTAAAACTGGAGGCTTACACAGTGATTCTGCAGAGGGCAGTAAATCAAAGAGGGAGAAGAAAACTCAGGATTTCTCTGGCAGCTTGATGAAAAGCATGGTAAGACTAAAACTAAACTTAAGAATATCTCACTGCCTGGCTTGTTTTACAGGCACTGGCAAAATATCATCTTTCTCCATTTTGCTTAGTTTAGGTTTTTCTGACAGTTCCTTCACTTCTGGTTGACCAAAATGTTGCTCCTGTTTGTTTTGTGGCACAAAAGCACCTCTTCCATGTAGGCAGTAAAATAAACAGCAATTTTTGCATCTCACAGCATGGAATTCTTATTGAAGCAATATTTTTACAGTTAAATTTCACTTTGGTTGACTCTGCAAATATACTAAGCCTCCAAAATCAAATGTCCATCTCAACAGTATTTTATGGAGAATCTTGAGGGATCCTGGTAGAGTTCAGGATGGAATTGGCCTCATCCTTTTACCTAAGCAATTAATAATTAATTTGGTGGTACTTACTGTGTATTCCTTCTGATAGGAGCAAACATTTCTTTAAGGATTCAGGCTGGCTTTCAAAACAGCTGCTACAATGGTAATGGAGCCCTGTTACTTAGATCCTGGCTCCAGCAGCACCCAGGGTTTTTACTCATTGAGTGGAACATGAGATGAGCAATCCCCCACAGGTCAGTTCTGGAGCAAGCTGGGGGCTGGCTGCCCACCAGTGAGAGGTGGGCACTTGGAGCACTCTGCAAACCTGCTGAAATACAACCTTCCCCCAAGGCACAGGTGGATGCCTTTGGCACAGAATATTGCCAGTCTTTCATTTTTGTAGCACATCTTTTATGTGTTTTCTGAGGGAAAAATAAACAAAATGTGTAAGGTTGGTGGGGATCCAGTCTATCTTTCCAACCTAAAGGAGAGAGCATGAGTTTTTGCTGTTTATTTTTTTTCCAGAAAAATATTTCAAAATAGTGACTCTGACATACAGAGTAGAAAATTTAAAATTAAACATGCAAGAAGCATCACACCCAGCACCCAAGCTGCTGCCAGTTATGAGCAATGTCTTTGAGAGCAATGTGTTGGTTCATCCTGCAGAGAGGTGTAGGAGCCCTTGGGAAGTGCAGAGATCCCCCAGCAAGTTCTCACTGCCACCACCAGGAGCCAAGCTTGGGACACCAGAGTGGTGGCTGGGTGAGCCCTCAGGGACTTCAGGCAGGCAGCACTGACTTAGATCTGGCATATGTTTTGTGACATGGCTTAGCAGAGATAAGCCCGAGGGCTGGTGGAGTGCAAAGCTGGCTGTACACATTGAGCTGCAGCTCAGGACATGCCTGCTTTGGGATCTTCCAGGATCTGTAAATTTGTGGTGGTGCTTAAGAATTGGACTTGATGACCCTTGTGGTCCCTTCCAGCTCAGAATATTCTGTGGTGCTGTTGGGCACAGCAGTAATGCTCAGTGAGACACGCCCCTGGCTTTGATGGTGTCTCCCTTCTGAAAACCTTGGTCCCAAACCATCTGCCAAAGCTTCGAGCTTGGAGGAGATCTGGCAGGCAGGAAGGAGCGGGAAAAGCACTGCAGTCCCAAACCCGTCAGCAAGCAGTTAAGGTCCAAGGAGAGACTTCAAAATCCAAGGTGAAAAAACATTGCAGTGCTGTATTACATGACTAATAAAGCAGACAAACATCATCAAACACCCACAATACATTTATAGGCTTAATTTTGAGTTTTGTAAAGCGGATTAGAGACATTTTATTCATTAAGGAGATAAAAACCCTTTCTCTGGAACTCAAGTGTTTTATTAAAAAAGTGTGAGTTTTATAGGTAGTAAAAGAACCATAAACAGAGCAATGAAATTGTCAGAGGAAAAAAAAAAGTCAGTTGTGTAAACTGCTTTAAAAAGAGCAAGGGCATTTCTTTTGCTTAAATCCCTTTTTAATGGATAAATGCATTATTAAAAAAAAGATTATGTACATGGATGGAAAAAACCCCATGGGCCTTTGAGTTCTCTCTTGTCTTTCTCTCCTACTTACTACAGTTTGTCTCCCAGTAGTATGTAGAGGCCATGAGACTGAGGCCTCTGTGTGTGCTGTAAAGAAGCACTCCTAAACTGGAGAAGCATCACTTGAATGAAAAACTTGATGGAAAAGTCAAAGTGAGGGTGGGGAAAAGGGAAATAGTGTCTTGTGTTTAAAATGAGCATGGTGGTTACTGGAAAGACTAATGTGAAATCATAGAGCTTGAAGCAACCCCTTTTGTTTTGTTGGCTAGTATAGGCAGGGCTACTGGGCATCTAACTTTGCTGTCTTATTATTCACTCTATTTTCATGTCATTTTTTTCTCTCTCCTCCAGTTTCCTCCACTATATCCTTCTCTTGCTCTGCAGTTTTCCTTTCCCTGGCTCACTGTCCCTCCCTCCCTCTCTCTTTGGTTTTCTCTCTGTTGCACTCCCTACACTTTCCCTTCAGAAGCTGTCACCCTTTTTCTATCCTACTGTCTCCATCCACCTTCTCCACAGCATCTCTTTAGAATTATTTGCCAGCTTTGAAAAAGGGCTTATAAAATAAATGACATTTATGACTTAGCACTTGAGTAATTTGCTAAAGGTCTTAATTACCTGCCAAAAAGAAAGCGAATCAGGAAGATTCGCTAGGGATTAATTGTTTTGGGAAACCTGGGCAGTTTTTTCCATTTTCTGCACCTGATTGGACCTTCCAAATGAACTACTAGGTGCCTTTTCAGCAGGCACGGGAAATTGTGTGGTTTAAAGGAGATCTGTGCTAGAAGCAAGGTATCTTTTTTGGGTTTTTTTTAATGAGAGCAAAGAGGTATGTGCCTACAGCCAAGTTACTGCTTTGAGAAGCATTTGTTGCAAAAGGTGCAGAACTGTCTGTAACATGTTTTGCAGCAGAGTTAGACCATGCACAGGCTTTTGACAGCACACCCATGGGTTATGCCATACCAAGACAGCCTTCCCCATGAACAGGATCTCTGACCTTGCTTAGAAGCTACTTCTGGGGAGCAGAGCAGGTGAGATGGAGATCCAAAATGACATTATAGGGCTTTCCTCAACCCATTAGCCCTGCAAGTGTGGATCTGACAATCCTAACAAAAGATAGCTCTGTAATTAATTTCCAACAACCCTTTGTGGTGAAGGATTTCATCCTCATTTCAGTGCTGAAACTGTTTCCTTTCACATGCACGTTAAAAATAGATGGAAGCCAGGATATTGAGCAGGTGCCCTTGTAAAGCAATTTTTAAATTTTTAACAGGATAGTATTATTAATCATCAAGAAAGAGAGGATGAGCATGAGATTTCTGGAGTATTTTCCTGCTGTATAGCACAGGCTCTTTCTGAACAAATCACTGAATCTCCTAGTCCCGGTGTGACCATCCTTCAAAATGGAAATGAAGCATTCCTTTTTCATTTTGTGTGCCTTGTGTACTTCAGTTGTAAACTTGTTGAAAAATAGTCTGGTGATTTTCACTCCCTCGTTGTGTACCTCACTTTTGTAGTGCAAAGGGGAAACAGTGTTAGAATAAGGAAAATGAAACCATCTGAAGATTATTCCTTTTTTTTTGCTTCACATTTCATCTTTAAAATGCCTTCCTCCTGAAGTCTGTGAATTTAAAACAAGAGCACAGACTCTCACAGCTCTCTCCAGTAAGGAGGAAAGACTCTGATCCCTATGTAACCTGGAATGAAACCACAGGTATGACTGTTGTTCATCCTGGTGCTTCTGCAAAGGAGGTTTATTTTTGCTATTTTTTTTTTGCAGTTATTCCCAGGGATCTTCTATTGCAGGTCACAAACATATGCCAGCTCAATGGTCCTTCAGTTTATTTTTGTCTTCCTGCAAGGTAACCATTCATCCATGGAGTAATTTCTTTCAACGAGGCATTTTAATCCAAATTGCCAGTTAATACCTGCAGGGTCAGCTTCCCTCCCGATCAGCTCTGGAAATTAAGGGAAGCTTCAAAAGCAGCTGTAAAGTTTGCCTGCAGAAATTGTGAAGGATTTCTGAAACACAGAGCAATATTAGTAAGACAAGCTCTGAACCTTCAGACAAAATGCAAAACTGTAGGGGAAAAAAAGTCAGGTGTCAAATGAACTCTTTGTCCTGGTCTCGCAGGTTGTGTGGGATGTGAAGGACTCTGTAAGTAAAAACGAGGCTGGAGTCTCACTGCACTGCACTTGTTCGTTGATGTAGACTGAGCAGTGTTATGCTCTTCTGTGCTTCTTCCTCTTGAACTGATTCTCACATTGTTATCTGTGGTACCATAAAACTGAATGATCATTCTAATTTTGTGTGTTTACGTAAAGGCAACTACTGTAGTCTCCAGTTAAAATTGAAGAGAACAGGGCAAGGATCTGTCAAATTATCTCTGTGGAAGGGTATTCTTTTAAAAAACCTAAGCCAGACATTCAGACCACCACTGAAGAAGCCTTCCCTATCAAAGTACCTATGGAATTTGAGGGGAAACTACAGCCTGTGTATTTACATGGTTTGTCTTCTTAGTAAATACTAATGGATCCCAAGTGCACAAAAAAATACTCAGCTAGAAAAATCATGCAGGTCTTCTACTACATCTTCCGCTGGAGTAGCAACTGAATCAATAGGTTTCTCTCTGAAAATTAGAATGTGGTCATTAGAGCCAAGTGTGATAACTCTTGTAAATGGTGGTGGCTGTCCCTGTGCAGTACTGAAGGGGAAGAAAAGCATATGGACATAAGCCAAGTTCAAATAAAACTAGCTAAACTCGTGTCCTGTAGCTCTCTTGGATCTGTTGGCTTCTGTAATCTGTAAACTGGAGAGAAAGCTTCTGAACTTCATTGGAGATATTTTTAAGGTTTTAAGTTTGCAGACCCATGAAAAACCCGTGTCCATTCCCCTGCTATTTCCCACTCTGTGCAGCCTCTTTTGCCTGCCAGCAGATGCAGTTTAGCAGTCAGCTAAATTAAAGAACTAATACAGAGAAGAATTAAACAAGAAAAACAACACCTGTAATTAAAAAGGCTGTAAGTTACCAACCAGTGTTGTATAATTAAAAATGTCAATAATTGTAATTGTTCTCTAGTTATTCATTCATGCCTTGTTCCTTTTAGCTTTATTATAAAAGCTACCTGTTGATAATCATGGCACAGTCAAAAGACTTTCTACACCATTAGATGGAGGGGATTTAAAGCTGTTAATAATTTCTTATAAATAGTACAAACCATGTCAGAATGTGGCTCCATTTATTGGACTCAACCTTTAAGCAATCTGTCCATAATTGCACTAGAAAATGTTCAGAGCAATTTGCCAAGCACCTATGTTGACAGTAAGTATCCTGAATAACATATGATTGTTGTACTCTGAGCACCAATAATAAGCAGAGCACTGAATGTTCCTGCTTTTAAAGCAAAATGTAATTGTTTCTGGAATACTTGCATTTGAAAAATCATCTGAGTGTTTTTACTGATTATAAATTATTATTATGTTTTGACTTTGTAATAATGCAATTATATAACACAACTAGGAGGAAGAAGTGGGTTAAGGGGACAGTAATTACACTCAAAATTGAAAAAAAAATCTCATCATATGTTTTCTGTCAGCACAATTAATTTAGCTGCAGTTGTACAAATTCTGCTTTCTAAGATGGCATTGAGGTTTAGGATGGTTAAGAGCTGATTGCAGTTGTGCTTAGGGTTTTGCACAATATGGAAGTGCTGCTTAACCCATCTAAATTTTCACTGTTTTCAGCAGGTTCTGGCTTTCATTTCCTCTTTTTCTCCTCTACAAATAAAACTTCAGTTACAGTACCTGTGCAGATGATTGAGACTGACCATTGTGATACACATGATTCAGTCAGTCCAAGTCAAAATCTACCATCCCTTGTTGTGTGCCTTCTCCAGCAACTCTAGATGATGATGGCTGACAGAGAATTCTTAATTGCCCTCTTTAAAGCCTTCCTTAGTACTTTATTTTACTGTGAAAAATACAAGTGTCCTACCTTTTATTTAAAATTTAATTAGACATATTTTGGCATTGGCTACTTCTAGAACCAGCAGATATTTATTCTGTAAGATCTTAAAGAGATGGCCTTCTGTGTGCATCCTAACAACTGACATGATTTCTTCTAAGTTCTGCCCTTCTCTTTTTATTTTTGTTTGCTACAACACTATATTCTTTGTTCTCAACAAATACATCATTCTCCAAACTGCTGCTGCAAAGTTTTTTCTGTCCAATCCATCAGCTGAGTATGTTCTATTCCCCTCTGCATCCTGATTCCATCTCCCCTAGGCTGTAATTCCTGTGTGGCTTTCAGAGATCCTCTATGCACCCATCCAGTGATTAAAGTCCAGTTCCTGCTTCAGAATAATCATTAGTCCACATATTAGAGTTCTAAACAAGTATATTTATACCTTCTGCCATCAACAGGCCTTGGGAGGAATCCCTCATAAGCTTCTGCTGGTTTACCTCATTATTTGCCTTCAGGTGTTTCTTTCAAGCCGGTGACTCTCTGTGTGTTGGAAACCGCAAGATCCATTTTCACCTGGGGGCAAGCTACACATTTACCTCTGGAGGAGGCATGAGCACAGGCAGCTCCCATGGTTCAGCTAATGTGCTGGAAATCTCCCCTGCAGCTTTTCTCACAGTAACTTGCTCATAAGTCACACCACCAAGCTTCACCTGTCAGTCTCACGCTTGCTTTGAGCGAGGCTGATTTCTCTTGTTCTCCCCCAGTTCACACTGCAGCAGAATATTTAAACTGAAAGGAGCTTTCTGTGCAGGTAATTGTCTTGCCATAATGTTTCTTTTCAATTTTTATCATAAACTTTTTCCCCAAATAAAACCTTAAAGGGAAAGGTACAAAGTGAGCCCAAATTCTTTCAATTGCTGAAGCAAAGAATCTGCAGTGAAGCTTTTGCTTAACAAAGTGGAAAATAAGAAAGAATGTTTTATTCCATCATTTATTAAAATTAAGGAATGAGGGCCTCATTTGCTTAAAAATTGTCTATTAGTATTCACCTGATGGCAAGCAGCCTTAATCTCACACCATTAAAGAAAACAGAAGCTCATTAAATAGTAATTCTTTTTAATAGTGACAGGAGCTTGGGTTTGAGCAGCACTGCTCTAAGTTCCCCTGTAAATTGTTATGATGATCACCAATAAGAGAATTTTTTGTACCTCTCCCCACTCCCAGGAGCTTTCATTCCATATGTAATCATTTACAAATGCCAGACAGGGAAAGAGCCTTGCATCAGGGGAAAAAACTTTCACTGACAGACTTCTGATGTTACAAAATAGGAAAGAAGCCATTGGATACAAAGCAGGGGAAGTAATTCCTGAACAAGGGAGGAGTGTTCATGTTCAGACATGAGAGCTTTGGGGTCAGTGAGTGTTCTTAGCTTTTGGCCAGTACTGCTGTGGGTTTGAGACAACAGGAGTCACGTTGAATTTTTCTGCTTGGACAGCTGCTGTTTGAGTTCTCATTACCAGACATACCAAGCCAACATCCTGTTCATGATCTCCCTCTGGCCATTGCTATGCTTTCCCTGCCTCCCAAGGATTTAGCCATTAATGCCACCTTGTTGCTGCGTGGGCCTGTTGTCAGCACTACCCAGCTATTCGTGTACTAAACCCTTACTGCAGTGGACAGGGTGCTCTTATATTCGTTTTAAACCTATAGCTGAAATTCCCCTTCTACTCTGAGTGTTATAAAGTGGCCTTTGTTCTCATTACAGTCCTCAGTAGTTCCTCTGCTTTGCGTGGCACAAATCCCTACCTTCACTTGGTGTAGCTTGTGGCTCCTCTGATAACAGCTTCAGGCCTTCCTTATTTAACACTATTCTGTTCTCTCCCACACCATTTCCTGTGCTAGGGATGTCTCTGGGCCAGGCATCGTTTGTTTTGGGTATGTGTGTGGGAAGATTGCTTAGTGCTGCTCCTTAGACATGCTTAATTCAATTACTGCCAGATTTTCCAGGCCTCTTGATATTGCTATATATAGCTCTTTAGTAATAATATTATCAATTATTTAAATTTTAATTTGTGCTTGCAATGGTTACATGATCCTTTACTGCAAGGGGAAAGAGATCTCTCTTTCCACAATTATATGACCATGGTTTGTCCTCAGAGGCCTAAGTTTTATTTAGCATCAAATGGAATCATTGCTAATACTCATCAAATAGCCACTATCCTATGGGAATGCTCCTGTGGGTCCCTGTTGTCTCAGGACATAACTTCTCGGAGAAGTTATTAAAGGTTTATCTCCCTGGACTGGCTGTCAGTGGATGGGAACTGACACACTCCTAAACTCTGTGGAGGCAGTTCTGTTCTCCTGCAGCTCAGCAAAGCTGCCGGGTGTTTATTCCCTAACAGAGCTGCTGTCTGACTCCTCACACACCCCATCTTCCTGCCCAGACTGCTTGAAGGGCTGGGCAGGGAAGGTCCCGGGGGATTATGTGCTTTCTTGCTTCACAGATCCTCAGAAAGATATTTCCAGGAAACCAAGATCTCATGTCAGCACACCAAAAGCAGCAGCTGAATTCTGGTTGTGCTTGCCAGATGAGACAGCTGGCTGAGAAAGGTTTGTGAGAAGATGGGAAGAAGGTTAGCATGACATCCTCTTAATGGCCTTGTTAGCTCTTCTGTACTTCACTCTCTGTTGCAAATAGGTTTTTACAGTTAGGATTTGCATCAGCATTCATACTTCTGCTGTGTTATTACCTACTACAGTTGCTTTGGGTGACAAAATCTTCCTCTGTGTTTAGCACTTGCTATTACAAGAGGTAGATTAGTCTCCTGTCGTGTGCAGCAGCAAATACCGTGGCCTAGTGCAATGTATACATTTTCACTAAATGTGCTATTAATGTTCCTGTACTGCATAAACCCTGGGTTTGTTATAGCTTACATGCTGAGGGAATTCCTTTCTGTGACTCTATCAAGCCAGTGGGTTTTTGTTTGGTGAGGGTTTTTTCCTAGCAGTCATAGGGTTTTTTTTGGGATGAAGTGAAGGTTTTGACTCCTTTCTTTCTGCCACCAAGTTTTTAACTAACTCCAAGGGTTTAGACATTCACTGTTTTTTCTTTTGTTTGCTGCTTTGCTGTTGGAAAATGGGAATCTGCCCACAGATAAAGCAGCACAGAAAATTAATGTTACATCACATTTTCTCTGCACAGAGCATGGTAAGTAAAATGTTACCCGCTGAAGGTTAAAACCTGCTGGAAGAAAGAGTTTTCTCCCCTCAGATCAGAGAAGCAGTGCAATTCATTCTGCCCTGGCTGCCCTCCTGCCTACAATGTGCTATTTCACTGAAGCAAGTACCTGTCAGTACTTAACAGAGAACAGCTTTTTGCTGTAACTGAGCTAAGGCAAAAAATTAAAAATAATTTCAATTACAGCTACTCTGTTGGTTTTGGGAAAAATATGAAGAGTGGATTTACTGGGATGAGCAGTAAAGGAGCTATATCTCTTCCATTCTCTTCCTTGTCATTCCTCCTCCCTGGACTTTATAGCCATAATGGTAGTCTTGATGGTAACTCTTTTCTGGAAGCCAAAACCAAATTCTTCTTGTTACAAAAACATATGTAATTTTTATAGCTAATTAAAAACAGGGAAATAGAAAACCAAGCACAAACATAGATGCAGGGAAAGCAGTAGGATTATCTTCTTTCACAGTGCCCCATAGAAAGGAATTAAATGTATCCAGGATATATATGAGGGTTTTCTGGTCTCGATAGCAAAAAAAAAAAAAAAAAAAAAAGTGGGATTTTGCAGGGGATCTTTTTGCACATACTAACCAACTTTTGTACTTTAATTTCACTGGACAAATCTGCTACTTTGGTTTGGTCAGATGCAAAATTTTGAAAGGTCTGGCTGGAAAAAAAAATTGGTTTGGGCAAAAATCTAAACTTTTTGTAGAAGAGCATGCTTTTCCATACAATAAAATGAAAAAAGGTAATCAAAGTCTTGCCTTTCCTCCAAAAGTGGTTCCAACAGATGATGTTGAACAAATCCTTTTTCAGCTGCCTGGAGCCAGTGATGATCATAATCACAAAGGGAGTAAGAACATGAAAGAATAATCACAGCATCATAAAATTGCTTTTGGAGAGATTTTTGCTGAATTCCTACTAATTTGAATGGGAACCACAGCCTTGGTTTGTGATAAAAATGTAACCATAGCATAACTCTCATTGCTAACCCCTCTCTTCTGAGCAAGCAGTGGATGTTGTTGTTCCCCCTTACAAGTCCTTTCTTGTAATGTTTAAGCAAAATGTCAAATTAAATCTGCCAGTTTTGGGGCAGGGACTCCACAAAACTCAGATGTAAACACTAAATGCAAACTAGAGTTGCTGCACTCTGGCTTAGCCTATCTGCACTAAGGCATGTTGTTTTATAATTCCATAGGATTCATTCCAACATGCAATAAAAGCATGCATTTTACAAACATGGCATTAGATCTTTCATGTGCTCACGGTTTGCATTATTTCTGCAGAAATACGTGATATGCTGTGATCTGCAAAGCACTGGACACATCCATTAAATATTGCACGAACACCAGCACCGAGGGGAACATAAAATATTGAACCTGAGCAAATGGATAGCTCAGTGTAGGGGAATGCAGAGATTTTCACCTGCAGGCCACCAGATAAAAAGCCAGTTCGGATTAGTGCCAACACCACACCAGATAGAACTTGGCAGGTGTTCATTGGCTGAAATTATTTATGTTCTCCAGCTTCTGCTGGAAAAAGGGTTATATCACACAAGCCATGGTCGTTTGTGGCACCCATGAGACAGATCATTGTTTCCATAGAACAGCTAAGGTTTAAAAAGACCTGGATACTGTGAACTTTCCAGGCATATCTAGGACAGGGTCAGGGTCTTAAGACTTGAAAATGGCACAGGGGCTTTTATTCTCTCTGCAGAAAAAAAGCAGTTTTCCTTCTCCAGGGGGAGACACAGTGATGTGCAGTCACATCACTGCCTCATACTCTAGAGGATGTGCCAGCCCAGCCTCCCTCCAAACCCTTTTCTCTGTTGGCCACCTGATCTTTTCCCAGGAGAGCACAAACCACCTGGGGCTGTCTGCTCAGGCCTCCCATGGGGAAGCATTTCTGGACCAATCTCACTTTTGCTGCTTCTTTGCTTTTCCCCCACCCCCTTGCTTTAGGTTTTGTAGCTGCTCCTGCCTGCAAGGCAGCGATCACTGATGTGTTTGTTAAGCTCAGGAGACATAAAGCAGGTGTTCTTAGGGCCTTGACTGGGGACCCATGAAGAGACTATTTCCATAATAGCAGCTCCCAGTCAGACTCATTGCTATTTCTTCCTCATTTTCCTGGTTTACAAATTCCTTACTCATCTCTTCAGCACAAAAGCACTGTTCTTTTCTAACAGGTACCATTTTACTGACTTCATAATAGGATCTATTTGATTCTTTGATATGAATAGATCCTTATCTATCTCTGCATTTGTCTTCAAGAACATGCCTGGTCTATTGTGGCTCTTCTGTGGATGCCATTTTGTAACAAACAAAGCTCTCTTTTCTCCAAATCTCAACTACAGTAACAAGTGGAGCTGTCCTGTATCTTTGTTGTGGCTTCATAAACACTGTTCTCTAGGCTGAAATGCAAAGGTTGAAGTTCTGGGATCTAACAGAATAAACTGCTGTGATCTATGACACCCATGTATTTTGGAGAGTACAACACTGTGCTAATTGGTCTCCTACCTGATAATGGGGAAGCTGAAGGTGCAAGTACAGTTGCTTCTCTGAAGACCTTAGTGTAGGAGAAGTACATAGGATTTGATGTCCCTAAGACACTAATAGGTGTGGTTTCTAAAAATCCCTGAGAAGTCAGTGTGAGGGCTCTTGATCAATGGGCAATGCAGCAAGACTGGAAACAAAATGGTCTGATTCTATGGGCAGGGAAAAACTTCTGCCTTCTAGCTCCTGCTGTCTCTTGGTGACTGACAGGGGAAAGCAATGTGCAAACTGGAAAACTAGGAGCTCAGAGACAGCTCCTAGCTGTCCCTGAGGTCTGGGATAAGTGGGAACTGATGCTCTGCATCTCTCAGCACAGCACTGCCTCTGCTGTACGCTTTCAGAGCTCTGCTTTGAGCAGTGCCCATGGCTTGGAGAGGACCAGCAGAGAAGGTCCCGCCCTGTGAAGGCATCAATCCACAGCCTGCCCCAGCTGGACTGCCCCGTGCTGCTCACATGGGTCACACAGGGAGGGGAGGGGAGCTGCAGGGCATTCACTTGGCTGCGCTAAAAAGGAATCCCCGTTTTCCAGGAGCTGTGGGCACCCATCCCACCTGCCTGCTCTGAGCTGCCTGTTTGGGACAGAGCTGCAGGGCAGTGCTTGCTGCAGGGCAGCTGCTCCCCCTAAGAGTGCAGCATACACCTCTGCCTTCTGTGCCCATCCTTGGCATGGGAGGAGCAGAAAATCTCCCACCCTTTGTTCTTCTGACTGAAGGGAGGGGTTGGTGGTGTCACAGATGTTGGTGAAAACACTGGTGAAAATGCCCTTAAACAGCTGGATAAGAACATTACACTAATTATTCATGCACTTTTTGTGTGAATCCACACCTTGCAAACCTAGGGGAAGTAACTGCACTTGGAAAAGTCATGAAGGAAAGGAAAAGCCCAGAAAAAAGAGATAGGTGATGAGTGGATTTGGCCAGCCCAGCAGAACTGGGTTTTGTAGGAAACTAAAACTCAGCATCAAAACAGCTGGCTTATTTAGTGTGCCATGCTCATAAGCAAGGGAGGCTATTCCAAGGCATGGCTGCAAAACTGCTTTTTTAGAAACTGCAAAACTGCTACACCTGTGTTTTGTGTCTATTTTGTGGCTAAAAGTCACATTTGTTTAATGACTTGGGGGAGAGCTGGGAGAGATAATGGCAAACCCACACTTGATTTCTCTCTTTCAAGTGAGCCTGGGCAGGCAGAACTGGACACCTCTGCTGTTTATTGTAGCCCAGATCTGCAGTGGCACAAAGCACTTTGGCATCTAGCACAGCCACTGCTTGCCTGAATTTACAAGCAAATGAAATCTGTAAGAGCACTGCAAGGAATTCTGAGTGGATCCCATCCCTCTGCTGTAAGGTCATTATGCAGCACAAAATGAGGCAGGCTCAGCTAGCAGCTGATGTCTCCAGCACACATGAGCCCCACACATAGCAGAGGCTGGAGGAAATCCCCCTGATATTTTCTAGATTGTCTGTGGGAGTACAACAACAACAACAAGGTAATAAAATGTACAACTCAGAGCAGGCTGGATTGCAAATGCAGCTTTTCAGTGCGGTACAGAAACCCCTACTGAAAATTAATTTGCCCCTCCTGCAACACACTCCCCTTAAGGTGTGAAGTCCAACATCATGGATTTCTCTGCAAGATCAGGAGTAGAAATTACAAGCTCTAGGCAGTAATTCAAATTGATTATCACATTCTTGCCTCTTCACACCAGCGTCTTGGTTTTGATACCAGTGTTGCACAGCTGCTAAGAGGCAGCAGATGCCCAGGCTCTGGCATCAGATTTCAGTGGAGGAGGAATTGGGCCATATTCTAAGTGGGCATTTCAATTGCCCTTGTTTTAATTAAATGAACTCACCTGTGCTAAAATTAACTGGTCAGAGAGCACCTTGGGAAGCCTGGGTGAAGCAATGCCTGCCTCCCCTTTGCAGGACTG
The DNA here is from genome assembly GCF_017590135.1 of Pyrgilauda ruficollis. Taxonomy (NCBI): domain Eukaryota; kingdom Metazoa; phylum Chordata; class Aves; order Passeriformes; family Passeridae; genus Pyrgilauda; species Pyrgilauda ruficollis. The sequence continues at coordinate 6,346,545 of NW_024509210.1, read as the reverse complement.
AAACCACCAGCACTGGGGCTTCAGCCTCCCCTTTGCTTCATGTAGCACGTTCATCCTGAGGAAAAGCTCATCCTTGTGGAAAAGTTCTTTTCAGGACAGAGGCCAAACCGCCAAAGCCATCTTCCCAAAAGATGTGGAGTTGCTTCAGCGCTATGGAAGGTATGTAAGCTAAGATTTGTGTAGTTGTGCTGTTTCTTAGTCTCCTCTTGAAACAGATCACTTTTAATATGGAAAGCAATGTGCAAACTCTCCTTTTTAAAGAAATGTATTATTTTAAGTGTCTAAAGGAAAGTTTGTCTCTCCTTCTTCTACTACAACTCAATTGTATCTGAAAGCAGAGATAGTCCCTATTGGCTTCCTGCGTCTTAAAAATGTTTTGAACTTTGCTGGTTTTTTGGTAGGAAAGGAATTGTCTGGATTCTCTTTTCAGTCATGTTTTCTTTATTTATTTACTTGTACTCTGCGGGTGTTGACGTTCACTTGAGGCTACAGGAGTCTGAGAATATTCATTGTGTATCTTTTTGAACAATAGATGCATTTTTTTCAAATGAAGATCACATGAAAAATGTTTTAATATTTCATATTGGGAAAACCTCCAAACTTCATTCATCCTGAAACATAATATTTCTTTTTGTGATTTTGTGGTGTTTATTTCAAATGAATTTGATAAAATTTTGAAGAAGTTAAAATCAGAAATTTAGTAGGCTTAGTTTTGAAAATATATATTTTTGTTCACTCCTTTTGTCAATGATGTTGAATATATTTCTTTTACCAAGGAAATGTTCAGAAGAGCTGTTTTATTAGGCCTTATTTTTAAAGCTTTTAAAAGTTTATTTAATGTTTCATAGTATGCAGAGCCATAGATCATTAAATGCTTTGGACAGAGACTGATTTCATTTTGTTATCTGGATCAGGTTGGTTTTGATTAAAATGGGGAGCAGACGGGGAAAAATGCTTTTATGAGCTTTCGTTGTGTGGTCACAACCACCTGGAAGGAAGAGCCTCATCAAAAGGATGTTCTTTAGCAACGCTGTAACCTCTTCTTAAAACATTTCTTTACCAATTAACAGTCATGAAATCAATAGTTCTGTCTATGTATAAAAGAAAGGTTGTGAAAGTTGGTTTGGGGGGGGGGGGGGAATGTTTGGGGGGGGGGGGGTAATGACTAAATATCTCCCATTAAAAAAAAAAATAGAATTATATAAGCATCCAGGTCTGAATTCTTCTGTCAGTTATACATATGGAGATGCTGGTGTTTTATACAAAAGCTTTAAAAAACAGTTATACTGTTTTGACTGTCAAAAAGTGTTGAGGTGAATATTCTGTTCTCCTCCAAAATTTGTAGCTTTACATTAGGAAAAAAAAATTCAGGGGGAGTACCTGTTGTACTGTTTTTGTTTCAGAAGCATTACTTTTGTGATATAGTTGCTCTGTAATAGTGAGCCTACATGTTAAAAGTGTGGAAGATTTAATGATACATAAAAGCTGAGGAGGAATGATAAGGACAGATAAATTGATTGAGCCATGTTTGTTGCTTCTTTGGATTTTTGGGTTTACTAGACTTTTTGTTTTGAACAATGGATGGCAGACAAATAATGAAAGAGAGTGACACAATATCCAAACTATTTCCCTGGGCTGGCCAGATAAGCTGGAAATGCGATCTGTGGGATTTTTAATTGACTTTTCGTGAACAGAAAAAGCAATTAGAAAAGGGAGCAGAGAATTTTTTAATAATGACTGTTAGGACTTCAAAGAGCTACCACACTTTTCAACTTGAAGGAAAGTAACATAAAAATAAAAGCAGAAAAGTCGGGAATTTAATGCTTGTTCTGGTTTAATGATGTTTTGTAGTTCCTAGACTCTTTTAATTGTTATATCATGCTTAGCATTTTGTGTTGGGCTGACTATGAACGTTAATAGTGGTTTAACCCCCCTGGGATGTCAACTACTGGCACGTGTCATGTGATCTTGGGACTCCTATTCAATGAGTAAATAGGAGAATATCTCTTTCTTGGAAGCACAGCCTGGGAGGATCTGTGTGAATCAAGTTCTGCTTTAGAACACTCCAATGAACACATCTCGTTCAACACGATCTGTTTTCTAACCTAGCTGGGCAGTTAGGTATGTGGAAGAAAATAGGATGAATGCATATGTTCTTAAGCTTCAAATGTGAATCAAGGATGTAATGAATTGTTTCTTCTCATATTCAAAATGTAACAGGAAGATATTTTTATTTTTAACCTCTTTCGGTGTTGTTAGTTCGAAGTAGCATAGGTATTTTTTACACAAGAGAGCTGGCTTTCCTCTTGTTTTTTTTTTTTTTAACTTCCAAAACTTGTCAGAAGTCACCCCATTCCTTTTTACCTTTCGACTTCTAAATTCATTTATTGTCCATGAAAATTGTCAGATAAATAGTGACACACATCAGAGCACAATTTGGGCAGCACATAAGCTTTCTGCATCTTGCCTGAGGGTTTGGGGGGTTTTTGCCACTCTATTTCTGGCAGCAGGAGGGGAATTACTCACAATGAATCATTAGTCTGACAAATTTTGCTTTTTTCCTGTTAGTCCAGAAATTGCCCAAGTAATTTGAAGCTCTTGGAAGCTAATGCAAGTTCTTTTTTTAATCTATCCACTGAATGAGATATTGGAATAGCACTTTGAAGATTGTACTTGATAGTCAAGATCTGAGACTTATAGTTCAAATACTGTAGATCTAATAGTTTAGACTTGAAACTCTTTAAAATTTACATACTGACTTGGATATATTGAAATTCAAGGTTTGGATACGTAAAATGCATAAACGTCTGAAGCACAGCTTGAGAAACTAAGTCACAATATTCTTCTTTACTATCTCACTCTGAATTACTTCAAAAATATAATCTGGTTTAGTCCTGAATGTGAACTGTAATGTTTCAAGGAGCTTTCACTTGGCTTTTTCACATTTTGCTTTGTTCAGTTAACTTTGCTGAGAAAAGGGCCATTCTGTTTGTTTTCCATGAGTGCCCTTGGTGACAATCACAAATCCCTGAGCTGCCCAAGCCCATGCATGTTGAAAGCAACAGCAGGAATTTTTGTCAAGGGGGATTCAGGGAGCTCTTCAGGCCCCTCCTGCACAGCTCAGTTTGTGCTCTTAGGTGCAGAACACAGGCCCACAATTCCCTCTGCCCCTGTTGCACCCCCCCCTTAGGTGAGCCAATCCCAAATGGAATGATTGCCATGAAGATGTGCATTGGCATGACTTTAGGCCAGCCTTTATTTTGATGGCACAGCACGGGTGTCTCTAGCACCTGTTTTTGACAGAAGTATTTGACAAGCGCTAAACTGAATGCAACTGGTTTCACCTTTATATTGCACTTTATCATTTCAAACCTCCTGAAGTTCTTATATCTGTGTCTTTAAAGTGTTGTGTGAATAGCTAATTAAATTAATAATCTGCCTAATATAAAAACCAGGTTTTCCTTAAAAGTGAAAAGCTGTTTCCTAGTCCTTCTTTCATTACAGGAGAGGAGAGTAATAAATTTAGAGATGTATAATTAGAAGGACCTTAACTTGCTTGGCTGAAGGCAAACCCTCGTGTTAAAGGTATTTCAGTGTCTATAAAGACATTTCCTGAGCATTGCCTTGCAAAATGGAGTAATGTGTCGTGTTCTGCAAGGCAGCCAAACCTAAAATGCTTGGTGGGGGGCGTGGCTGCTGGACCCCTTCCAACAGTCAGAGCAGAGAACTGGAAACCACAAATTAAGCCAATTAACCTGATGCTTACAAGTCATGGCTAAAGCAGGACACATCCAGTATAAATTTTTCCACTATTAATCTCTGAATCTCTATCTAAATTCTATGCCTACTCATAGCAATATTTCTTTACTTTTATTTATTTATATTGTATATTTGCAAGGGCACACACATTAAAAAAAAAAACTCTCTTCTTTTTTTTCCCCTCTCTCTGTGGTGTCATTATATCAGAGGGAGTGATCTTGGACTAATCAAAACATATAAATAATCCAAAGAGGGGAAAAGTTAAAAATTAGTACAGAAATTAACTCTTCAGCAATGGGTGTTATGTGAGTGGAAGAGGATTTTCAGATACCTTGACAATGTCTAGCTAAATCCTTAAGCTGTCTGGAGATGCTATGGAGTGTTTAAGGATCCTTTTCTTAGTTCCATGCTTCAATTCAAGTTGAGAGGGAAGGTGTGTATTAATACTGAAAATGGCTTTAAAATCCATTTTGCACATTTAACAAGTAAAGAGCTGTCAAACTATTGTCAAATTATACTGAGGCAGCAGTTGGTGATAGCAACAGGCGGGCTGAGCTCAGCAAGGACTATTTCTGCTCTCCCCTCCCCATTCCTGCCACAGGAGACACTCGGGTTGAAGCCTGAGAGGCTCTGCAGGTTGTGGAGCGGGGACCCAGTCAGCTGTGGCCACTGGGGAGAGGCAGCACAGGAGCTCAGGGATTGCTAAAGTTTTTAACAGCCAGCCTAGGAATGATGTGGTTTTGACAGCCACTTCTACTGAATCAACTAAGCTAACACAGACCTGAATTAGCACTTTCGTTTTTAAATTATATAATTGTTTTCTTTTTAAATCCATTAACATGAGCGCGACTATGCCTTGAGCGAGACAGAGAAATTGGTACACTAGAAAGAGACTAGTACAGTGTAATGTGTTTAATCTGAGACAACAAAACACAATGTTTAGGGAAGTCAATGAACAGGTAAATATACATTTTTATTTGTTTGATGCCTTGGAAGTGTGACTTCTGAAGGTCTTTGCACTGCTCAGATTGAGGCGATGCTCTCTAAATGACTGATGGCTCCTGTTAAAACATGGCTTGGTTAAATGACTATGTTGGAGAGCATGAGTGTCCCCTTGCTGCACACAGAAATTAATTGCTACAAAGTGCTGCCTGATCCAGCTAAGCACTAAGGCATGGGGACAGATGACATGTTTGAAGTGAAGTGTTGGTCCAGAAGACTGAGTCAGCTTGCTTGAGATGTGTCTGCAGAGACACACTCCTATGGTCTTTTGAATTCAAAACCCCTAGAAAGTTATACTTCACTTCCTCTGATTTCCTTTTCCCTGGCATTTCACTGTTGTTTCTTTTCACTTTTGCTATTATTCTGACCTGCCAACTGCAGATTTTCTGAACCTTGAACAATAGCTGTGACTTTGCTGTGAGAACTCAGAAACTCATTAACAGAAGGACTTGGCTTTGAGCAAATGTCACATCACATTAGTGTAATTCTCAGGCACCAGCCAGCTCTCAGCTTGGCCCATTCATTTGGGCAGAGTTCAGAATACCTCCTTGCTGTATCATAGAGATATTCTGATGATGCTGATTACTTTTGTCTCCATCTGTTTTGATTGATAACTCAGGCAATTATTAGCATTCTGAACACAGCAGGATCTTCTCTCAGCTCTTGTCAGTGTAAGAGGACAGTGGCAAGGAGGAAGGGAATTTGTAAGCAGTATCCTATGGAAAATAACCTCCAGGGTCAGAAAGGATTAATGAGAGAAGTGCTGCTATAATTAATGCTGTGCATGTGTGCAGTACACATGTCTTGCATTCGGCTCTTCTTGGGGTGCAGCCCTGGGATCTCACAATAGCTAAGATGAAGATATCTGAGGCTTACTAGCAGTCTTCCACAGTGTTACTTGCATCTGTCTTTGCAGGTGAAAGGAAGGGTAACACTGGGCTTAGGAATCAGCAGCTATGCATGAGATACCCAGGAAGAGCCATTTCAATGGCAAACTGATAATTCACCATTTATCACAAGTACTGCAGAAACAGCACGGAATATTAGTTTGTACTGCTCTGTAGCATTACCCTCAGAGCTCATCAGAAGGATTTATCTTAAAATGCTACAACAGCAGAAGGGGGATGAAGCTGATTTTAGGCATCCCCAGTGCACTAGCAGGAACATTGGTCCAACAGTGCTTGACATACTTCGAAGCCTGTGTCTGCCTACAGAGCCTCTTCCTCCTCCCCACAATTTACATGGGAGGCTGTATCCATTTGCCAGCACTCTGGCAAATATCTATTCCATCAGAGTGTTTAAAAGAGCATTAAAGTCATTGCAGCAGAAAACTGAAAAGCAAAGAAACTTTATTGTGGGTGATGTATGACTCCAGGAGTCTGAATTTCAAAGCATGTTAATGCTTTTCCAGAATCTAGATGCTTCTGTTGGGCTGGGAGCACAACCAAAAGTGTCCCTGAGTTCCTAGTGCAGGGGAATAACTGAGAAAAATTAAAAAGGTGCTCGACTACATAAATAGGTAGACAGACAATGTAGCTCTTGTTCCTGGACCACAAGTAGTAGATTAAGTAGTGAGTGTGTGTTTTTGGCTGTAGCTGGCCTGCACAGTGAGCAAATATGAAAATTAAAGCAGTAGGGTGAACTTTTCTGGGGATTTGAGCAATTACAGAATATTGAGATTATTCCTAAAAGGGAGCTTAGTTTTTTCCCCTGACTGGACTAAGATCTGCTGCTTTTTATGAAGATGATGGCCCTGGTTGTGCCATTGAGGGGGCATGGTCATCTGGGAATGAAAGCAGCTCATTTCACCTGCCTACTGACTGGCACGGTCACAGAGACAGGTCTGTGTCCTCAGGGAGCAGAAACTGATCTGTGGTGTATGGCAAAGTGTGGAGAAGGGGGAAGAACAGTCACCAAGGAAAAGGAGATGTGGCCTGTGGAGATGTGGCCATGGAGCTTGCTCCCAGCACAGCTCAGCAGCTCCAGAGTGAGCTGAACAGAGCTCAGTGTGTGTAATTCACACAGTTCCTCACGCTCTGCCTCTGCTTCCACACTTCTCAGTGTCTTCCTGGCAGAACTGGCCTTGAGGGATGCACAAGGGCTCAGCCTGGAGCACAGGCTCTGCCTCTCATTTGCCATGAGATGTAAATCTCTGCGGCTGGAGTTTGTGTTCATTGCTAATTCAAATCCTGGCAGCTCTGGGAAAGCCAGATCTCATTTGAACCTCTAAAGCTCACTGACAAGGATACTGCTAAAATCCATAGCTGGTTTCATGGAGTGCAAAAGGATTTAAATCTGCAAAGAGTCTGGGCTGCACAGGGGCTGATTTGAGATCTCTTGGCCAAATGCAGTACACTATTGTTTTCTACAACTTTTTTTTTAAATCTTTTTTTCACATATAGCTTTGCTTATTTCTGGCTGGTGTTAGTGATAGTGATAAAAAGACATAACAATGTAATTTCCTTTTAAAATACAGGACTTGCACTAGAAGGGCAAGCCCAAATGAGGGTGATGCCTGAGGTATTGATGGATCTCTACTGTTACTAACTGGATTATGTCTGCTGGGCTGTCAGCCTGAAGTTAATGGAAGGGTAATGAGGAGCTAACCATAAACAAGCTTACTTGAGGAGAGGGAGTGAGAATGTTTGACACTGGACTGACTTTTAGGGGTCTCAGGTGACAATTTGAATGAGTCATTGATTTGCTGCTCCACTAGGGAAATTCACTCAGTCCACTATCAATTTCCCCTGACACTCACAACCCTCATAAGGGTTTCTGCTGTTGGTTATTTGTTACCAGGCAAAAAGAATTTGATTTTCATACTCCTTAAGTGAAACAAAGTTGGAGAAATTAGTAAGACAAACAAGGTCATCTCCAGTGCAAGGTTTTGTAAGTCAGATTCCATTTCATGCACACACAAAAAAGTAATAGCTGGTTTTCTTATTTCTTTGCAGCTTTACTTTCCCTCAAAGTAATGTGTGGGTTTGTTATTTTTTTAAGCCAATATAAAAGACAGACAATAGATGAAGCAGGGAAAATGTACAGTTCTTTTCAGAGGGGGCATTAATCTCATGATACAGGATTGGAGCTCCCAGCTCCACAGTTCAGTACTGAAATGTATTTTGGGAGCCATTAACACCATTGCTAAAGAGCTGTTACTGAGGCTTTTCCAAACTGAAATTCTTATGTGCCAGAGCAGCATTCTTTATCGTTTTACTGTGTGCTGGCTAATGGTAAATCTGCATGAAAAGCAGTCTTTGGGATGGTTGCCCAGCTCTGTAAAATTTACCCATCTCAACTGAAAATCATCATGTGGCAGCTCTCTTGAGGAACCTGGTACTTTGCACTGAAGTATAAAGTACCCAATTATTAATTTCAGATTAGTGTGTGTTACATTTTCCTGAAACAGGAACCTAGAAGAAAGTAGGTTCTCAGCTGAGTGGTGCTGTGCTCACAGGTGGGGAGGCTGGCTCCAAACCTTGTGCAATATTGTGTAAGACCTTCCAGGCACCTTTCACATAAGCAAAAAACTTTCTCAAAAAGTACTGAAAGAAATAAATGTGTCCCAAAAAAACCTTAACACAAAAATATCAGGCTCATTATTATGAGATATTGAGGTGAACCACTTCTTCAGGTGAAGTGAGGAATGTTAAAGCCGTGCATCTACTCTGGAGAGATTGAGAAAACTATCTATATTAAGAATATGCTTGTAAACCCACAAAAAGTGCTCCTGAAATATCTTTGAAGTGCAGAATGATAAAAATTTAGAAGGAAACAGCTGCCTTCTGCAATGTTTTTGGATGAGGAGTAAAACAGGATAATGTTTCCTCCCAGAATGTCAGGATTTTTTTTTAAGCAAAAGTTTCCTTTAAGGTTGACTATCACACTTGCTGCTTTTTTTATGACAACCTCAGGTTTGTGACCCACTACATAAGATCAGTGTAGATGAAGACGTACAGGTGAGATTTCCATGAGAGACTGTGTTCATTTTAACTTCTAATTTTGCTTCTATCTGCTCTGTTTGTCAAACAGGGTTTAAATAAAAATTCAGGACATCAAATAACAGATGGCAAACAGTAGGATATTAAAAGTAAAAAGCCCAGTTCCATTTCAGTTCATATTTCCTTGGAGAATCTTTAATTTTCATGTTCAGTAAGACATTGCCTGGCCTATCCCTTGTACAGATCCATGAAATGCAATCAAAGCAAGGCTTCTCTTTGCATCTCTGGTTGTTCTCTGGCTGTGCAGGGACACCTGCTTGTATTGGATCAATCTCAGCCAAAAAACAATCTTTGCTACACTTATGCTGGCAGAAGACCAATAATATCCAGGAACAATGGCTTATAAAGTAGGAGAAGGATTTTTTTTTCCTCTGTATCCTGTTAAGTCTTTTCCATACCTTCCAAAACATGAATGGTATCCGAGGTAGTGAACAGTGGCATTTAAGTGGCAGTGCCCTCAAGAGAAATGCAAAGTGATGCATTTGGTACCTCAGTTCCTCAGGCTGTCTTTTCACTTGCCACTACAAGGAAACAGTCTTCAGTCTTCCAAATAAACAAATTACTTTAATCTGAAAAGTGCCAAATAGTATTAGGTTTTTCTTTGGAATTAATCTAGGCAAAAGGAAGGCTGGCCCTCTAGGCAAGGGAGTTTTGTATCTGTAAACTACTGCTGCTCATTCTGTGTGGAGCACTACAAAATTAGTACATTGCTGATAGCTTTATATTTTCATCTGCCTACTCAGCAGTTACATTCCAGTAGCTTCCCCAAATTGGATATTAATGATTCACACTCTGCAATTTGTGTATCCATGAAGTGGAATTGCATAATCCAAAAAAACTAAAGACCATACCTCGGCTCTAACAAGATCTTCCTCTTGATTTACTGGCTGATCTTCCATTCAGCCTGATTTAATGGCAGTCAATGGATTAGCAAGTGCCAGTGCACTATCAGCCCAAAGGAGGGGCCCACTAATAGCCCTGTGTGCTGCGACGGCAGAGGAGAAAGCTGAACTTTTGTCCTGAGGCTCCCCAAAGCATTAACCCTTTTTTTGGAGCACCCCGTAGTGATGAGCCGGGGCTGTGGTGTGATGGAGACAGAGCTGTGACACAAGGGTGAGGGCAGAGACAAGCCTCTAGTGGTTAATTCTGCATGGGGCACTGCAGGAGCAACAGTATCCACTCTCCTAGGTCCTCTGGGAAATGTGTAACTTTTTTTTTTTTTTTTTTTTTTTTTTTTTTTTTTAACGAGGTTCTAAGTGCAACAGCTTGTTTTCCCTCTTGGTTCAAATGAGCTCAGTTTTGTGCTTCTGGGCGCCTTCACTTCCAGGGTATCCACTGCTAACAAAAGAGCCAACCTCCCAGCACTGAGAGTCAGCCCTTGCCCAGGAGGGCAGCGTTAGAACTGAGAAGGATAATTATGCACTGCTATATTCCCTTGCCTTATTCCACATGCCATGAGAAATTGTGCAAGGAGATGAAGCAGCGGCCATGAACTGCTGTTATTACCATTACTTATACAGTCATGAAAAGAAAGAGCCCTTGCAGAGAGCTCTGCCATTGATTTGTGAGCCTTGGTTACCCCTGAGCCTGGGATTGTGCCTTTGTTCCTTACCTGAAGTCCCCTGTTCCTCTTCCTTAGCTCAGCACTATGACAAATTAGACAAAAATTATCTCTGTGCTTGCACAGCTTGTGCTGAATCTTTAGTGGGCAGGAGGATCTAGATCATTGCTGGAACAAGATACAGGCTGATAATAACCCCTGCTATTAGTCCATTTAAAATGGGTCAAAAAGATGACCTAATTGTGATAATTGCCTTCCGGCATTGCTTGTGCAACAAACATTTTGGCTGCGTGTGTAGGCCTGTGCCCAGCAGTAGGCAGTCCTGTCTCTGATATCTGAGCTCAAAGATTAAACTTCCATTCCACAGAGCTGCCATCTGCTGCAGCTTGTGTCCAGCCACTGAAGAACCTTGATCACTGATCTTACAGCACTGGTGTTGTCTCTCTGCTTTTTCATCCCACCTTACTGGGGTGACTTCCTCTGAGTAGAGCAGACCGAATAAACCAAAATACACAAAACAACCTAGTAGGTGAACATAGAGGCTAACTAGTTCATTTAACCCCTGCCTGGAGGCAGGATAAAGTAAAAACTGAAACAGTTTTCAAAAGATATGTTTGTCCACTGAATGGCTAAGTACAAGTTCTGCATAATGGCACTGATTGAGTGTTTTAATGGGCACTGATTGAGTGTTTCAGGCTTGGTGCTGTCACCTGCAGCCACTGTGTGTGTGACACTGCTCTGTTTATGCTGCCAGTGAACTGAGTGAGGCCATCATTGCCCTGATCTCCTGTGGTCCCAGCATTTGTGATAAGAAGGTAGGATGGCACTATTTCAGCTGAGCCAAAAGGAGCCCAGGCTACATTTGCAGTCCCTTGTGCATGGTTTTGTTTGCTCTACTTTGGTGGGAGAGAGGCATGCTGGTGTGTAACCTGTTACAGGAATTCTGGACTGCTCCCAGCACCAACAGAGCTGAAATGCAGCTTTTTAGCAGACTGTCATCAATTACATATTGGCATTTTAATTAATTTCTTTTACTGCTTGGAGACATTTAAACTTGAAATGCTTGTGGGCATGAAGGCAGCCTTCTATCAGCCCTACAATCCAGCACCAGGAACTCTCTGGCTGCCCTCTGGGGCTAGCTCAGGACTTGCAGAAGTGATGTACAGAGCCCAGGTCTGGGAGGAGGTGACTCTGGATTAGGATGTTTGAAATGGGTTGGTGATGAGGACCACCTACTGCTCTGGACTGAGTGTTTTGAGTGGCAAGTATGTGGCATAGTAATCTCTGAGAGCCAGATGGAGTGGATTTAATGTCAGGAGACATTTTCCAGGGATCAAAGCAGCTTATAGAAATAATTTATTTTTACCTTTAAATTAAGAGAAATATGCTAAATGTTAAAATAGCCCTTAATTCATGAGCTTCATATCCCTGGGGTATGATTAGCACCAGATAACTGGGTCTCCCTGCTGTGCCTTGTTGCTTAGTTACGCTACACAAGTACACTGTGCTTTCATTTTCTGTCTTATGTGAGCAGAAGCAGCATGATATAAAAGTTCAAAAATCCTGAAAGACTCTGAGAGTACTCTCAGCTGTATTCCAAATCACTTGGGCTTCAGCAACACCACATGCACCGTGCTTGCTGTGAAAGGAAGGAGGCTTATGCTGATGGTGGGTGTAAATCAGCAGAGACCCCATTAGCTGCAGCTGCTGGATTAAAGCAGGGCAAACAGACTCAGAATCATGCCCAAAAGACTCATCCTTTGTGGAAGTAATTTGTTTTCATTAAGAGAGATTAGCATCACAGCGGTATGATAAAGTTAAAAGGCCTTGGAAGTGCTATTGTTGTTCTTAAGTAAATACTGATTCCTAAAAAAAACAAAAAAAAAAAATTAGCAGATTGCATATTTATCTCCTAAACCAGAATTGCCTTGAAGAGCTAGATACTTGAAAAGTGCACAGTGTCTTCCTTTTTACTGGCTTTATTAATGAGGATTTGGTTGTATTGTAAAAAATCAGAGCTGGATTATGCTGGGTCTCATAAGAGCCATTGGTCTGGTGCAGCTGAGAAATCTGGGGAAAGTTAAATGCAGAAAAATGTGAGGACCTGCAATGGAGAGAGGGACATCAGTGGGTTGCAGAATAAGGCTTCTGTTCACTTTGAGTTTTTCTGCTGACTGTATGGAGAACATGTCTTTCACAACTCTTTTTTACTGTCAAAATACTTAGCTTCCTATTTTGTTTGTACTGTTAATGGATTCTTAAATACAGGTACATAAAGGTCTCACAGGAATTAAGATAAAACACAGTTTTGCTTAAGAAAACTATCCAGCAATCCAAATGGTTTTGCAAAAGTTCTGAAACACCTCACTCTCAATACATGGTTGAGTGATAACAGCAGTTTTCTTGGGGGACTGCTAATATTTCTTTGCCCACAGTGACTACAAAGTCTGTTAACACCAGCTGCTATTTATCCTTCTATTTCATGGCTGGGTCTTCAACTACACAAAGATTAGAGAACAGGGAGGTTAGTAAATATGGTAGTTAATTCCCTCAGACTGGAATGGGTCAAAGATCTTTAGATTCCTCTGTATTATTTTGGTTAGCTGTTAAATTTTACTTTTTGGGGGGTTTTTTGGTTGTTGGTTTTTGTGGGTTTTGGTTGTTTTATTTTGGTTTTTTTTTTTTTTTTTTTTGAAAGAGGACTATGAAAAATACGCCTCAAACAGTAGTTCAGCAGTAGTTTTAAATGGTGATTTAATAAGTGTATGTTAAAAATTAGTTTTCCACTTTCAGTGGGGGAGGTGAGGGACATGCTAATGTAGTAAGGCAAAGAACTGGCAAAAGAGGGGATTCTCATGAGTTGGCAGTTCTGTTCTAGCCTTTGGAGGGTGAACACAAGATGCTGTTTTCTGGCAAAGAGCAGCTCTGTTGATTGCCTCATTCATTCTTGAGGTTTATGTCAATGAGCCATTGTTTTTTCGAGGGTTGGGAATACCCAATACTACTGTTGTTACATGGACTTGGTGGAAATGTTCTCTTGCCAAGGCCAGAGTAAGCAAAGAGTGAGGAAATCTTGAGGTGACCAATTACTATAATTTTCCTTCAACTGACTTTTGACAGATGATGGCTCCAAAATGGTAAAACCAAAGCAGCGGCTTTGCCAACTTTATTGCTTTCATTTTCAGTATTTTTAAGTGATTGATAGATATACTCCTCCCTCAGCTATGTTCTGCTTATTCTAATACACATTTTACACTGTGATCCCTGCTTTTAATATCCTTCTATTTAGACAAGCAGCCAGCCTTTCTGTAGCAACAGAAAGCTGTATAATTTACTGAGAAAACAGTTCCTTTCCTGGATACTTACTAATATGAAAGAAGTTTTTATCCTGGGGAGCCAGTGGTTCTTCTTCTGCTACCTGTGGTAGATAAGATATTGCATATTTAACTAGAAATTAATAAAGACAAGAGACCTCATTTTCACTTGTAATATCTCCAAGGCACTCATCAGCAGGCTCCTTGGTTGAGAGCTTTTGCCTGGTTTTCAGCTCACAAGCCAATAAAGTTGCAGATATGTGGGAATGCAGTGGGCTGACTTGGTCCACGTGGATTTTACATATTCATCCCATTAGTAAGGGACAAAGGGATCTTCCCTTTTATATTTGAGTGAAGGGGTTTTTTTTCCTATTTGACATGAACACATGCAGTCAGTAAGACAGTAACCAACCCTGTAAAATCCTTAAATGAAAGAAGAGAAGGAAAATGCATGACAGAAATATATATATTTGGTTTACCTTCCTGAGGAAAAGTCCTTCCATGGGAAAACCTGCCCTGCTTGCACAGTGTGAGAATGCTTACTGCAGAAGAGATAACTTCTGCCTCATAGTTTTTCTGAATGCAACATGACTGCAGTTTGAGATAGATTTAAATCAATGTGGATGATAGTTAAGTATTCTGGTTTAAAAATGAAAAATTGATTTTCACCAGGAGGCTATTTCAATAAGGTCAAGAGGGGCATGGCAATTGAGTAAATCGCCTTTTGTTCACAGTTTACCAGATCTCTGTCACAATAACTTAAGCATGTAAACATTTGTAAAACTAGTTTCCCTTGAGGGAAAAGTGGTTATCAGGGCCTTCTCCTAGAGAGAGAGGAGCTTGGCTCTACTGCTTATATCAGTAAGCATTGATTGAGTTCAAAGGAACTCTGTGGATTTACATATCCAGAAGTCCTGCTCAGGAGATTTGACACCTCTAACCTGTTTTGCTTGCTACCTCTGATACAGTGTGGTTCAGGTGGTGCAATTTGGTGTCCTCTCTGCCCTGGACATGTGTTTTAAGGGTTTATTTTACTTCTCATTATCCTGCTCTGATTCTGTTAGTAATAAATTCACTTTACAACTTTAGGTTGAGGCTGTTTTGTCCTTGCAGTGTTTTCTCCTCATCCCTATCTCAACTCCAGAACCCTTTGTTTTGTTTTTTTTCTTTTTTACTCTCCTCTGCCCAGCTGTGTCAGGGGAGGGTGAGCAAACAGCTTTTGTGGGCACCTGGCATTGGGCCAGTGTCAAACCACGACAGATGGCTAATCCTGAAATTCAGCCTTGAATTATGTGCATGGTTTTTCTGCCTGTAAGCTTGTGATTGTAGTTTCTCAACTTTCTGACCCACCTGAAAGTGCCACAAGCCTGATGTGATGTGCTGTGGTGGGGAGCTGTGAAGAGCTGTGTCAGACTGCCAGGGTCCCACACAATTTGAAGGGATGCCATAAAGAGCAGCCTCTTACTGGGTCTGGACAGCAAGGTCATGCATCTGGAAGAACCTGAAGAAGGTTCTTCCAGATGGGAAGACGGCTGTCTTCTCAGCCTTGTTTTTTTCTGAGGGGTGGGATCTGTTGGGATGTGTCCATTTCCCATGTCAAACCCTCAGGACAGTCCAAGAGTCATCCTGCTGTTAGTCACAGGATGCTGAGAGCTATTTCTTATCCTTGTTGCTGTCCTGCTGCTCGAGACCATGGAGTGTATGCACTTTGTACACAGGCAATACTGGGTCTAAAGTCTGGTAACTGCTGCAGCAAGGAACAGGTAGTTTGATTTCCCCTGGGAACTTGCAAAGATCTAATAGCCATGGGATGAGCAAGGTATATGTTCATCCAACCAAGCAGTGGGAATAAGGGGAAACATCCCAGATTTTCATGAAGCAAACTAAACCCTACCTTTTCTGGCTTACCTGTTTCTAGCTGTCACAAAAGTCTCTAGGTTTGCTCTCTTTTCTTAGAAACTATTTGTCTGTTGTCACAGTCAAAGTGAATTTCAGGTTTCATGAACTTCCTTTCACCTGATTAGACATAAGCTGTTCTAGGAAGCTGTTTTTCCTTTTATCCTGGAAGTTTTAAAAATGCAAGGATCAGTAAAAGAAAGTTGTAGGTATCATCTTCAGAGAATATTGTGTTTCTGAGTGGAGCTGATCAATATGGAAATGCTGTGCAGTGTAATATTCACACTATCTCTGTACATATTTTACAAGTGGAGAGCACGGTGGGTTTTTTGGGGTTTTTTTTTTTGGTTTTTTTTTTTGGTTTGTTTTTTTGTTTTTGTTTTTTTTTCTCTACAAGTTTTGACAAGAGAAAACTCTAAATGCAGCTTCAGTGATTGTAGCATGGGGAATGCAGATGATGGGAGAAAGGTTGTACCCTGTTAGCTTCTTTTATCTGGCTGGGGTCTGCCAACAGTAGGAGTGGAAATAAACCTGTTGTATCTGGAAAGCAGAGTAGGAATTGACTCTGAAGGAGGAGCTTAGGAGAAATCCCAGCCAGAGACTATTTGAGCTGATTGACTGTGCAGCTGAAACCTGAATTAACACCACTAGATGAGAAAGTCAGAGCTGTCCCCAAGAGCTAACCTGCATTTTAAACCTACAGTGCAGTTCTGCAAAGCTCTCTTTGTTGGTCTCCTGATAATGTCTTCTTTGCTCAACATATTGTGAAAAAGTTTAACCTTCCCTATCCAAACAGACACACACTTGACAATTGAAAGAGCCTCCTGAAGTTCCTTCTCCCATACTAGATGTGTTCCGTTTTTTTGTGGCCACTTGAGACTTTAAGCACCTGCTCAGGGAAGTGGATCATCAGCTCTCCCAGCCATCAGTGCACTGGGGCTCTGGGGTGGAGCTGTTTGCACCTCCTCATCACTGACACATCCTCCCCACCTCGAGGAACAGTCCTACAAGGCAACCTCTTTGTGACACAGGTGCTCATTTAATTTCAGCAGTTGCTCACATGCAGTGAAGCCAAGTGTGGCTCCTGGGGAATTCTGTTGACTCCAGGAGATTTACCGTGGCGTAAATCAGAGGCCAAGTGACAGAGAAAGCCCATATGTTCTCCTGGAGTGCTGATTACGGGGGAAAGGAGCTGGATCAGAAGAAAATGATTGCACCCAGATTGTTTTCAGTGTTTTAATGACTAGCTTAAGGCAGCAAATAAAAACAGAATCAGAGGTGATTTATATTTTTGCTGAAATCTAAACAGGTCTGGCCCTAGGCATTTGCATTTGTTCTTGTCTAACACTGTGGCTGACTTCAAACCTCTTGAACTGCATGAATTGCAGAAAGAGTGAAGTGAAAGCTGCTTGTATAAGTCAGTGTCAAGGCTCTCAGAGACAACAGAAAGGGCAGGAGCAGAAAAGGCATGGGTATAGGTATGGGAAGAATTGGGCTGCGGAAATGGGTTGCAGAGGATGAATATATTTGTAGGGAAAGCACTGCTATCCATGGGAAATACCTTCCACTCTCCTCCCTGATTAGCAATAGCCACTGTGATAAACCTGTCTCATTGAGATAAAGAATTATTACAGAATCACAGAATATGCTGAGTTGGAAGGGACCCACAAGAATTATCAAGTCCAACTCCTGGCCCTGCACAACACCATGCCCAAGAGTCACACCATGTCCCTGAGAGTGTTGTCCAAACACTTCCTGAACTGTGTCAGGCTTGGTCCTGTGACCACTGCCCTAGGGAGCCTTTTCTAGTGCCCAGCCACCCTCTGGGTGAAGATAATTTTTCTAATATCTACCCTGATGCCCGCTGGGACACAGTTGGCCCTCCTGGCTGCCAGGGCACTGCTGAATCATATTCAACTTTCCATCAGCCAGGTCCCTTTCTGCAGTGCTGCTTTCCAGCATCTCATTCCCCAGTCTGTCCACACATCCAGAGTTATCCCACCCCAGGTGCAGAATCCAGCACTATCCATTATTGGAATTCATATCATTGGTGATTGTCCAGTGCTCTAACTTGTCAAGGTCTCTCTGCAGGGCCTCCCTGCCTTTGAGGAGTCAAAGGCTCCTCCCAGCTTTGTATTCTCTGCAAACTTGCTCAGTATCCCTCCCAGTCCTGCATCCAAGTCATTTTTGAATATGTTGAAGAGCACAGGGCCTAATATAGAGCCCTGTGGAACTCCACTAGTGACAGGCCGCCAATCTGGTGTCAGCCCATAATGTGTTTATCCAGCTCTGGACGTTTTGTCCAGGAGGATCCTGTGAGAGACAATATTGAAAGCTTTACTGAAATCCAAGAAGATGACATCTGCTGGTTTCCCTTGGTTAACAAGATGGGTTACCCTGTCATAAGAGGAAATAAGCAGGTCCTTCTTCTCATGAAGCCATGCTGGCTGTGACCTACAGCTGCATTGTCTTTCAGGTGTTTTTCAATACCTCCCAGAATCATCTTCTCGATAACTTTACCAAGCACTGAAGTGAGACTGACAGGCCTGCAGTTTTGGGGTTTCCATCTTGCCTTTCTTGTCAAGTGGGATCGTTCCTCAAGGACCTGGGTGTCTTTTGTTGTATCCACTCCACAGCTTTAGCTGAGCAGGAGAGGAAAAGGAGCTAAGACTTCAAATATGACTGAAAAGTTTTGCAGCCTGTCCTGAGCTTTCATTTTTTACTCCCTACTCCAAGTCCCAAACAGAAGGCTGCCTCCAGAACCAGCAGCACCAGAGTGATTGGCCCTATGCATAGCCAAAACCAACTGCCATCTAGGGCAGCACCTTGTTATTAGAAGGAGAAAAAGGTGACCCAGAGCCCCGTAAAATAAGGGTTTTGCTGCTATTAAGGGAGGAGCTGAGATGTGGGACAGCAGCCACTGATATACATTAATAGCAGAGAAACACTCCCTGTCTTTCCACAGGCAGGGCTTGCCATTGCACTTCATTTTTCTCTGGTCACAAGAGCAGCCTCCCAGACTTCCCAGGGCTGTTTCTGGCTCTCTATCCCAGTTTTGTCTCTCCAGAGTTTAGTTTTGCTTACATTGCTGAAAAGCTGTTGTCTGTGTCTGGCAGTAATTCTGAGGACCACAGTCATTAGATCAGCAGGCTGGGACCAAGTTCACCCTCTTTGGGTATATCAGTGTCCTCCAGGATGAGGAAGCTCAGAAATCTCATAGCCAGAAGCCCTGAGCAAGGAAAGAGGGCTGAAGCCCTTTCTATATAGGCAGTGAGGCTGTAGCAAAATCTGCATATTAAATGGCTGTTTGCTTTATACATGGCATAGCCCCTCTTGCATTCAAATTCACATAAAAGAGATGGTGAAGTCTGTTCTTCCTCACTCACTCGGTGATGTGCTGTGGGTGTTTCAGTGACACACAGCTCACAGCACCATTTCTCAGCTTCTTGTTAATGCTTGCCACAGCAGAAATCTCATTCATGGATGACACTGATCTTATCACAGATATTGATTCATCAGCCCGAGCTGAGTATTAGCAATGAATTTTTCCTACACAGTTCTTTGATGGTCCTGATGTCTGATACCAGTGTAACAAGCTGGTGTTGGTTGATGTAGAGTGGGTGGTCTCAATGGAGGGGTTTTTTTTTCAACTGAGGGTTCTCTGTTATTCTGTGAGGACTTGATGTGTGGGTTTGGATTCAGTATTCTGCATCAAAGGGACTCCTAATTTCTTTTTCCAGCAGTTTCCACTGAACTCCAAATGTCTTTTGCACAACAACAGATCAAAATGGGGAGGAAGGATGAGGTGAACTGCTGATATTTGCTGGTATTAATTGGAATGACTCTTCCAAATGAAATCTCTCATTAATAAGTTCCATTTTAAAGTTTTAATCCTGGAAACTGGAATTTGGGGTGTATTGGAAAAAACAATTCCAGGGAATGGAAATTTTAGCTGTTGGAATAATTTATGGTTTTGTTTTCAGTTGTCTGTTCTCATTCTGTTTGGGGACTAGCTGTTGGAATAATTTATGGTTTTGTTTTCATTTGTTTCATCTGTTCTCATTCTCTTTGGGGAATATGGGGGAAAGCAAGGGAAATTCATAGAAACCATAAGGCATTTTAGATGCTTTTGTGATCTCCAGATTTCCAAGGTTCAGTTAGAAGCAATAGCCATTTCAGGGAAGGATGACGGTTCCCTCTTGTGCAAGTCAAACCTGCCTGAGTAGGGACCATGGGTACTCTTGAGTCCTTACAAATCACATTTCCCAGGGGACATTTTCCTGTGCCAACAGACTGTTGAATCATCCTCAGAGTTTTTCAGGATTGAGTTTTGATGCATTACTGTTCACTCATCTACTTCTTGCAGCTATCTCTGTGACCAAATAAGCAACGTCCTGGGCATTGTCTGTTCTCTTCAATAGTATTAAATATATATATAAAGCCATGCAGCGGTTCCTGTCGGAAAACTGCAGGACACAGGCACAGAGAGAGATGTGAGAGACAAGGTGTTGTAAGGGACAGCACCATCTGCTTTGTTGACAGCCACTTGTGCAGAGAGGACAAGGCACTGATTAATTTGTCAAGGACTGATGTGAAGACCTGTGAAAAGAGGCAGATATGTGTATGCACAATGCACCAGGAGGTGTGGGGGGCAATGAGGTGCCTGTCAAGACGAGAGGGAAGGGTGATAGAGGCTTTCAAAATGGGTATTTGGACACCTCACTTGGGGAATGGGACAAAGGCATTGACACAGCTGGCTGCAAGACCACAATGAGTTGCAAGTTGTTGCTGAGCAGCAGAATATAAGTATAGGTAGTTATTTATGGTGCACAATGAGATGTGAAAAAGAAAGTGCAGGCTGGCTGCTAATCCTAGGTTGTTTTATATATTTTTTTAATTCTTTTTTCTTTTTTCTTTCACTGAAACCTATGGGCTAGAAGGTCTGCTAATCTCCACTAATTGGCAGTGCTGCTGCCAGGCTCATGCACAAGGGATAAAGGAGCCAGAAGGATGAGGGACTGCCAGGGCCATAGAGTGGAGGGATAAGACACACCAGTGGTCAGTGAGTGTTTTCACAGCTGCAGTCCACTCCGGGCTTTTCCCCAGGCTCTGTGTTCTCCTAAAGCCATGCTACAAAATCCAGACAAGTTATGTAATTAAACAAATTAAAACCGGTCTAGAGGCATTTCTGTCAGCCTGGCTAACAAAGACAAAAATTGCTTCTTTCACAGAAAAGCTGCAAAAAAGAATTATCTTCTAACAATAGGTGCCAGTACTTTAGATGAAAAGAGAAGTATGATCAAACATGGATGGCAAAGACTGAAAAGTTTAGGGAGAATTTTTTGGGGGAAGGGAGTTTCAAGCAGACTTGTAACACTCTCATCCCTTTTATCAATTATCTGTAAAGTAGACCTGGAAGATAATGAGGGACATTAACCTTTTGGCCAATTCAAGTTGCCTGTTTGTGGTAGTAGTTATCTATGGATCAACAAAAATAACAGGTGAAGACCCCTAACTCACAATAGCTCAGTTCTGGGCTTTTCAGGTCTTACACTGACAGACAGTTTATGGCAAGGGTCCATTGCTGAAATAAATCCATCTGGCATGGCATATTTGAGTCCTCTAGAGAAGCTTCCATATGGAGTCAAAGAAGCAAAGAGGAATGCTCTCCCATCCTCAGCACTGCATTTTTGAAAATGAGGAGATTAATACCACAAGTACCATTCCATCCTCTTACAGAGACATGCATATACCAAAAAAGAGAGTAAAATTGTAAGAATAACTCAATTTTTAGGGACTCCATACCAAAAGTGTACAGACCTCTCAAGACAGGATGCTTTGAACTGGACATGTACTGTTCTCCAATCTAATCCAGTTCAGTAGAAGTAAGGTGAGGAAGATGAAAGGGTTGAAGTACTGGAGGTTCTGCTGCTCTAGGATGCTCACACATTCATTGCCAATCAAAGTTATGTGGATTGTGTGGAGAGTGGATGCAGTGTGGATTGTGTGCAGAGACATTAATCATAGAACAGGTATCAATTAAAGGAAACTGCCAATTTTCTGCCAATTTTAAGGGCACCAGATGCTTAACGAAAGAAATTCCATTTTGAACTCATTGCAAGCAACCCAACAGAGCAGTGCAGTCTGCTCTTCCACTGACAGGCAAAGAGGGACTGGGGCACAGATCCCTTTCCCTTCCACACAGAGTCTTTACTAATCCCTTGGTTACAATAAAGATTTGTCTCAGTTACAAACTCCTAGTCAGACTTCTAAAATACTGCCCAGCAGCAGGATTGATGTTGGAGCTGTGGAGACAGACCTCTGCCAAAGTATAATTGCAGGATTGGGGACTTATGTTAATCAGAAGTTTGTTCCTGAATCTACCATGAAAAAAAATCAGTGGCTTTGGATTGGACCTTCATTTATGCTGTTTAGCTACCATGTACCAGACTGATTTCTAACTGGCTGGCTTAGTAGGTTTTAAGATGTGAGTGTCCACCTCCTTCAGGTTTTAGCTTGGAAGATTTGAGTCACTTGGGAAAACTACGTCATAATTACTGTGAATCCTGGTTATCAAAAATTCATCTCATGATAAAATGTGTTTTTCTTGCTGATTTTTCCAGAGGAAGGAGGAGGAAAATTGGAGTTACTGGGCAAAATTTTGGAGGTATTTTTAAATAATCTGTGGAGGGTGGATTTTATTCTAGGTTTCAGGGTGGCAGGGATTTGGGGTTTTTTTGAGGTGGTGTTTTTGTTTTAGTTTGGCTTTTTAATTTGGTTTGGGTTGTTTGTGGTTGCTTTTCTTAATTTTTTTTTTCTGATGTTTAATGAAATTTTGGCTGATAAAATGCCTCATGAGACATCCCAGGCAATTCACCCTGTGTTTTACATGCTATCAAAATACATGGCTCCAGCCTGTGCAGCTGCTTGCTGTCAGGTTCATTACATCCTGAGCATCCATGGCCCCAAGTGGTTCCTGCTGCAGCCTCTGTCACTCATTCGTTGTGGAGATGACAGACTGAGAGAGCTGATCCTCGTGGAGGTGGGACTGGGGCTGCCTGATTGATTGTCCACAGAGGACAGCAGGCACTGAGTCAGTCTGCGGGGAAGGAGGATACAACAGGCAGCTGGTTTTGTCTTTCTCTGGAGCATTTCCTTCACATTCCTGCACAACATGTGCTTTGTTTTGCCTTTGTTCCACGTAATAAACTGACAATGGCTATGGATTTTAAATCTTTTTTCCTTTTGTTTCTCATGTGTTCCTAGAAATTGGAGAGGAAAGTGATGCTGTGTGTTTCAGACAAAGCCAGTTTGTCCTCTAAAGAAATGCTTTACTGCATCCAGTGTTGAATCATCTAGAAGTGCCATCACAAACAATTACACCTCGGTGCTTGACATTCCCAAACAGAGAAGTGAGAGGGTGGACTTTTGGAGCACACTTCTCCTAAATGCACTGGTTTAACTCCACAGCTTCAGGGAATCACTGCTGCCTGGCAGAGTCAGCTGATTGCCGTGGAGCAGTGTGTGTGGCACAGGCGTGTGAGCCGTGCAGTTCACTGCTCAGCGCCCTGTCCCAGGCACACATGGCACCCCCGCCATCCAGGGGACACCCACAAGCTAGTGGCACTGGGAGGTTGCCAGCTTGGCCCCAGGAAAGGCTGACAAGAGCTGCCACAAAGCTTCCCCAGCAGGGAAGGACGTTGGCGTGGCTGCAGCAGCTGCCACCTTGCTCTGAAGAGGTGGAACCTTTTGCCTTAGAGGATGAGCAAGGCTGCAAGGTGCACAGGCAGCAGGATCAGCAGTCACCTGGGCTAGTGACCCATGGTGAGGACAACCAAGGCGCCTGGATCTG
Source organism: Pyrgilauda ruficollis (assembly GCF_017590135.1). Classification (NCBI taxonomy): domain Eukaryota; kingdom Metazoa; phylum Chordata; class Aves; order Passeriformes; family Passeridae; genus Pyrgilauda; species Pyrgilauda ruficollis. Next base: position 6,323,160 of record NW_024509210.1, on the reverse strand, counting down.
GGCCAGCACTGCAAGGGCTTCACCTTTCCCTCTCTCTGCCAGGTTGCTGATTCAAGTTTGCCTGGAGCAGCATGTGGTGTAACTTGACTTTTAGTGCTTGTTTTAAAAAGTCCAGCTCTCTCCACATGGCAGGATTTTTAAATGACAGGTGTGTGTGCTTCTATGAAAACATTGTCCTATTTCCCTAAACCCTTAGCTAAGTGGTCTCGTCAGGTGAACAGTCAAAAAGAAAGGCAGGAGAGGAGCTGATGTCACAAAACCACCATTTACAAAGGATCTCTATATCGTGCACAGTTCATCCAGGCAGGTGATTATTTAAGATCATTGTTCAATTTAAAATGTCATGAGAATTTGAGCAAAGATTAATATGATTTTGCACCTGCAGATAGACAAATGTGGGATGGGCAAATGCAAATGTTGATTCTGAAATTAAGGAAAAAACCACAGTTTTCATCTGAGCATTAGGGTCAAGGATTTCCCTGTCTCCCACTTCATTACAGCATTTAGTGCCTTGTCACAGAAGGGTTCTCTGAGGGCTGTCTTTGTGATCACAGGCTGAGTTCTGTGGCAGAACCCAGAGAAATGCAACTTTTTATTCCATCCCCAGCGGAGATTTGAGCTGGTAACAGTTGTGTTTGTAAACTTAGTGCCCTTTTATGTTATTCTGCACGTAAAAAAATGAGCAAATAACACTCAGAATGGATCACCATGAATCCTTCCTTCCCATAGGAAAGACTTCATGGACTAAGCAGAGCAACTCTGATCTTCACTCTGGTGCTGACAGAGGGGCACTGCCATACTGAAAGCATTTCAGACATGGTGTGCATTTGCTGTCACCTGAGTTGGAATGACTGTTTAGCACAACACAGAGTCTGGTGCAATTTAAAGCCTCTAAACCAGAACCACAGAAATTCTCTTTCCTAATTTGGTGCTGGCTCAGGTCCCCAGCTGGCTTCAGCATGGCAGCACATTAGACCAGATCCAATCCTGCCTCGGCACCTTCTCTGCAGCAAGTCCATGAGTCCAGATTATTGTTCTGGTAGTTGGTGGAGGATTTTTTGTGTCTATGTTTGGAAGGTTTTTTTGGTTGGGTTTTATTGTTGCTGGGGTTTGTGGGATTTTGTGGGGGAGGGAGAGGGAGGATGGGGGTGGATATTTTTCTTTCCCCCCCTTAGGTCATCCTTAGGACATCCTTCATTTTTCTGTGTAGTTCTTCTTCATGTCTAAATGTGTTTTAGTAAATCTGTTACTCCCCCCTCTGTTTTGGCAGCTGCAAGTGGTTTGTCTTCCTCACTCCTCAAAATATTAATAATTGATTTTGAAGAGATCATATTGTTTACTTTCCTTTATAGCTATCCATTGCCTCTTTCTTGTAATTCAATAATATGCCTTCTGCTTACATTTAGGTTAGTAGCAGCTCTTAGCTTGAATACTTTGGCCACCCCTAATGTGATAACAAATTGCTGATTATCAAAGGAGTGGTAGCACTTACTTAGACTCCCCCACACACTAAATCTAGATTAAGGAATGTGAGAAATGAAATGTAGGCAAGAGGATGGTTGGTTCCTTAATCAGAATGCTATTAAACAGCAGAATACAGCCCATTAGTGAAAAAGAAAATTAAAATTAGATATAATTTAATATGATAAATATGATGAAATGGACATCTGGAAAAAAAGCTGATGTTATAGCTATCATGCTCTAAAATAATCAAAGAAGAGGGCAAGTGAAGAGTGTGTTTCTCCTAATGGTTACAGGAAGAGATGAAAACCTGCCTTTAGTTTCTGTTTGCCTTTGTGGAGAGTTCTGTCTATTGACTGTTCCACTGTCCCTCTGCAAAGTGGCTGTAGTGACACCTGGCTCCTTTGCTGCACCAGCTCAAACCACCCAGTCCGTGGAGTGCCTGGGATTTTTTCTCTCAGTTTTTCCCTTCCAAATGAATAATAATCTGGTCTTTTTAGTTCTGTATCCCTGGGGTTTTTTTCCCTTGAGGACATCTTAAATTGAAGTTCGTTTAAGAAAGGATCCTGTTTTCATCTCTACAAGTTCATTTATAAGAATGACCATTTTAGGACAGCAATTCCTGTTACTTTAATTCTATTCCGTGCCTTAGAATTTATCTTAAACTTTAATTTTGGAGTCAAGAAGTCTCTGGATGTAAGAATATCTTCTTATAGAAAGGCACATTTTTATTTGCATACAGAAAGATCAGAATATCTGAAAAACAGCAGCAGTGTATATATGCTAGGAAAACAAAAAGAAACTTGCAAAATAAACCATGTGATCTGGTGGTTGGTGTGAAGATAAAAAAAAGGATAATGTCTTTTGAATGATTGTGTTAAGAATGAGTTTCAGGGTTTTGTTTGGAATTAGTTTTGGAGGCACTCCTTTTTGCTTCTAACTTGCCACAGAGCAGTACTAACTCTTCCTTCTGTATTTTTTTTTTTCCGTCTGAAAGAGCAGAAAGAGGCACTTCTATTTATTTATAATCTCTTAAACCGAGATACATAGCCTGGTGTTCTTGGCAGATTGCATAAAAGACCCATCTATGAACCAATAAAGAAATGCTTCAGATTGATTAGGCACTGGATAAGGCTTAGGCTGAGGAGAGCTGGCCCAAATCCATTTTAAGTTAGGTACAGGTCTGAGTTATGCTTCATCCCTGCCTGCCTTTCCCTGCCTTCAGCTGCAGTTCATTGAAGCTGTTGTCTAGGATACAGGCAGGCTTAGCTTATGCAGCCCATGTTTAAATGCAGAAAGAAGGATAGTTTGGGGGCTGATGCAAACATCCATGTGGCATTTGACAAGTCACTTACCAGAGCTGGTTTCATCTTTCATGTGGGAAGGTGCATGTACTCAGGAGGGACCTTGGAATTACAGTGATAGAGACCACAACAGGTAAAAGAGAGAAACAGACAAAATCCTGATGTCTGCATCCCACAACTACATCCTTCTGGATTTTGTATTGGTGCTGCACAGCTGGCAGTGGGGATGAAATCTTCCACTTTATTCACTTACTTCACTCAAGTTTAAAACTTCCCACCATCCTGGATAGTCCTAGGGACATGAGAAGTTACAGACAGCCTCCAGGGACCATCCCAAGCTGCAGGACACAAACATCTATGCCTGTGGCCATCCATCATGACTGGGTGAGAATTTCAAAGCCACGTTCTGTATGCTGTGTCACCACTGAGCAGCTTTCCTTGGCTGTAATGGCACAGCCAGCATGTGAGGAAGAAGAAGGGTAATGTTGTTCTGCTCATGGGCTTTCCTTGCTAGGTAATTATGGTGAGGAAGCAGGAGCCCATCATTTTCTGCTTGCTTCTGTCAAGGAGGATCATGGAGCTTCTGCTATGACCACTTCCATTAGGGAGAGCCTTCATTTAAGGAAATGAAATCTCCTGTGTCACAAAACATCATAAAATTAATAAAAGGTGCTACTGCAGATGGTTGATTTGGAGACATGGGATTTTCCAAAAAGTTGGTGGTGGGTTCAGGCTAATGTGTAGGGGCTTGTGCAAGTCAGCCTTTCCCGTGCTCCAATGCAGGAGTTTTCTATGGCATGCTAAACAAACTTCCAAGCAAAGCAATTAGCCAGTGTCTCTGGAAAGCAGCACTCTGCATCTCAAGAATGAGCACACAGGAAGAGTCTGGTAAGACTTTCTGAGCTACAGAGCTTTAATCAACATCCTGCACAGAGGAAACTGCAGGGAAAAGTATATTATTTTGCTCCATTTCTCTAAAGATAAGCAGGGGGGGAAAAAAAGAAAAAAAGAACAAACAACAAATCCCCAATAATCACAGCTCATAAATTCTTCATGGTGTGAACAGTCCTTAGGTAGATACATCCACCATGGGAGGTGTGTGACAGCTTCTAGGCACAAGCTGCTGCCCTCTGTGTGGCCTACAAATTGCTGTGTACACTAGCTAACACTTTGCTGATGGGCTGGGCTGTTAAACAGGAAAGAGCTCTTGACTGAAAACAGGCCATTTTTCTCCTTCAAAGCAGATGTATTTTCTCATCACCACCTTTCATAGTAATTCAGTGATACTGTTTGCTGTGCCAGCGTCATTTTCCCTGGCTGTTTAATAACCATGCTCTGAACCAGAGCTGCAGAGTATCTCATTATTCTGCTCCAAAGGTAGGAGAGGAAGGGTAGATGTGAAGAAAAACATCTGCTTCTGAGCATGTCATAAGTAAGGTTATGCTGCCAACTGCAGTATGGTATCTGAGACACTGCAGTCAGCATCCCTGCAGCAGCTGCAGGAGAGGAATGAAATGAGAGGGAAGAAAAATCAACATGGAAAAGCATTATTGATTTCTTTTCTGCAGCACTGAGTTTAACCTGAGTTTAATATTACTTGAATGTAAGATATTTGGGAGCTGCTGCTTGCTAATCCATCTGCAGAGTCAGATGAAAGCTCCAATTCGTTATCTCTGGAGGATTTGCAAAATCAAAAGAGCTAATGCTGGAGAAGGCTCTCCTGATGTTCCCCAGTGCCTCAGAAAGGAGACCCATTGATTCACATGTCCACGAGTGAAGTCAGAGCATTTTGAATTGTTATGAAAGCAGCATCCAAGGCGAGCTTCACTGCTGAGACAAATGTCCTTCAGAGCAGCACAGGTGCCTAAAGCACAAGGAAAAGCACTGTGGAGTATAATATCCTGCAAAGACACCTGAGCTGTGGATCAGCTTTCCCAGTACAAAACCTGGAGCCTGGGGTTTGTTCTTCACAGTGCTGCTGGCTCTGTCTGTCAGTCTGGTCACCCAGGGCCAGAGGTGCAGAAGCAGCGGCTCAGAGAGGCCGTGGGGTAAAGGCTGGAGGGGTGGCACTGCCACCAGCTGGCACTGCTGATGTGCCCCAGCAGGGACCAGAAAATCAGCAGGTGCTGCTGAAATGTTTGGCTTTTGCCTTTTTGCCTCTTGTTCCTCACAGTTTTCTTCAGGGCGCAGGTCTGGCCTTAATCTGCTCTCTGGGAGAGAGATTAAGTCTCTCTCTATTAAGAGAGATAAAGTCCAGGGAAGTGCTTGGACATGACACCAGGTCTTTCCAGCTTCTCTATATAAATCATCCTCATTCAAAATAAATTAATTTCCAATGGGAATATTTGACATAAAATTTTTCAGGTGGCAGAGCATTGCCCACCACATGCTATGTCTTTCTTTCTGGAAGCTAGTACCACAGGAGAGCCTGAAAATTACTTTCTTGTAATGGGACTGCCTTCTCTTCACTAGGTTTGCGTTGATTTTTCTATCATTTTCAGCCATGAGTTAGAGGGCATTTCAATCCTGCCACTCTAGCATATGAAAAGGTAAAGCACTCCGCCTGTGGTATTGCAGTGACTATTTCAGCGTGGCTAGAGTTAGTTGACAAAAATTATTTCAAAGGTGTTTTTAGGCTGACTTTGGTTTTTAGCTGCCTCTTTAAAAACAAACAAAATATTTAAAAATTATAAAAAGTAATATAAAAGGATGACTAGGGAAAATGTGGACACTCTGGAAGGAAATGGGAGATGTGGTTACCCAGGACATGAAGAAGTCTGAGGTCCTCAAGGACTTTTTTTTCCCCTCAGTCTTCACTGGTCATGAAGTTCAACAAAGGACAAGGTCAGGGCAATCCCAAGCATAAATACAGGCTGGGAGGAGAATGGATTGAGAGCAGCCCTGAGGAGAAGGTCTTGGGAGTGTTGGTTGAGGAGAAGCACCTGGCAGTGTTTGCAGTCTGTGAAGCCAGCTGTGTCTGGGACTGCATCCAAAGCACCGAGGCACCAGCTTGGAGGAGGTCATTCCTCCCCCCACTCTGCTCTGCTCTGCTGGGCCCCCACCTGGAGTGGTGGATCTCTTCACTGAGATCTGGTGTCCCCAGCATGAGAAGGATATGAACCTACTGGAAAGAGTCCAGAGGAGACCAGAGGGATGGGGCATCTCTCCCATGGAAATGAGCTGAAAAAGTAGGTGTTACTCAGCCTGAAGAAGAGAGGGCTCCAGGGAGACTGTGGAGAAGCCTTACAGCACCTAAAGGTAACCAACAAGGAAGATGGGAGAGACTTTTTACAAGGACATGTAGTGATAGGACAAGGGGTAACAGCTTTACTGAAGGAGGGCAGTTTTAGGTCAGATATGAGGCAGAAATTCTTCACTGTGAGGGTGGTGAGGCACTGGAGCAGTTTGCCCAGGGAAGCTGTGGATGCTCCATCCCTGGATGTGTTCAAGGCCAGGTTGGATGGAGCTTTGAGCAGCCTGGTCTAGTGGGAGGTGTCCCTGCCTTTGGCAGAGGGGCTGGAACTAGGTTGGTCCCTTCCAAACCTATGATGCTGTGATGGAAAGAGTCCAGAGGAGACCAGAGGGATGGGGCATCTCTCCCATGGAAATGAGCTGAAAAAGTAGGTGTTACTCAGCCTGAAGAAGAGAGGGCTCCAGGGAGACTGTGGAGAAGCCTTACAGCACCTAAAGGTAACCAACAAGGAAGATGGGAGAGACTTTTTACAAGGACATGTAGTGATAGGACAAGGGGTAACAGCTTTACTGAAGGAGGGCAGTTTTAGGTCAGATATGAGGCAGAAATTCTTCACTGTGAGGGTGGTGAGGCACTGGAGCAGTTTGCCCAGGGAAGCTGTGGATGCTCCATCCCTGGATGTGTTCAAGGCCAGGTTGGATGGAGCTTTGAGCAGCCTGGTCTAGTGGGAGGTGTCCCTGCCTTTGGCAGAGGGGCTGGAACTAGGTTGGTCCCTTCCAAACCCATGATGCTGTGATAGACACACCAGTGCCCTTTAGCCATGGAGCTGCACAGCACAGTGAGGACAGAACAAACCCAGCCAAAAAACCCACAAGGTCTGGGAAGACTTAATAGTGTTCAGGTTTTTGACTTGAGGAAACTTTGTCATGAGATGCGTCATATGTTGGCTAAGATTTTTATCTTTTTTTTTTAACACCACAAAATATTGAGGTGAGCATGAGCAGAAGAGAAGCTAATAGGCATTTTAACCAGGTGTTTTAATGAGTAGTAAATTAAGTAATTACAGAATCAAGAAGGAACCTTGCATTTTGCAATCACTGGTTCAGTCCCTACCAAGACCAGCAACAACCCTGGGGTTTCTACTTGCTCTTTGCTTATTTCTCTGCATCTCCCAGAGAAGGTGGAGGAGATTTTTTTCCCAGGTGCTTTTTCCCTCTTTCCTGCTAGCAGACTCTCTTGGGAGCCCAGGGACCTGGCTACGGCTGGCCATTATTCCAACTGCTAAGCTAGGATATGGATAGGATAAGTTGCTCCTACACTGAAGCCTTTGTACCTGACTCCCTTCACAGCTGGTGTTCCTCCCTTCATTTACTTACTTTCTTTAACAGCAAGAAAAAAAAGAGTTACTTTCTATTGCTAAGACAGTAAGGTGAGAATGCAGTTGCTTAGTATACCTGAGGGATTCGGGAGCATCATTCAGCAGGTCCAAAACATTGGTACTTTCGTAACACCTGTTGGAGTATTTAATATGGAAAATCTTGCAGCAAATGAGATGAGCCTCTTTCAAAAGGTCTCTTTGTTTTTTAAAGCTTTTGGAAGACTCCTGAGACATGAGCCCAGAAGGCTGCCCATTTAATAAATGAGAGACCAAATTTTGTTTAATATTGTCTGTTTCAGAGAAGATGCTCCTGGCAGATGCTGTTTATTGAAACAAAAGCTTGATGGCTTTTGCTAATGATGGTGTATCCTACAAAATATTTATGTTCTGGGAATACTCTGAGTTGTGATCTTTTGGTAGGAGTTTTTATTGATGGAGTCTAGTACCCCATTATGGCAAATTTATCCTTTCCTCGGAGTTATATATATAAAACCTTTTCTATGTCATTAGTTTTCCTGTCTCCAAAATGAGAATTAGCATTGCAGGATATTATGGTATGGGTGAAAAGATGAATCGTTACTCTTTGGAAAGGTAATTAACCTCCAAAGGCATCTGCCAGAGAGCTGCCATTATCCCATCAGCTGCACTCTGTTTCAGTTTTAGCCTTTCCCTGTCCTCCTCCAGCTCTCAGAGGTGTGTTGTTTATCAGCACAGCTCAGTGCAAGCAGGAAGATGGATACCTTCAGCACAACACCTTCGAGGAGCAGGGTGACAAATGCGGGGCTTTCAGCAGACTAACACCCTGTGCTTTGCTCTCTTGCCATCAGGATGCAGAGCAGAGCTGTGACCTTGGCAGTGCACCTGAGCAGGTGTTGGCAACATCCAGGGATGCTGATTAATTGTGCCGGCTCAGTGCAGGGAGGGCTGCTCATTAATCCAAGCCTGTGTCAAAGAAAGAGGAAACCCTTAGGACAGGGCCTTAGGTGAGCCCTGCTGGTCTGTGTCAGGGAAAGACAGCTGTACAAAAGGCACATTGACTTTGTGCGAGAGGGAAGGGGGAAGAGCATCTCTCTCGCTGGCAGTTCAGGTCTGAATCCTGCTATGAGTGTGCTGTAGCACTGAGAGAGAAATACCTAGCCTGTCTACAGGCACTTGTTTGCTAGTAAACAAGAAACACTGTTCCAAACAGAGATGATTAATGGCGACAGAAAAATTTAGGAACTGGGTGGAGAGCTTTATTCTGCTTGATCACAACTACCCATTATGTCAGTAAGTTCTGATTTTTTCAGACTAATGGTAGGTGTACACTCATACAGACATGCAACTGTGCACTGATCTCACCCTCAAGGGACTGTGGATTTATCTCTAATGCTGTCAGATTTATTTATAAAAGATAGAGTACACTCATGAATGCTCCATTGTGCTCTGTTATTTGGAACAGAGTGAAGCTCGGTCCCAATGGATAAGGCAAAATGGAATAGGGTTTTTAAGTCTTTGCCCTCCCAAATGAAGTGATTTTTAATTGAAACCTTTTCGTTTCTACCAGCATACATGAAAAAAGGAAAAGACAGGGAGGATTTCATACAGATTTCCTGGCAAAGAAATCTGTCACAATGCTGGAAGAGTGCTCAACCTCATTTGACAATGATAGCAATAACCAGTCTTTTGCTGCTGCTGCAATGCATTTTTCCTATTAAGACAGTTTGGGTCTCTGTCACCCTTCAGTAACCAAATTGTAGTTTGGCTTTTCCATAACAAAGAGCTAGAAAGATGGTGGAGATGATCAAGACACATCTCGAATAGGAAAGACTCTCCTGCTTCCTGGGTTTCTTGTCTTCCTGGATGCCCCTGATCTTTTCCTAGGCACTTATTTTTGTTATTGCCTACCTAGGTTTGTACATGTAGTCTCCAGTGCTGGAGAGAATGTTCCTACTAGTTCAGGAAGGATTTCCAGAAACTTTGAGGGGTTTTCTCCCTCCTCTTATATGTCTGTTGCAGCATGTGTGTCCAGACGTTGTGCCACAGCTGTACATGCCTTTGCCTTCCCCATGCATAATGTGGTTGGATTTTTGTGCAGATGGGCGTGTGAATATCTGTTTGCAGAAAAAAGCATGGCTTCTTGTACAAAATATCTCTGCTTTCATAAGAAGCACATTGTTCTCAGCAGATACTGAGCTCTCTTTAAACCTTGGCTCTTCAGTAAGAGCCAAATGTCACAGTGACACTTTAGTATAAAGACACCAGGAATGCATGTAAGCAGTGCTTGAAGCTTTCAGGTATGGGCAAGTGCTGCTGCATAAAAACCAGCAATTGTTTCCAAACTGTGTTAGTGATTTTTATTTCACTGTTTATATTGCATTCAAAGATGAAATTATGCACCTCCTGAAGTGCACTGCTCATTTGAATCCATGGGTTCCAGCCTCTCCCAGTCAGTGGGAGTCTCCGCATTGATCTTGGCAGGCTCTGGACAAGTGTAGGCAGAGAAGACTGATTTTGTCACCAGAATGATGAGCAAGCTGCACCCCCTCTTCTGTTCTTGAGAGCTCAACTCACGCAGGCATTCTCCTCATGTTCTTGTTCTGTTCCAGGTAGTAATTAGATTTCATATGTACATCCTTACATCCCTATGCAATCTCTGCCTGGTAGGTAATGCTTTGTAAACAACCATCCTTTGCCAGAGCAGTGCTTTCCCAGATCTTGGAGCCTGAGAGTTTCTGCAGGGGAAGCATTTCCTCCCAACAAACTCTTTTGTATCTCCTGACAAATGGCTCTACTAAAAGAATTGTGAATTTGTGTGGGTTTGTTTTTTCTTCGCTGCCTCTGCTGCTTGAAGTAGTCTCAGGAAGGTCAACTGACCTTTATCAAGCCCTGGCCACTGGCAAGATGATATCCATAATGAATGTACTCCAAGCAGCCAGTGCTCCAGCATGAGTGCTTTAACATCTGACCCCTTCAGTACAAACAGTGCAAGACACAGAAGATACTTGACTCCTTTTCCTAGAGGAGAGCAAACTCCAACTGTGTACCAGCCAGAGTGTAAAATACCATATACTTATAACCTAGCTAGAAGAATAATGCATCCAGTCCTTCACTTGGTTAAACATAACAGTTCTGGCAGCTTGGTTTTTCACTGTATATGTGACCTGTTCTGCTGTCTGGGAAGATGCAAAGGTTGCTAATTTCCAGGTATTGTTTAGGTTTCTTTTGATGTCACTTGCTGTACCCTCTAAAGGAGAAATACCTTAGCTAAATCATTAATATATGGGAAAAGCAAAAAAGAAGGCAAATAACAGCCTTGAGGCTGTAACACATATTTTTCACTTTCTGTGATACAGGACATAACATCACGTGCTCTACACTGTCCAGGGTTTTTACTAACACTCACGTTGTGTTCCTCCATATCATGATGGGAATGTTTTCCCAGTCAAGCAGAGGTGGAACACCAAAGGCAGGGTGTGCACCGTGTGATGAGAGCTGACTGAACGGTGCCAACGTGGCAGTCTAGGCCTCGAGTTAACAGTGAGGTGGAGCATAAATGAAGGGCTTCCTCACTACTCTCACCTATTTTAATCCACAGTTCTTTTCTTAAAATTAAGAGAATGGCCCATATTAAGCCAAGTATAACACAAACATGTTTACTGAAGTAACCCTTTGTCTGCCTTAGGGTTTTTTCCACATGAGCTGTCAGGCCAGCCAAACACAGAGTGTACCACAGGGAAATGTTGGGAAATCACTGTTCTTCCCTGTGTTTGAGGGAACAAAAATGGGAAGATCCCTTCTGAAAGGGAAAGGCTCATGTATTGGCCTTATAATTTTTAAATATGTATGTGTTATGGCATTTCACTCTCTTAGTAATAGCATGGCTTTCTGCTCATTGTGAGGGGTGTTTATTGCACTGTCCTTGAGGTTTTCATGTCTGATTGTCTCCCTGGGAAAACACAGTTTAAGTTTTGAGGGGGACTCTGATCCCCTTTTCAATAACAGGTGTCTTTGCAGTATCAGAGAAATCTCTATCTCTGTTAAAGCACAAGCTACTGTCCTTCATTCTGGAAACAGCACTTTGGGGTCTATGGAACTTAGACCGCTACTGGATATTCTTATCTCAGCAGAATTTTGTTTTTGGGATTTTGATGTGTTGAGGCTTTGGTGGGGGTGAATTTGTTCAGGAGGCTTGTTAGTTTTTCTTTTTGCTTAGGAGTCAAGTGGTTCTTCATGTGAGGGCACAATAACTTTTTGTAGGTATTTTACACTGACATTTGATCATTATGTGCAGGTAGATTTATTGTTTGGTATAATTTTAAGGACAACTAGGCTTTGAAATACTCCCCTCCTTGACCAGAGGATACACACGAAAAGTAATGGTAATGTTTCAAAGCAATCATTTGAAATACCTTCTTATACTCAGAAAATTATGATCATTTATTCCCTGTTCCTAATTCAGTACTCATCATCCTGATTTAGGGATTTTAATTTTACTTGTAATGTTATTACCCGTTGTCAAATTATAGAAGTCTATTTTTCTTCTGTACCTCTGATCTAGATAAATGCAAAATCAGAAGTTACTTGAACTCATTTGAGATTAAATAAAAGAAAAATGGGAGAGAAGCTTGAGGAGGTGGAAGTATTTCAGGATGTTATCACATATTGCCTGAGCACTTAGATTCCAAGACGATACATACCTAAAAACGCCAAAGACAGATGTATCTGGCATTATCTCACCCTCTAAATGCTTGGTAAAATTACAGAAAAACTAAAACAATAGAGAAAAGGGGGGTTTTCTTCTTTTTATACCTCTGCCTGTGACAGTTACCCTTAAGAAAGCCTGTCACATCTTTTGATAAAAGGTCCATCCTCAGTTTTAAATGGGAACTGTCTATGCTGAAGCAGAGATTCAAAAGCACTTTCTCTAAACAGTCCCTCGGGAGCCTTTAGCTCCCTGCTAGCACAACAACAAGAAGAAAAGTCAGCTCCTGAGTCAGGCTGCCCTTGTCAGAGGAGGTGGGGGGAGCCTGAGCCCCTGGCAAGGCACTGCCGCTTAGCCCAGGTGGGCACCAAGGCACGTGGGTTCATTGGCACTCACGGGGCACTTCCCAGCCCTTCTGCACACACAGAAATCATTCCAGCCTGTGAGCAGCCAGGCACAGATTCCTCTTCTCCCCTTGAAAATCTGAGGCAACACCCTGGAAGTAAATGAAGCTGCACTCTGCTCTCACAAGCAATTTTAGGAAAGTGTCAGATAAATGTAAGTGGCTCCGAACAAAAGAAGCAAGAATTAAGGCCAGCTCCTCACCAGGTGGTGAGCATGGTGCAACACCTTGCACTTTCAGGGAACTGTGACCATTTAGTCCATGTGAGGATCTGTCCCCAAGCCTGCTGTGAGCAGACAGGCATCTGTCCCTGACCTTTGCAGCAGCAGCCGCAGGAGTTTGGATGAGAGGGGAGCCTGTCATGAGCCCAGACTGTCCTTCTGTGGCCCCTCCTTTTGGCGCAGACTGTTATCCAGGACACAGAAAATGCTTTTTGTTTAGTGGTGAAAACTCCCTGAATGCTGCTGAAGGACACTGTTTTTCTCTACCACACATGCACTGTGTCCAGTAGAAACTGATTTAAAAACCAACAAACAGAAAAAACCTATCCCAAGAGCCATCCAGGGTGAATTTACTCAATGTTCATGTGGGAGGGAACGGAAAGGTCTGCATCCTGCTGCTTCCTTTTCTGCAGCACAGGAGAAAGGCAGTGATGGACAGAGGCATGTGTGTGAGCAGGAAGGAACAAGGATCTCTGTGTGGCTGCAGGATATGAGGAGAAACAGTGAGTAGCAAGAACCTCTCCTTTGAGACAGATATACTTGAAAACGTTTTTCTGAAAGGGGATGCCTTGTATAGACTTGGTGAGGGAGGGTGTGGGAAACACAACAAAACCCTTTCAACAATAGAGCTACTGCAGTGGTGAGCTCGATGGTGCCACCCAGAGTACCTTTTTGCATAATATATGATGCTCTGTGTGGGTCTGGAAACTGGGAAGATTAAAGCAGATGATCTTTCTGCATGCAAAGCAGCCAGAGACAGCATGATGGATTATTACTGAATACATTTCTGGCCATGCATAATTGTGTTCTGATCTTTCTTGTTGAAGTTCTACCACCATCTCTCTGCCAGACTATGTTACTTAACTCGTAGGAGCCAAAAATACTCTTTACTTCTCCATGTTCTGACCATAGCTCTCTCTGGGGTCACTTGCATTTGAAGTAGTTACTGCCAGCTCTAGTAAAACATTAAAATGGCATCAAAACAACCAGAGCAGACCAGCAAGGGAAATCAGGGAACTGGCTGCATGTAAGGTCTGGAAAGAGTGTCTGTTCAGATTCTGATAGGCATGAGCTTTGTTTAACACTTTGTGGTTATTTCTGCACCGTGTGATGTCTGATTTGCACTGAGAATATCAATATTAAAACAACAGAGGGGGATTGTTCTGCCATTTACTTTCCTGTCATTTCTATTTGACCTTTATCAGAAAAATACTGTGCAGTGTATTTACTGAATAAGGGTTAAATAATCCTTAACACATGGTGATGAGCAGTACAGAAGAAAAAGTCTCTCTTGTTTACAAGTGAAAAACAAAGTGAAAATGAAGGTGTCTGTGTGCACTGGAGTTTCAGGAGCCCTGAGATCCAGCTGCTGAGGGACAGGCAGGTGGTCTTGGTCTGCACAGCTGAGCTGCAGCTCTCCTGGGCATCAGGCTTGTGATGACAAGGTTTGTACTGCTTCCCTCTGCAGTGGTTAGAAGAGCTTTATTGCAGGCTTGTCAGTGTGGATCATTACCTGCCTTTACATCTGCGGGGTGACACCTATTTCAAATAATCTATAATTAATTTTATCCCCTGCGTTAAACAATTTTTAATTGCACATGGTACCTATGAACACCTAGGTGCCTTTCACTTCTTAATAAATACAAGTGAGAAAAGCAGAAACTGCCAGAAAATGTCCTCCTCCTTTTTCTTCCCTAACTCAGTAAAGAAAAATTGGAAATTTAAGGAAAGATTTAAATCAAACTTATGTTTAGATTTTTTTTTCTCAGAAATAAATAGTAAAAGTTATTTTGAAGCAAGGTTTAAAAAGGAGATATTACTCCTTCACTCAAATCCCATTTCAACAGTCTTTATTTCAGCACTTATCATATTGGCAATTACTCTCTCTATATATATATATATGTACAGATATATATATGTAAGTATAGATATACCCACAAGCAGTCTTCAATTTGCATTCAGTATTACTGCTGGTCCTTAATATCAGGCTGTGCTAATTAAGTTGTAATGAACAAATGTGCATAATTTGCTTTCCAAGCTTTTTCATCTAAAAATGTGAGACTTTTATGTTCATTATGACATTAATTCTCCACTTACATACTGTTACTGAGCCTTTTGGATATAACCTTCAAGAATATCGATGCTTTCTATTTTCAACATTTTAATTTCTAGCTTTGAAAAGAGGTGTCAACAGGTGAAAAGTGTACTTTAATGCCTTATTATGCTGCTCAGCTCCAACTCTAATACTATGAATATTTTTCATTTATTCAAAACTAAAGAATTTGTGCCATAAATATACCCCACAGTATTTTTATGTGATAAATAAATGATACAAATAATACATTTTTTCACTCTCAAAGACATAAATATGGTTTAATTTGGATCAGCACATAGCTAGTATGGGTATATAATTTTTTTTTTGATGTTTCCATTTTTCCTTTTAAGATGTCTAGAATTGTCTCATTCCAACTCACACAGGACTCAATACAAAATGACACATTTATAGAAGGCAACTGGTTGCCTCTAGACAGCAAAAGCTTGGTTTTTCCTTACCTCAAAATATTTGCTTGTCATGAGTTGCAGAGAAAGGAGCCATTTGGCTCGGCTCTGGTTTTGGCTCCCGTTCCTCCGCGCTGTTCAGCAAGGCACAGAGCTCCTCCCTGTCCCTCCGTTGCCCTGCAATATGTTGGAGTTGCAGGAAATTTCATGGCAGGAGTTGTTGCATGGCCCAGAAGAGGAGCCCTGGGCAATAATGCAGGCAGATTCCATGGGACAGCTTCTCCAGGGATGCTCTTCAGTTTTGGCCAGTGCCAGGAGAGGCCAAGCCCTGGTGCTTCCCTGCAATGCACCTTGCTAACAAACACGGAGCCGGTTCCTCCTCGCTCAGGAGAGTCAGCCCAGTAAGCGCAGCTTGCGAAAAGAAAATCTGCCTGCAGGATTAGTTGTATCTTGTGAAATCAAGCTCTTGTGATGGTTGTTCCTTTTAAAGCCAATTCTCATCCCTAAAAGGATTCTGAGATGCAGTTTCTTGCCAGGCACTTGTGCTCCCACTTGCAGACCAAACCTCAAGGGCTGGTACCAGAAATAACTCCATGGTCCATGGCCTAAAGCAAACCTGTACTGAATCCTGTTAAAAACACAGGATGTGTGCAGCTTCTCTGGAGTTGCAGTTGTTTTCCTGCCTCTGGGTGACTCATGGTGAGGAGCAGTTTCTCTTTCAGGAGTTGTGCAGCCTGTTCCTGCAGCTGAGGGAAGCTGGGAAGAAGTGGCAGCAAAACACACCTGAGTACACATCAGGGCCCCCAAAGCCATGGGGAGGTCCCGATGTGCTCCAGGAGATCAGAAAGCCGAGAGAGAGATCAAGAGCCATGACAGCAATGTCAGTGTTGAGAGGGAAGAGAAGCATGAGGAGAGCATGTGTGTTTCCATCTGAGAGGCTTCAGGACTTTGTGGTTCTCTTTCCACGCCTCTCTCCATCCTCTGCTAGTTGTGTGTTTCCCTTACATGGCATTAGAAAGTTGCAAGCAGGAACTTCAGGGATGGGGAAAAAATGGGAACACAAACCTGTCCTGCAACCACAGTCTTTTTTTCCTTTTTTTTCTGATGGCAGCATCCTACTGCTGCCTTGCTGGGCTGTTTTCCCTTTAGGACTTCTGGGGTTTTCACTGTTTTTACTCTTGTCTGTCATCTATGTCTTAGGCATAGTCCATTTTTCCTCTAGAGAATTGTTTAAGACAATGCCCTGAGGAATTAGTTCATCCAAGTCTTTCCTGAGCACAGCCAAAAAGCCTTGAAAGTGATGAAATGTGTTTGTGTCATCTGTGAATGCATTGATATTTATCCCTATTATCCTTCACATTTTCAATTCAAGCAGCACATAATTTATCAGCTCTGTTGTCAAATGCTGCATGTAATTGTGTTAAGTAGAAAGCTTGGTGGGAGAGGGTAGAGCAGATGGGGGGAGATAACCATTCACTTTTTCCCAGGAGAATTGCAGAGCAGACCTTGCTTTGAATTTGGTGGCCATCTACTCTTTTCAAGTACTCCCATGGCACGTGTTGTAAAAGTGGAGCAGTATATCAAATGTAAGAGTGTAGTTCAGCAGGGGCAGCACAGGTAAATGTCTCACTGAATGGTGCAGAGCATGAGACTGGAAATGCTTCAAGGGTTTGCCAAGCTCAACAGTTGCATAGCAGCCCCTTGCTCATTGACATCACTCTGAAGATTAAGTCCTTTGGATACAAGATGCCAGTGCACTGTAGTGGTCTTCTTTCAGTATTAATATTATGCTATTTTGAGTAGAATTTAGTTTAGTTCTTTTAGTCTCCTTCAGGAAAACATGTATACAACAAAGTTAACAGATCCCCACTTAGACTGGGGATGTCAGCTGCAAAAGAGGCTGGAAAAAAGCTACTGACATACTTTAATTTCTGTAGGAAAACATGGCTCTGTCTGTGTTCCCTGGTTGTTCTGTATTCCACAGCTGTTGAGTCACAGCAGAAGACGTGACAGTCAGATCCCTTAATGTGCTTTGCAGAGTTGCTAATTAAGAGGCACAGTTACGGGGCACCTAATAAAGTATGTCTATGAAAGTAGCAAAGGGGACAACTTGTGGACAAGGGCCTCCACTTTATTCCCCACACTAAGGCTACTGCAGCCTGTGTGCCAGCTGGTTCTTCTGTGGCTTCTCCCTTTCTCATCATGACCTCTCGTGTGTTGACAGAACAGTCCTTTGGAAAGTGTTCTTGCTTATGTCTTTGTCAAAGACACATGGACAGATTCTCACCAAGATTTTTTGCATCTTGTAGGCCTAAAAAATGACATTGAAAACCTGTAGATCTTTCTGTTAGCTGTTCTCTTTCACTCTGGAGGAGCTGCAGTGCATGGAGCATGTTGGGAACTGACAGATATCTTGATGGGTTTCCCTGGACCTGGTAAACCTGGTGAGGAGAGAGCCCTTCTGCAGTTCTCTCTTTCCAGCACACTTAGTAAAGCACTGAGGAAGTACACTGCTGTTGGAAGGAACAGACTCATTGCCTGCAGTATGGGGCAGTCTAGGGTAGTAGGGAAAGAAATCCTTTCTCTTTCTCTTTTTTATTCTTTTGATCATTAATGGAGATAGGGAAATTGCAATAAAACTCTGTTCTCCCAAGGTGCTTTGCTCATAGGCAGAGGGAATGTTGTTACCTGGAACCTCAGCACCTTAAGAACTTTACCATTAAGCCTAGTCTTGAGTGTGTTTCAAAAGAGGAGAATTCTTCATTTTGGTTTGGTGTCCCCATGGAGAGGATGCTGCTTTGGTGCAGAGCAGTGCTGTGCTATTACTCCGTCGGTAGAAACTTGTAAGGCTTTGCCTTTTCCCCTGTTGAATGCTGAATCTGTGCTGTAAACCTTAGCTGGCATTGCCTGCTTGAACAGGACAAAATAAGGCAGCTACTGAGCTGTCACACGTATGGGAGACACCAACTCCTACCCACCACAGAACCCTTCAGCCAGCCTGGCAGGGAAAAGCTTTTCCTGCTGTGATGAAACCATGCCCCATGCACTGACTGCACTGTGAGTGAGAAGTTTTGTGCTGTGGCTTGAAAAGAAAAAAGGGAAATAGGTTGTGGTCTGCTCTGGTGTGTCAGCCATTTGGGAGCACTAACAGTGACACGTGCCTGTCTTAGGCAGAACAGAGGGTGTGAGGGATTTGAGCAATAAGGGTTGTCAGACTGGTAGTTTGATGTCAGCCCTCACTGTGCCAGAAGAGCAGCTTGTCCCCTGTTAATAGATTAGCAGAAATTTCTGTGCCTCTCTAGCATATTAACAGCAGTTTGCCTCTGTTTTTCTACATAAATAGATTAAGCTTTAGCTGTGCTTCTATCAGACAAATTTTCTTTGCCTTTTTTTTTTTTTTTTGAGTAATCGTCAGATATTCTCATCAGTTTTGTCCTACAAGTAAAGCTTTGAAAAAACCCTGAAGAGCTGACTGAACAGTTGCTTTTCTTTCAGCATCTGTAGCTGTTTAATATTTTGCTTGTCTGTCTCTTCAGGTGCAGGGGAGAGAGAGCTGCTCTCTCCAGTCTGTATCAAGACAAGCAGAACCTGATCAGCTGGGGAGAGAGGACGAACTGCCACAGCAGTGCCAAAATTTCTGGCTCATGTTCTTGAGCTCTGCTGTTCATGTGTCAAAAATTGAAAGTGTAACTGGGTGAATAATCCTCAGGCCATGAAATTCATAAGTGTTTGGGTTTCAGCCAGGTCTTTAGTGGGGATTTTGTGAGTCCCGTTTTAAGTCTTCCTTCCATTTGACATGGGAATCGTGTCATTTGTGCAATTCTGGAAGTGTGGAACCAGGGACTGCTTTCTATCATTGCTATTTTATTTATTAATTTATTTGTTATGGTGACCTGTTACCCTTCTTATAAAATCAGAGTTTTATAAGTATTTAAAGCAAACTGACATGTGAAGGAGGTTTGTATATTGTTCTGGATACTCACTACCACAAGCTAAATGGACTTACATTTCCTGAAACAAAAAAATCCTGATACTGCTGTTGTAATATAAACACCTGCTATGGTGAGGTCAGGCATCAGTGACCTCAGTGACAGCTTTCTTTAAGCAATTTTGCAAAGAGCAACTGTTTCTTTCATGCACAAGTTGCTTTTTGTGTTACATTTCTGCTTAAGAGCCTCATCTAAAGTCAAATCACTACAATGCCACTACAGTACTTGTCTCACAACCTGAATCCTTTGTTGGATTTAGTATCTCCTATAACTTTTAGCCTAATACTTACCTCTTCACAGACTCTTCAGGCATAGCCAGTAATGAATTCAAGAGATATTTCATGCCAGAGGCAGGAATTTATTTATCTCATTTCTGTGCATCCACAGAGTGGAAAGACAGGGTACCAACGGCGTTTCTGGCTGGCATGTACTGAGAATTCTATTGAAAACATATCCCTAACTATTTTATACATCTGAATCATGTGCAACAACTTACTCTAATTGTGTCTCACAATGTGTCTGACCTTCTGTGGTGAAACTGTATCAGTATGAAATCAATCTTCCTTGGACAATGGTGAAGGGAATTAACTGTGATTGGATCTTTTTTCTTTTTTTTTTTTTTTTTTTTTGACAGATTTGCATACCTGGATTGAGTTTCTGGTGATGCTGTAGGCTTTTTGTGTGATGTTGCAGAAATATATTAGTATTCATGACCTAACCCAAAATGTTATTAATGCTCTCCTGCACTCTGCTTACAGTGTGAACATGTAGACACTAATTCTCCAGAGCCAGTAACCCAGATTTAGTCTTGCAGAATTTGCTCTTATACATGGTAATAAAGCATGGGAATGATACCTGGCTGTGGTCATCTTAGATATAAAAGCATTACCAGCTCTTGAAGTCTGAGCTACAAGTTATTTCCATGAGGTTGAAAAGGCAGCCTAATTTTATTCCTCCTTGTATAGAAATGAGGAATAATAAAAACAAAAGCTTTTGAGAGTAGCAGGTGAAGTTTCCTGGACTTTTTTTTCACCTAAATCCATAACTTCTCTGTAGTAATCAGATGTTGCTCATTTCCTTTTTTCTTTTTTATTATTATAAAAGTATTGGTTTGGTGTTTGTTTTGGGGTGTTTTTGTTTTTTTGGTTTTTTTGTTTTTTTTTTTAATCACAGCTGTGTCAGCCCTACTTCCACCCCTTCATTCTCTCAGCAGTGGATGAGAATTTGCTGCAGTGCATTCTGATAGCCTCAGTGCTTGTCCTTTAAGACAGTTCTGTGGTTAAACAGATACTTTGAAAAAGATGACAGACTCCAAAGAGGATGAAAAACCATCCCAGTTTTCCCTAGGGAAATAATATCCTTGATGTAGAGTCTGTGCTACTTAGTTCTACTCCTGTATCATTTTTGTGCTGTCTTATTTTCCCCCTTTCAAAAAGACACAGGGATCTTGCCAGGCACACAAACTACAAAGGGCCCTAAAATGCATCTCCCTATGTGCCAGGAGAGCAGAGTAAAATACTGCAGCTTTCTGTGAGAGTCCATTTTGTACCACTGGATTACAAGAGAGTGTCACATAAAATTTATTTCTATTTTCTGACCTAGAAAGACAGATGAATAATGTAAGATTGTCATAAAAAAGAAAACTAGCGCAAGATTTATTCTTTAAAAGAAACAAATACTATTAATTTCTTCCTCTCTGGTTCCTTCTTCTTGACTAGCTCCTTAGCAATCACTTCTAAATTTCAGATTTGCATTTCTGCCAACCTGGCATGCTATATAGAAACAAAGCCCTTTCAATAATATATGTGCTGTGCCTGCTCTGAAAGCATATTTTGCAAGGGCTTTTCTAACTCAAACTGGTATCCACTGTCAGAGATTACTTTTCTATTACTATTTAATTTCAATACAGCCTGAGAGAGGCTGCTATCCAAGGTCCTGGAGAGCAGTGCTACACAGGCAACTGCTTCCTGCTGGAATATAGGGGCTGTCAAGCAGCCGAAGAAGCAGCCCTGGAAATTCAAACCCTGCATGCAAAGAGCAGAGCTTCTCACTTGACTGTACTCCCAGAGAGGTTCAGAGCTGTTGTCCCTCGGGGGTTCTGGGGATTCATGAACTTGCTACATCCCAGAGAAGCTCGGTGCTAAAGGTCTCTGCTGCTGATCACCCCTAAGGGCAGGGCTGGACACTGAGGACCTACATCAAGAACCTTTCCATTTCCAACACTCCACAGGGAGGGTTTTTAAAGAAACAACGGGTTCCTACTGATTTCTGCCAAGCCAAAGACAGACTGTGGGCCAAAACTCTTGGTAGTGAGAAATCAGTAACTAGGGCACCCTCACTTCACTTATACAGGGAGCATATCCACAGATGCCCACAGTCCCACGGGTGTAGTAATGATATTTTATGAAAAATCCTTTGCTAGGATTTTTCTCCTATTCTAGCTGAGAAGCCTCAGAAAAGAAATGTAAACAATTAACTATCTGATGGCTGTGGAATGTGGTCTGGACATTGCTGACCAACAGGTGCATCTGTGAGTGGTCCATGTGAGTTGTTTCCACTTAATCACCAATCAAAGATGCAGCTGCATCGGACTCTGAGAGTCACGAACTTTTGTTATCATTCCTTGCTTTTTCTTTCTAGCCTTCTGATGGATCCTTTCTCTCTATTCTTTTCGTATAGATTTAGTGTAGCATTTTAATGTAATATATATCATAATATAATAAATCGGCCTGCTGAAACATGGAGTCAAGATTCTAATCTCTTCACTCATCCTGGCACCCTCGAACACAACCAGACAAGGGGAGGTTTTTAATATTTTCTCTGATCTGCTGAATCTCAGAAAATGGACATGACATGGCTTTCTTGGGTGGTTTTCTTGGGTTTTCTTGAGTTTTCGTAATCTGAAATTATGATGCACTTACTGCTTCTTACCAGAATGAATACAAACTGTCTCTGGGATTTAGTCCACCTTTAAAAGCTTACCATTCACAACATGCTTTAGGATATTCAATTGCTGAATCATTTATCCTAAAAAATAGAACCATAGGTTCTACAGCCTTAGTATTGGTCATGGGTATAAAACTGTAAAAACCTGTTTTAGAAAGTGTTTGTACCACAACATAAAATTAAGCTCTTCAGTATATTGATATTTGTGCCTATGTGATTCTGTGAATAATTTTGTAGAAAGTCATGTGATAGGGTGAGTGTTTTTTAGGAATTTGATATTAAGAGATACAATAGACTGCATTTTGTTAAAAGTAAAACAATAATTAAAGCCTGTTCTTCCTACAATTCTCATGGCTTTGTTTCTGAAAGCCAACCAAAGTTAAGAATTGCTGAGGCATTAAATGCTGGCAGTTAAAATGTATCTTTTTCTTCTATTATAGAGAAATACATGTGAAAGAGAAACTTCAGAAGGATGAGGGGGGTTTTAGTAAATCTTACTTCAGAATGAACATTCTTCCTTATTTTGAGGTTTGGGAATGGTTTTTTTCCCAGTTAGATTGTTTTTTCTCTTTTGTGACACTGACTGTGTACTAACACAAACTGATGATATGCCAAATGGCACATTTTTATTTAGAAAGCATTGGTAAAATACTTTCCATTTTAAGATTTTTTTTCTTTGTTTAGTGGCAAAACAGCTTTATTTTTCATAAGATAGAATTGCAAATTTTTTTCAGGATTTTTACATAAAGTGATACAAGCTGCATCACGAAACAGCTTTCCACTGAAAATTTAGAAAAATTGGTGAAAAGCAATGCAATGTTTCAACTTCAGATTAAAACCCAGTATTTTTATCATTAGGAAAATAACAGTAAAAATGTATGACCACCATCATTTACCAGGATCAGCAATCACTGTAGGTAGTTTCTTGATTTTCTGCTCCCTTACTCTATCAAATTGTAGCATTTGAATATTTAGCTCAGCTCCTTTGATCTCGTTCCTCTATTCATCTCACATTTCTGTCTGTACTTCCTCACGTTGGCACATAATGAGGAATTATTTATAGATAATCTAATCTCTCTCAGTTTTGTAGCCACTGTGAGCCTGCTATATTGCATACATTTGTCGATAAACTACAGTGTGATTTATTTCAATGCACCTAAAGCCATCTCCACAAATGCAGTTCACTTACAAAAAGATGTTCACCTGCTTTGCAGAATTGTTCCTCTCAGGTACTGTTCTCATTTTGACAAGCTTGAACAACAAAACCAAAGCTAAAAAAGTAGCTGTAGCGGCCCCTCCGTTGTGGCTGTCCCTGGAAAATACCAGTGGTTCATGTTTTTAGAGTTGTGTTTTAGCTCCTCCACAGACATGCTCTTGTTGCATGCCTTCCTCAAAACTCCTTCATTTCCCCATTTTGTCACCGTATTTTTGGATGGTATTTACAATACACTTGCATTCTTAGTTGCAAGACTGTGGTTATGATCTGTGGGCAATAAAATGGGATAAGCTTATGCATGTTTGTGGAGCAACTTAGTATGGCTGGAACATATGCAGAGCACACGTGGAAGAATCAGATGGGTGTATGGGAAACCAAATGCAGCAAGGATTAATTTTGATATCTTGCTTATTTTCCTAAGCCCGCTGGCATCTATCTCTCTTTCCCATAATGTTGGCCCCACTGACAGAGGATTCTCCTGTTAACTATACTGCCATACAGTGAGTTTCCTGCTTATCCCAGCTGTCACATTGCTGAAGTGTCCTGGGATATGAAGCTGTCAACTTGCTGTGTGGAGCCAGACCCATGTCAGGCAGCTGCCACCCCATATTCATAACCTATCTTGAATCAGTCTGAAGGCTGCTTGCCTAAAGGGACACTCAGAAAGTCCTTAAATACCCAGCTTTTCTTATCTAAAAAGGAGTTCTTGTAACTTACAGGTATCACCTCGGGTAGGTGTGCATTTAAGGGCCTTTTTTTCCCCTTCTTCTATCTCAAGTTTGCAGCAAAATCTGTATTTCACCAGGCATGCATATACCCAGTGCACATCCAATCTTTGACCGTCTGGGTGGATGCTGTTAACATTATTTATACATTACCAGACACGGGCTGGAAGCAGCAAGATAAAAGCTGTGTTTTATGAGTGCTCCCAGAAGCACAACCCTCAGTTGCATAATTACCTGTGGCATCTGCTGGGAGACGTGTGTTACGAAGCGGTGGGAGCTATTAATTTGCACACAACAGCTACTCTGGTTTTCCCCCATTTGTCAGCTGACCACGGCATGCTCAACAGCCTCTTCCTCACCTAGAGGAGGAAATTATCCCTGCTTTCTCCTGCAGCCAGGCACAGGATGAGCAGCACCTGTTGGGAAGGCAGAGGAGGGAGGTGGAGGTGTCCCACACCACGTGTCTGTGTGTGCAGGAGGATAACAGGGCTAAGAGGCTGCACAGCGACACTTGCTGTGTGCCTGTGTGTGCAAGAGAGAGGCAGGAACAGGTTGAATGTATGCTGCAGGCTTCCTGTTGGCCTCCTGCAGTACTAGGAAGAATTGTACCTCTTTAATCAAGTACATAACTCTAATTAATAATGAGGAAGGCCATCCTGCCTAATTAGGGTTTCCCTGCTGACCCTGCAGGATGTTACTTATGAACCTCATCAAATCTGCAGTCATTCACTCAACAAAACATCATTCATAAATAACTTTTATTTTTGCCTGATGCTTCAGCTGCCTATCTTTCTCTTCCCAATACCTCTTTTCTTGCCATCCTCCATAAATGTAATGCCAGACAACACCTACTTCTTCCACTCTTCTAAAGAAAGCATTAGTCCAAACTAATGCACTTAGTACATGCATTTTCATTTTTGCAGTGGACAGGACAACAAGATTTGCATTTGAGAGGAAGAAATGCTTTCTGACAGTGAGGATGATGAAGTAGACTTATTTAGGTATGTAGTCTCACCAGGACTAAAAGGCTTTAAGAACAGTTTAGATTATTTTTCACCAAAAGTGCTGTAAGGTGTAGTTCAGTCTGTTTGGAGGCAGGAACTTAAACCTGGTGATCGTTCAAGATCCCTTGCATCATCGTCATTCTTCAATTATTCAATTATTCTTCAATTATTCTAAATTCTGCAAGCTCAACTCACTGCTTGCCACTGTTTCCAGTTAAGTTTTTTGGGGGGACATAAATAATTAATAAACCTGATGAAATTTTTAGTGACACTTAGGTACCTCCAGGCATGAGATGAGGTACTAAGCTGTACCTTAGCTTGAGAACATAGTTCTGCACCTCTGAGAGCCCTTCAGCCATCAGGGTGTTCCACATCTGAGCTTTCATGGCTCCTGGTAAGGAGCTGCTTCACTGGGGCTTTGCAGTGGCAGTGCCAAGAAGCAGACAGGGCACACAGCTCTCACACCATCTCACTGCCCTGCAGGTAAAGGATTGAGGTCCCTAGTGTTCCTCTCATGCCTCTTAGATAATTAAGGATTTCAAGCATGCTAAGTTGTGTCAATTACCAACCAGTCTTCCTGCTGCAGGAATCTCTTCAGGAGAGGCAGTGATTTCAGACTGCAGCACTTCAGACTGCTTGCTGTATGCAGAGCAGCACTTAGAGCAGATGAATGTTATATCACCGTGAGTGTGATGTACTCCCCCTGTCAAATTTCAACCCTGGTAATTAAATTCTTTCCACCTACATTCCCCTTCCCATTTCAATGGAGAGAGGTATACTTCAATTCTTTTTCCAAATATTTATGTAGGGTTAAGGGGGAAAACTAAATGCTTCTTGCTGTCTGTTCCTCATCTGGTTACAGCTGAGCAGTGAGAGTGTGAGCCATCTGTATCACTGTACTTGAATGGTGAAGTGCTTTGAGAACTCTGGGAGGTGAAAAGCATTTCATACCAAATCTCATCCCCAAAAGTGTTTTAGTAACTTCTTAGAAAATAATGTCTGCTCTTAATCTTGGTGGAATAACATGCAGGTGTCTAATATACCCTATAGGTCTGAAGCAAGACAAGATGCAGATAATAAAAGGTGAGCATGGGCCATCCAGCCCAACAACTGATCAAAACTTGCATAATGCCAGTGCCTCTCCAGGTCCACAGTTTTTGTTTTTCATTGTTTCTGGATAATTTTTAACTGAATTTAAGTCTTTTCTTGAGTTTCTTCCAGGCTATTTCTAAAGCCACTTATGTTACGAATGAACAGAACACGCTTTCAGTGGTTACTTGTCTATATATTTTATGGGTTTTGGTTTTTGGGTTTTTTTTTAATGAGCCCAAGTATCTACAAAAGGAGAAACAGTCAAAACCCCACATCCAAAGGAATTACAAGAGAAGAGATCCATAGTATTCTTGTATAGTATAAGGCCTAGTATAAGCCTATTCTAGTACAGAATGGTGGTGTCTCATTTTTAAAGCTCTGTTTTTTTATAAAGAGCTAAAGCATGCACTTAAGGAAAGAATATAAGCAGATTTGATTTACTGGAGAGCAGTTAGCTGGGATGCCAGCAGCTTTGCCCTGCAGGCATTGCATCAGCTGGCACAGCAAGGGACACTGTGGTGACTGCAGGGACATGATGCTGACCTGCTCATGCCTGCAGCCCCTCTGTGCCACTGGCTGTTGCTCTGTGCTTTGGTGTCTGCTTAAAACTCTACTTAATGCCTCAGTGTTTCCCCAGCTGGTAGGACTCAGTGTAAAAGTGCTGGAGAGTTTCTAGAGTTGAATCAATAGTTGCCATTGCTGCTTTCTGCCAAGACTTTAACCTTTTTTTTGAAGCAGTTGTGCACAACGTTAATGAGTCTCTGCAAATAGAAGCCTGTATTAAATTGGCACTGGAGTTTGTGCCCTGGAGTTTGTTCAGACACTAAACGCAGCTGAAGGGAAAGTCTGAGTATTATTCTAAAATGTTAAGTACCCAGAATTTCCTCTCTTCTTCAGCTGATGCACAGCAAGTCATCCCTTCTAAATGACCCTGTTAGCTTGAGCTAGAGGCATTTAGTGTTATGACTCAGCCATTACAAGCTGTATCTTTCTAATTCATTTCTCATCTTCCCTTTCACTCTGAGGCCAGCTGATGGATTCAGAGATGGGCTTGGGTGACATGCTGAAAGTGGCGCTCAGCATGCCATGGGCCCTGCAGGAACTAGCCTTTATCTACCAGGATTGTGGGCTAGACTGATAGGCCATGTGCATGTTCTCTGTAGTGTGCACACACCGCACACATTGACCTCTGCTCAGTACGTCAGTCTTTCTGGTATTTCTGAGAATTGCTCGGGTTACTGAGCAAGATGCCTGAAATGATGCTTTGAGCAATCTTCATACAAAAGGTTTGTTTAATAATCATTACATCTGAAGTCTTGAATTCAAGCCTTTCTTGCCATATCATCTTATTTTAGCTCTGTTTGCTTCACAGACAGAATATGCAAATCCTCTCAATATGTCTCTACAATGAAATGAGAAATTACCAGAATTTTATTGCTGGTTTTCTTCTCTGCTACCTCCTGGACAAAAGCCACCTTCAAATTGTTTCTCTCATCTGGTTGGTATCAGCTAGGCTGACAAAGTAAAACCATCAAGATCAGAAAAAATTACAAAAGCTTAAGGGAAATCTGAAATGTGCACATTGCCTGGAAAAAAGACAAAGCACATTTTCCAGATCACTGAAACAAGTGAGCATATTCCATATAGGTTTTGTTAAATTATATATTTAAGAAAAAGATCCCCTCACCTTGTCAACTGGATGGAAGAAATCAAAAGGATTTTAGTCTGAAAGTGGGGCATGGCGTGTGGATTTTTAAATGCAGAAAAATTTAAAAGACTTTGTAGGATGGAAAACCAAAATGTGACAGGCACTCAGGCTTCTGAAGGCACTCATGGTTGATTGGGAAGTGCCACAACAGGGTAGTGGGAGGACCAGGCTCTGCTGGGCAAAGTGGACTGGGGTGAATGTTTCCAAGGGTAAAGCAGAGGGAGGAATGGATCTTCCAGCATTGAGGTGAACGTGGAAGGATCTACTTCTGCTTCCATGGACCTATCAAATTTGTTCACTACTGCCTCCGTGAACACTGGGGACTTTCTGATGGGATGCTGCCAGCTTTTGGCCTCTCCCATCTTCCCTAGCAAAATGAAAGGGAAGGAACCCAATAATCCTGAGAGCAGAGGTGCTGGGAAAACAGAGGTTCTGCATTGTGCTGGCAGAGATTGGAGCTGTTGAAGATGGAGCCAGCATGCTGGCCATCAACTTTGGGACTTCTGGGCTCCTGGGATGTTTGGGGCCCATCCAGCAGATGGCTTTCTTCAGTAATTACAACATTAGGCACACTTTGTAGGGAAGGTATCAGGCTGGGAAAGAGGACTGGAGAGCCAGAGTGGCCTTCATATGCCTGGCTCCTGACTGCTGAGGGGACTGCCTGAATGAGCCAGAGGTGTGGGGGCAGCTCTGCCTTCTCCTGTTGGCCAGGCTGGGGCTGAGCTGAGCAGCAGCTCTGTCCTGAGGGGCTGCTGAGTGTCTGCTCTGTACCTGCATGGAGAGGGCAGCAGCCTGGCAGACTAACCTAGCAGGGGTGAGTGCTTCCCAAGTGTGTCCACACCACTGGTTGAGTGAAGAGCAAATATTATCTCTTCTGAGGACACAGGAGACTTCTGAGTTCATGGAAACACAGTATTATAAAGCTATCAGTGTAAAATAGTACAGTTTAATTTTCTGAAATGCAACCAGGTAGGTGGGCACATCAAATTTTGGTCCATTTATTCTCTCACCACCTAAATCCCAGTATTTTAAAAATAATCACTTAAGTGACATTAAAATACGTCTAGACTTCCAGTAAAATATTGATACAGTTTTTCAGCTCATGTTTCAAGATTTTCTCATCAGGTTGGGTTGTTTTTCATAACGTATGCAGCCTGAAGTAGAGGTGGGATTTGTTACCTAAGACTTATTCCAAGTGAATAGGATTTGGCAGTGGTATGTGTTTGAACTTACTTGTTTTTCAGAGATTTCTCTACTTTGCACTTCCTCTGAGGTTAAGCTGCCAAATAGCACAGCTTGGGCTCTTTTACTGGTTTAGGAAAGACAGGAAAAAGTTTCCCCTGAAGACCATTAGAGGTTAGATCTCTTCCTCTAGATTTAATTTGCTGAATTCCACTCGTACAGAAGGAAGGAGCTTTAGTACTCTTGGCAGACAACTGTATTGTCATTAACAGCTCCAAATAAGCAGTTATCTGATAACACTGATAAATGACCGCCTTGGAGGGAGTGTGTATTTAAGAGGCATTACCTCAACTGAATTATAAGGTTGGTAAGAATGCCCCTCCTTCTGTGCCAGTGGAACAGAAGGGCACACTGCATCTCAGCTCTGCTGTATGATTTATGCTGCTTCACTATAGCATGTTAGAAGAATCATACAGATATCTCCATGCTGCTTGCACTGTTGGAAGGGGTACACTTGGGAAGGGGAAAAGGATGCACATTAGTAGTGTTTTTATCATGTGTTTATTATTTTGTGTATTTAGAAGTATGGGGTTTTAGAAGCTTAATAAAGGTAGCTGTTGCCAAAGAAATTGCAAGCAGACCTCCATGGTGATAATTTTTCAAAGCAATCAACATATAAATCCCACTTCACGTTTTACTTTGGTGTAATGTTGGCATAGGGTCACATCTGAATCCAGATACAGGTTTGGAACTTCCCTAAACTTCAGGGAAAATTAGATCTGAAAATTGCTTTTCTCATTCCTCACCATTTCTGTTGGAGCAATACCACCAAGAGACAATTGCCAGTAGAGAGGAAGGAAGGACTGTGTGTCTGACTCCATTGGCTAGATCTGAGCATAAAGAGCATTAACATTTAAATCAACTCTTGAAATTTGTCCTCTCCAGCTGATAGGAGATGTTGACCAAAACCAAAATTCTGGACTGGTGAAATTCTCCACATCTCAGTTGTGTGATGAGACAGACTATGCAGTCAGGTTCAGATTGCTCTCACATTTGTGGCGTGTTTTAGACACATATTTTTGATGCAATCATGACTTGGCAACCAGTGCTATCTGACAAGTTATATGAGAATGAGATTGAAAGCTTTTCATTTTGTATATGTTTACAAGAGCAGTTACACTTCTTTAATAAAATAAAATGTTTTCTTTTGCTTCTGTATTCACCTGTACAGACATTGAAACCCAGCAATTTAGTAAAACAGTCTGGAGGAAGGTGGGGTTATTGAATTTTATCATGGCATGTTACACAGTTTTCTGCTCTGAGGTCCCTGGGTATGATGTGTAAAATTGGGGTCTCTCAGGACATCAGGCACTCTTTCTTCCGTTCTTGTGCCTCATTTGTATAATGGGGGTTTTTCTGGCTTTGCTAAAGCATTAGTAATCCAGTTGAGTTCACTTAAAAGCTCAGACTTTCCCAGAAGAATATTCATCTTCTCAGATGCAGAAAATCCTGCATATCTTGTGTCATTAAATATCTTGGAGTACTTTCAGACAGAGCAGGACCATGGTCCTTTTGGTTTGGACAAAACATGGGTCTGACATCCAACTTTTTTCAAAGAATTCAAGGAGTTAACAGTGTTTCTTTTTGTATTTCCCCCTACAGAGTCTGCTTATCAGCAGAGACAAACATAATTCTTGTCCAGTGCTAGTCCCTGATTCTGAGAGGGCTTACACATATGATTAGATTTCAGTGGAGCAGCTTGTGTATAGATTTAAACTAGAATTTGTTGCAGGGCTGGAACTATTGTGAATAAGACGCATATTACCCCGGGATCATTTGATGAAAGGTGTTGTTATCTGTATCACTCAGATCAGATACGTTGCTTTTACATGAGTGCTGTGGTTGTAGTCAATTCATTTCCTAACATTTAAAATAAAAGACACAAACCCTGGATGATCTGAAAAGAGAATCAGCATATCACAGGCACTGCATGTAGATTCCTCCCTGGCACAGCTGGCTGATAGGTATTTCATGGAGTTAAAGGTCATACATTTTTTTGTGTGTCAGGGTACAGTTTGCACACAGATCAGATATTTTTGATGTTTGTATTAACATGCGCTGCTTAAAAGTTCTTCCTGCTGACTGTTACAGAGCTCAGAATTAGCTGGCTGGCCAAATTCACACAACCTGTGAATTTGTGCTGCCCACCACCACTGGCTATTGCTAGATGTGGCAGAATTGTCCAAATGCTCATAAGCAGCCACTGATTTGTGGCCAGAGCAGGAACACTATGGATAGGCTTGAAAAATGTCATCTGAATAAAAAAGCATCTGCTGCTTTCCTTGGGAGGTAGTGCAAAAATATTGATTTACTTTCTCTCCATGCATTACAGAGATGGAAGGGAGAGCTGCTTGCAGCTCTTTTCTCGCTGGAGGATTGAAACTCATCAGGCCTCTGAGAGCCCAGGACTGAGGCTCTCATTTGCCTCAGTCTGTGATCCCTGTAGTATTCTGTGGGATGAACATCACAATCAGTGAGCTATCAAGATGGGCTTAAGGTTCTTGACATTCCTTGAAAGAGCACCCCAGAGTTTCCTTTGTGGTAGTTTTATTAGGAAAGTGCTATTTCTTCAGAAAAAGGCTGATGTCCTGAGCTTATTCAGGATTGCATGTTTTGCATTTGGTTTCAGTTGAATCAGGATTTCACCCAAACTGGTCTATATGTGGTCTCTTTGTAAAGCACCCACCACCTGAGTGATATAAGGTGTGTGCTCTTCCAGGAGCATGTCCCACATTTTGTACGGATTTGCCTGGTTCCCTCCTCATTCCTGCTGAGATACTGCTGTTTGCCTTCATAGCCAGCCATTCTATATAGAGCTAAAGAGAAGCTGTATTTACATGCCCTACAAACAGCACCACCAGAGGGTTCCGCCCTTTTCAAAATGATGCAGAACTCAGCCAGAGGCTGAGGCTGGATGTGTCTCAGGGCCACTGTGTGCACACTCCCATAGGCAAGGGATAAAAGTAGCTGTTGCTACAGCCTAACCCATCTGTGCTGGTTCAATTTCTACCTTAGGAGCAGATAAATTGGAAATGGCTATTTCTCCCCATGGCTGAAATGAGAATGTAGCCAGAGAGTTCAGATGCAGCTACTTGTTTTGTAGACCTGTAATGTGCATACAGAAATCCCTGCTCATGTGTGCTGGGCAGGAATAAAGCCCTAGTGGCAAATGGGATAAGCAGGGCAAGGTCTCATAATGCTACATGTGAACAGTTTTGTGGACAGAACACCTGCCTGTGAGGCACATCAGCATATAACTGTATTAAAAAGTCACCACTACACATGTCAATGACCTAGTTTTTCTTCATTTACCCTCTCGTATAACTGTGTTTATCAAACTGAAACAGTAAACTCTAGAAACTTTATCTGTGGGTTTAATATGGCATATATCAATTTTGTGCTATGAACTTGGAGCACTTGCCATACATCTCAGTGAAGACCAGTAAAGTATTTTTCGTATCTAAGGTAGGAAAAAAGTATCTATCTCTGTAGTGCAGTGAGCTCTGCTAACTAAAGAACGTTGGGATAGTTTTGACTGCAACAATGAGATTATAAAAAACATTCTAAAGTAAAAACTTCTTACCACCACACACTGCATGTTAAGGGCCAGGAGTGAACTCTGAGAGCTGCAGAATTCTGTCTTTGGACTGCTCTGCCATTGATATGTATTCTTATTAGAGGGAAAGTGATTCACCCAAAGTAGGATGTCAACAACTTTGCTCTTTCCCACACGCTTTCTTTCAGCTAAGGGCTTTTATATTGTCAAGGTCCCTCAGGATTATAGTTTATGAGAAATTTCATGCAAGTTCAAAACCTACTTGAGTCTTTTCTTGGTGCTGGTACTGAAGCAAGGCAGGTTTCTTCAATTACTTAATTTCTACTTTCTACTAGCAACGACTGACTTCATTTTTCCTTCAGCTGTTTGGCATTGTTGCACCACTGAAACCCTGATATTGCAGGATCTTGGTTTGGGGATATTTTTCTGAGGGTCACATCAAGGATAGCTCAGCATATTGAAAAGCAATGTACCTTCCCCCTCAGACACTGAATGAATAAAAACAAATCTCGAAAGACATTTAATTCTGACACCTAATGGCATGCCAGAACCAGACACACACTACATACCTGATAAAGCAACAGCCACAATCAGGTGAAGGGGATGGGTTTCGAAATGCAGGTTATTTAATGTTCTTGTTGTTGCAGAACATCACAAAATATTACTAGGGACCAGTAAAGAAACAGTATCACTTCCATCAGGAAAATGAAAACCAAGTTCATTGCACAGTCACATGCCTCCCATTAAGGGCTTAATAGAGATTCCCTTTACTGCTGGATCATGCTATAAATAAGCAGATGGTGGTGATTTTGGGTCCAAATTGTTGGATTTACATACAAAATGTCTTTGGATAGCAGGAAGAAGGTTGAATAGTTTTAAATTAAACAATAAAAGCATACTCTAAAAAAAAAATAAAAAGAAAAAAAGATGGAAGCAAGAGTAACAATACTATCAGTAAGAAAAGCTCAAAGCCTGCAAGCCTGCAGTTCTGGCAATGTTTTAAAGCTGAGTGAGATAATACATAGTTAAGATCACTCAAATATAGTAAATTGAAAAATCAGTGGAGTCTTGCTGATTTATAGCCATAGAGTTTTGCTCTTATGCTCTTATGATTTTATTTTCAAGTTAAGACTTCAAATATATTCATTCAAAAATATTTAATAAGCTCTAGCCATAAGCCTATTTTGGATGATTTTGGTTACACAGCTTGCATCTGAAATTTTCTATAAGTAATAGTTGTTTTCAACCTACTTCTCAGTGAAGCCGATGGAAACCTGCCTGCCTTGATTTACACCCTCTGAAGGATTTGTGCTATAAGATCACTCCTGCCTACTGTTGTAGCATGGTCTTGCCCCAGCTCTTACAGCTCCTAAAAGCACACACAAATGGAAAAACTCATGACAATGTTGCCTACCTGACTGACTTCAGTCCTGAGCAGCAGTGTGTACATACAAAGAGCTTTATGGCAGTGAAAAACCATGCTAGATCAATGCCTTTGCTTCTCTGCATTAATTGTGTCCAGTGTGGATGCCTCCTGGATGCTTTTACACCTAGATACTGATACAGTGTTTTGTGGAAGGATTTGCAGTGTTAAAGAGCAGCATGGGCAGTAGCACATGGAGCACTTGCCTTGGAGCTCATGGACCCATTCAGCTGCCCTTGAATGACAAACTGATCTTCCAAGAGGGACAAATGGGAAGTCAGCCACACAACTGAGACAGGATAACCCTGCCCAGCATCCCTCTGCAGCTCATGGCTAAATATCACATGTTGTTGTAGAGGAAGGTTGCTTGTAGCAGCTTATGTTCTCATACAGAGGATAAAACTACTTTGCCTGCTGAAAACGTCCTGCCAAGCATGAGCCTTGTGACCTCATGAGAAGGGACAGTGCTCCCTACAGCTGCTGTTTTCATTTGGGTGGTTAAATTCCAAATGAATGCAAACTACTGGAGGGGAGCAGAGAAGCTGGAGTTTGTCCAGGTAAATATTGGCATGTAATAATTGCAAGTGAGCTTGTGTTTGCTTCTCTGGGAATGGTTCACAGAATTCA
Organism: Pyrgilauda ruficollis; assembly: GCF_017590135.1. Taxonomy (NCBI): domain Eukaryota; kingdom Metazoa; phylum Chordata; class Aves; order Passeriformes; family Passeridae; genus Pyrgilauda; species Pyrgilauda ruficollis. The sequence continues at coordinate 6,288,489 of NW_024509210.1, read as the reverse complement.
TGCACAGGCTTTGCCGTAGCCATAGCTTAAATGCAGCTGTCTCAGGGGAAATATGGAGGTTATTTAATAGTGCCCAGCAATGACACAAAACAACTTAGGGCAGGAGGAGAAGGCACCATATTAAATTAAAACTGCACAAAGCAAAATTTAGGGAGACAGAATGTAATTATCCAGCTTGGACCCTGGCCAAGACACTGATGCTAACACCTTTATTATTAAAAAAAAGGAAAAAATGTCATGAGAGCCAGGAAAATCAAAAACACACAAGACCTTGCTTTCAGTCTCTTTTCTGAAAGATGGCACCTCAAGTATCACAGTGCCCATTAGCACTATGCCAGGGTATTGATTCAGTACCTACTAAGAAAGAAGAAGGCCACCCACTGAAGAACATGCATAATTAAAGCTGAAAAATGAGCTGATTCCCTGTGAAATACAGAGTTCTCATAGCAGTGTTTCCCCAGGAATACACTGTCAGGGAAAAAAAATAGTTTGCACTTCACCTCCAAGAAATTTTGCAAAGATCAAGCACTATAGCCAGCTGGATGCATTATTTAGTGACTTGACCATTTTATTACTGAATATTTAATTGGGTTTGTTTTTACAATCAACTATTTCTGCTCATGTTAAAAGGAGTTATCACTAAATCCCATTTCTACTATGGTAGACAGTGAGGCAGAGGCAGCCAAAGGAAACAAATATAAGCAGTTGTCCTCGATGTTCAGCAGCTTCCAGCTCCTTTGGGTTCCTTTAGCAATTCCCACCCTCCAGTGATTTTCTCAGCATTATCTAGGAGATTGCCACAGAAATCAGTATCCTTGTTGCTGCCCAGCAGTGTTCTGCGGAAATACTCCAAATTACACTGGGAGGTCCTGAAGATACATCATCAAATACTTGCAAGGTTCCATGGGCTTATGAGAATAGGGAGAGGGAGAAAATGAGTTGAAGGCAGATGTGGTGGGAGCAGAGTTTTGTATTCTCTGTGCAAACTAGAGACACACAGACTGGAAGTGACCCATACATTTACCACAGTTATGATTTCAGCCATGGACTCAGATTCAATCTGGGTGCAGCCATTTACCCTTTACAGACTGGGTGTCTTCCTAAAGGAAAATCCAGAGTTCTCCTTGATCAGAAGTTCCACAGCTGATTGTGAAATCATTTGAGATGTTAAGGTCTGGGTTGTACAGAAGTCCTTTTCAGGCTGAAATTCAGTAAACCTGTGTAAAATGGCTACTCAAATACATTTTTGACCTTCACCATTCCATTGTGCCATTTTGCTAATGGGTAGACCTAGAGTTTTAGGAAAACAGACACAGAAGGTATAGATAGCCTACCTAGAAGCTGCACATTGGCATTTATTTCCTGTTCAAAAATATGGACATTATTTATGTCAATTCCTTGCCTGTTTGTTTGGTTTAGTTTGGGGGTATTTTTTTGCTACTAGGATATTTCAACTTTCCTGGGTGCATGCTAAATTATTTGTAAGATTGAAACTGCAGAGGAGAGTCTGCCTTTTATGAATAACTACTATTAAGCACATTATCTAGTTATACTAAGTCTTCATGGGCAGCAGCTTCTACTGTATAGCTTTTCTACATAATATGCCCTTCAGAGCCTGTGCATTAATATGATTTTATGGGTATCTGTAGTAAGCTGGAACATTTTAGATTAATAAACTACATAGCAGCATTATTATGTGCAGGTTGTATTTGCTCCACAGTTACAGCTGGGAATGACTTTCCACTGTAAACCCAAAAAACACAGCCTTTATATAATCAGAAAGCTCTATCCACTTCAAATAAGTAAAAAGTCATAGCACACAGGACAGGAGAATGAGAGGTTCTGTCCTTGGGCCTCATCTTAAATGCAGAAGTCTACACTGAGTTGAAAGAATTTCAGAATATAACAAATACAGCCAGAAAATACCACAATATCTGAGGACAAAGTTCTGAAATTAAAAGTATTTTTGCAAATATACATTTGCATGGGTCCTGCATGAGCAGGTCCTTAATACTATTAAGAACTCTTGTTTGAAAAACCACTGCATGTTTTCAATATTTATGATTTATCATGGATGAAAGGTGTTTCTCTCCACAGGACAATTTCTCAACTTTTGGCAGCTCTTATTTTGATCAGTGCAGAGCACTTTTCAGATTCCTTACCTGTGGTGTCTGCATGAAAAGAAACATAAACTTTTAATCAATCTTCTTTACATACAGAGTCTTCCTTTGTTAATGAGCAGAAAAGGCTAGAATGCTTTTCCCTTAATCATATAGTAATTTCACTAATTCCAGCCTTCTTAGTGATCATACTACAAACCACAAAAAAAAAAAAAATGAACTTTAGATTTCTTATGAGACAAAGAGAATACTGCTCTTCATTAAGATCCCAGGTGCTACCCATTCTGAGCAAGAATCATTAAAAAATGAGTGAATATGTTTGTAACCTTCTTGGCCAGTAGCACACAATTACTGCATGTGTATAAAAAGAAAAATAATGATCTGATGCTGCAGCATCACCATCAGTGCCAGAGATAGGAATGGACACAGTGAGTTAAGATCCATTTTACAAGTTGTCATTGCTCTCTTTGGAGCCTGGATGTGCAGGGTTTTCTGACAGCCAGTGACAAAAAGCAAGCATTGGTTCATAGCTGTGGATTGGGATAACTTAGCTGGAGTTCAGTCCACAGTGGAGACTCACTCCAGCCCTCCACAGTGCTGTGGAGCTCTTCTGGCACACCCAAAGACTGTGCAGGAAGTTCCCCAGCTATGAGTGCTTTTCATCCCACGTTAGCACAGGAAGGGTTGATAGTCCCAAAACTGTACCTTTCCTCATCTGAGCACCAAGCTATGCTCCAGCAGGTTCTAGCAAAGCCACCCACAGGGGACCGAGCTTTGAACCACAGCCAGCCACTCCTGCTGCTATGTGGGATGGCCACAACGTGGCCCCTGAACTACAGAAGCAATGCTTTTACAGAGCTCCTATGTAAGAAGATAGTGACAAAAATGACACCAAACATTTCTATATTGGGATTGCTGTAGAGGCTTCTTCAAGATTTTTTTTGTTTTATTAAGTTCTTTTGCAGAAGTATTTGATGCAAAAAGGTGACATTTTGTTGAAGAGGTACCATGTTGGAAAAGGAGATAGATGAGGGTATAGCCACATTCACAGTTCTGAATGACTGCCTTGGCAACATGCTCAGTATTTAAAGTAGAGGGAAGAAGGAGGAATAGAGGGATATTTAGAATTTAGATGGTGTTTGTCTTCCCACGTAACTGCTGGGTGTGATGGAGCCCTGCCTCCCCAGGGATAGCTGATTACCTGCTTGACCATGGGAAGTGTTAATCTAATTCCATGTTCTTTCTTTCCTTGCTTGTGTGGCTTTTACTTTCCCTATTAAATTGCCTGTATCTCAATCCATGAGTTTTCCAGCTTTTACCCATCTGATTGTTTCCCCAGTCCTGCTATTCCAAAAGTGAGTAAGTGGCTGTGTGGTGCTTGGCCGATGGCTGGGGTAAAACCAGGACAAGGTTACTCCACACCCAAAGAATAACCCTGATTCAGCTAAAGTTGTCACTCCCATAAAGAGGAAAATACTAGCTTTTCTCTGAGTCTTGGCATTTTGTTATTACTATTGATTTAATAATCACTTTTTCAGATACTTTGTTGACAAGAAAAAAATAATAAAGGGGTAGATAATAGGTAGTATCCAGCCCACGATTTTATCTGATTTCTTTCAGTCTGTTGTAGAGTGATGCAGCAAGATAATAATACTGAGTTCAGTGCAACCCACTGTAATAGGGTGGAGAGTCAGAGCCAGTAACCTTCTCATGGTAGCCCTAGTAAGTACTGCAGCATTCACTAAAACAGGAAATCCCTCCTTCCCTTCTTTCTGGTATTTTGTATCTTTTAGTTGTGAGCAAAAATGTAAAGGGCTCTGGTTGTCTTATTTTCCCAAAAGGAATTATTCTATAGAAAACATCCATTACTGCTTACTCTTTAACTAGATGTTATTCCCAAATGCTGTGTAATCATTAAGTGAGCTTTAATTTAACAAGTGTGCTGCTCTTAGCACATTTTCAGTTATGTAGTAGTAAATTAACTATAACAGATTGTAACTGTTCTCCATCATTTAGCAATAAGTAAATCTTCCCATAAATATCTTTAAAGATATTTAGTTGCACATGCTCACCACTCGTTCTTATTTCTCATCACAGCTTAAGCAATATCCATTTCAAAGAAAAGATTCTTTTTCATGCTGAGGTTCAAAATTTCAGTTCATTTGCTTTCTGGTTACTGGGAAGGAAACTGCACCACCTGAAGTATGTCTCACTTGGCCACCTCTGGGAGATGAGCAATGCTTTGATAACAGGGGTGGGAACACTTCAGTGGCCTAAGTGAATTCGCTGGATCAATGAGGCATCGCTGCATTTCTGCAGTGATTTCTTTCAATGTCTCACAGTTTCACACTTTTATAGCACAGCTTTTGCTTTGGTAGTAATCAGCAGCAAGTCTCTGAATGACGACAATGCTAAGGGCCAAATCCCCAAAACACAGTAACCAAGCAAGAGCCTGATATTTAGAGGAGCTCTCACCTTTTTATCTGCAGCCTTCTGAGTTTGGATGTTAAGTCAAGCCTCTATGCTTGTGTCTAAAGGGGGAAAACTCCTTCTGAAAGACTGTCCTTATGTGACACTTCTTCTCTCGGTCCCTATTCAGACAGGGAATGACCATGATTAATTAGAATAGCTACTAAAGTAATTTCTTGAGAACAATGATGATATTTAACTTCAATACTGTTTTCTCCAGGGCTTTGCCCTGATCCTTTAGGATTGTGCACTTCAAAGGGGAAAAAATGGATCTGGCACTTACATTTATGCTAGGCTGACATTGTTGGTTTGCCGCCAAAGAGGCATACCACAGAGGCACCAGCTGAGGGATCTCAGGCACTGAACCTTGGTGCTAGCCTTACAAGAAATCACTTCAATGGTGACAAGTCCTATTTGTCCTTAAAGTTACAGAAATGCCATCCCAAGTTAAGTTAAATCACAGCCTCCTCATATAGGTACATGACCCTTCAGAATCAAACTGATGCCATCAGCTTGTTTCACATTTCACAGCCTCAAGCAAAGTCTAGGAGGATGAAAATTTTGCTTATAAAAATCCGTCTCTATCCTTACTCTCTTATTGCCCCCTGCATATCACAGACCTCTTCATAGGACATTATCCTTTCTCTGGAATTTTCTATATTGTGGCTTTGGTGTTTTTGGTGTTTTGGTGTTTTTTTAAGGGGAAAAACAAACATGACATTAAAAATAACTGTTATTGTTCCGACCTCAGGAAAAAAAATGGGTCTGCATTTTAAAATGATTGAATTTTCATTTGAAATCTGTTTAACCATAATGGCCTCTTGTCAGTGTTCTCACTCAGAAATGTTCTTCCTGTTCTTCCTTGACACCTCTTTCTCTCTCAGTTCAAGGGGATTTCAGTCTCTAGCAGAAACCAGCAGAGAACAAAATAGCTAAAAGAGGCTAGTGGAATTTGAGTTGCACAGGGGTGTTACATTAATTATTTTTCCAGTGAGTCCATATGTTCTAAATATACAGAGTGATGGCATTAGATGGGTAATAATCAGTGATTTCTCTCAGTAGTTTTAGCTGAATTGTGAAATAGAATTGTTCCCTGGAAGCTTATTTTCACTTGGCAAAAGCAAATACATTCATTAGTCATGCAACTGCAAAAGCAAAACAGAACAGGAATTCATCCAGCATTTTCAACACTACCATTTTTTAAGATGTGGAAACTTATCTTTTCCTTTATATGCATCAACAAAACAAAGTCTTTCTTTTGGAATTTGGGAATTTTTTTGAGGGACGGTGTTTTGGAAGTGGCCCACTGTCACAAGAAAATTCAATAAATATTGCTGAATTTAGAACCTGGATTTCTGTCTTCTTAAGGATTTTACTTTGTCAATCCATGTTATTTAGATATTTATTATTTCAGTTCTTATGCTATTCTGAAAATGGAGAGAAATATTTGTAGAGCATCATATTTTTTCACATGTAAACATTTTTCATTTGTAAACAGTACTCCTTAGAGTCTGGAGAGAAAGTCATGTGTGAGCAAGTCTAATACAAGTTATTTTACTCCTGCATCTCCATGACATAACCTTGTTCTCAGTTCACGTGAAGCCTCTGTCTTGTCCCAGTGTATTAAACTATGTCAGCAAAGTTTGATCTCTATTATGTTTGTGTGGCTCAGCTTGCAGTTATAAAAGGGCAAGTTCTTTAGGACAGGCTTCTCTCAGTAGTGGCGCTTGTTTTACAATATTTTGAGAGCATGTGTTTCCCTCTCAGTCTTTTCACTGACAGCCATATGTCAGGGAGTGCTGCAAGCAGATAGCCCAGAGTCACTACAGGTGTCCTGGTGATAAGACTCTGTTATGACTCTGATTGTAAAAATATTTGAAATTTTCATCAGATATGTAATATTAAAAGTGTGCTGCATAGATTATGAAAAGAAAAATGGAAAGTAGCTGAGTTGTTTAACACCTTAAATAAAAGGACAAAAAATAGGTGGATCAAAGAAGCCTAAAAAGCAAGTCTGTTTGCTCTTTTTTCATCAGATGTTGCTTGGATCCCAGGGGGTTTCATTATCCAGATGGAAAGTACAGGGCTTGTTTATCAGAGTGCTGAGGCTTACACTGAAATGACAGCCTGCTCTGCAGTCCCCTGGGATGGTGTGGGCAGAGCCATGGGCACAGCTGAGCTCACTGATGCCTCACCTTTGGCTGGGATCCTTGGAAACCCTGGGAGCACAAGTTCAAAACTTCACACTGAGCTTCCTCAGCCCTTCACTGAGAACAGGGCCTTTGACTGCAAACCCCTTTTGCCAGCCTTTGATTTCCTGTCTGCACCATGTGGCTGCTATCAGTTTACAAATAGAGAAAAATTAAAATTGGTTTATGAACTGTTATTATTATAACTGAGTTCTGCTATTAGCTAGGTCTAAATGCTTTTATATATTCCACACCTCTGTTGCCCTTTGAGATTTTTAACTGTTGTTTTCTTGTACATTAATAATTTCCTTGTATAATTGTTCCCAAGAGAATGAGCTGAAAGAATTATGAATTAATTTGCATCTTTTAATGTACTAATAAACTTTGCAAGTAGAAAATTTCACTCCATCCAGGTGGAAACCAATCACTTTAAATCAAAGCTTACTGAATTTCAAATAGTTTTTTTCCCAAGAAGTTGGAGAAGAACAGTGCTCTGCATGTTAAAAGTAATTAGAAAGCACAAACAGCAATTTCAGACAAAGCCCTGGGTCATTTTTTTGCTGCAGCATAGATGTTCACAGGCACTTAGGAAAATTAGTATCTGTTGTATTTAAACAAAATGAATAGCAATTTCTTGGAGGTTGAGAGGTCTCAGGCTGTAAATGTAGATTTCACCCTTTCATTGAAAAATATTTTTAAACTGTTTTAGTGGGTTTTATTGTCTGATGTAAATAAGTAATTCATGGTATAGCCTCTAAAACAGGATTCAAGAAGAAGAAATGTCCTTTTATGTACAATTTATTCAAATAGAATTTTGAGTGAACAAAATGTTCTATCTCATGTATTCATTTATAGCCAAACAATGTCAGGTCCTTGTTCACCAAAGCACTCATCTTCATTTATCTCTGAGCAGTTGAGAAACCAAAGCTCTTCTCCTGAGTAACTAAAGAAACAAGTTCTGAGCATCTACTCTGAGTTTAATACATGGGAGTGTTACTCACATAGTTACTGACAAGCTTAAGCTATTTACTGAACTGGTGATTTGACATCCAAATTTATTTACCTTCATGTATTATAGCCTTGGTAAATCTGGGAATAGAAATGCATTCTCTAGCCCCCATTCTCCAAATGAGACACAAAATATATAATCAATGGAGAAGACAGGTCTTGATATCAAGCTTCTGATTTTAGAAGTTTATTTTAGTAGTTGATAAAGTTAAGCATTAACATTTGACAGGACAAAAGGCATTGGTTTAAATGGCTACAAACTGTAGAGGCCAGAATGAATCCCAGCTGGTTTGGGACACAAGGGACAGTGCAGAAGGGGAGGGGACTGAGGAATGAATCCCAGCTGGTTTGGGACACAAGGGACAGTGCAGAAGGGGAGTGGACAGAGGAAGGACAGAGTGAAAGCAAGGATAAAACACGGCAGGTTTGGCAGTGGGCAGAAGAGTGTTGGAACTGTGACCAAGGGGAGGCCAAGGGAACGTCACAAGAGGTGAGAAAAGGCCAGGTGGGCACATGCTGGAAAAGATCCAGAGTAAGAGGAAATGGGGATGCCAGGCCAAACAAGGGGTACTGCTAATAAAACAAAGGAGGCTGTGCCTCTTCCCTGAGGAAGCAGATGCTGATTAGAGGCACAATTTCATCAGGATTATTGATATGGCCATAGAGAATTAAACCTACAAAAGAATGTTCAATACAACCTGAGTGACGTTTCCTCTCAGAAAATAGAAAACAAAGTAATTTCTAAAAATGTGGCCTAAATATGAACAATCAAAAAACTGAATGCAGGAATTTTTCAGCAGATATGGTGGATGTTTAGACTTTTTATCCCCCTTAGGGCTTTGAAGAACATAAGCTTCTTTATCAACATAGCCTGATACAATGCTCCTTTCTTTAGCACGCCCAAGAAGGAAAACATTGTATTGACTGAAGAAACCCCCAACAGAACCTGTTTCTCCCACAAAGCTCCCAGGCACGCAGGTTTCCACACATTCTACCTGAAAGAGTTTTTCAGTTGTAAGTTTGAAGTTTGCAGAGTGCTTGCAAAGCAAACTTGTGTGTGCTCAGAGCACTGTTTGTCATGAAAATACTGACAACAGGAGAACACCCTAGCAGTATGAAAATACACATTTTAAACAATTGCTATTTTTATTATTTGAGATGTATTGTTTGATTTTTCAGTCTGATGCAGAGACTGCAAACAGTTTGTTTTCCATTCTTACACGATTTTTTATACAAATGTATATATTTTTTTTAAATGTCTGTAGTAATTAAAGGATATTTTTCCTGTTCTCAAAACAGCATTTTTACAGACAAAAATATCCAGCTATCCCTTAAATAGCCCAGAAGACACTATTTGACACCACACGTGTCTGCCATGATGGATTCATTTTATTTTAGTAACAGATAAAACATGTAAAATTCTTCATAGCAGACAACCCTTCTCCAATTCCAGGCTGGAATTACTTTTGCTTAATGTAAATATATATGAAAGTCCTCAAAATATACAAGCTGCAGTACAAATTTAAGTCCAATGCTTTTTAAAACAAACAAGGTGAAAACTTCACAACAGAAAGGAAGGAAGACAGTTCAGAGCCAGCACAGTTCAGTACCACTGAAATGAGGCTGCTGTCTATTTGAGATGTTTTGAGATCTGGCCAAATAATCCAAGACCCTGAAAATTATCAAACCTGTAGAAAATACAGACACTGCTTCCTTCCTGGCACTGCTCTTGGTGCACAAATTCCTGTATGGAAGGACTTATTCTTCCATAGTAAAGTAATACTCTATTTAATGGCATTTTTTTCTTGCCAGGCTTTAAGAAAGTCATCAGTACTGTCTCCCCAAATTCCCTCCCCACTGCAGTGTTAAATGATATCTAATCTAAAGTGAGAACATGGTGCCTAATGAATATTCATTTGTCACATGAATACCAGGAACAGATTAAGTCCAAAAGTCCCCTGTAATCTGCTGGGAGAGATGTGGAGTGCTGGAGTCAGCACAGCCAGAAAACCTTCAAAATATTTTTCTTCAGAGCTAATTTAAAAACTTCAATGGCAAAGTTTACCCTAAGGAGAAATGGTGCTAAGTACAGATTTATTTCTTTCCTGCTGATGAACACAGCCATGTGAATGACTGAGATGTTTTTTCTTGCAGGAGGGTGCCAGAGCTGCCAAGTTAAAAGCATAAGCTTCAAAACTGACATTGACCCTATTTATTAGCACAATAATGGGCTTGTTGCAGTTCCCGTGGCTTTCCAGGATTGCAGAGAGCTAAATGTAAGTGTGCTTCTGCTGTCCCAGTGCAGGTGGCTGGCAAGGCAGGGAGCATGGTTGAACACACACCCCGTGCTGTCTCCTGGAAGATGCCGGCATTACTTGGGGTCCTCGCTTTCAGGGCAAAGCAACACAATCCCTTCAGAAACTATTTCCCTCTGAAACTTTATTTGCTGAAAACACATGATGTTTCTCCTACAGGACTTGGGGCAGAGACGGGATGAGTCTCTTTTGGAGTCAGGCAGTCAGACCAGCTCTCCCTTTGGGCACTGCAGTTGGAGACCACCATCCCTTAAGCCCTGGCATCAGCCATTTATGGGAATGGCACTGCTGGGAACTAGCAGGGCTGCGAAGCAGGTGAAGAAGGGCTGTTCCTCACCTGGTTCCTGCCTGGAAGAAAGGCTGGGTTTGGAGCCTGACTTCACACTTCCCTCAGGATACTCAAGTCCCCTCATAATGGCATTTTCTGATCCTGCAGAATTTCTAATTAGAAGTTAACCCTCTAATATCAAATTCTGTTTGACCTTCTCTAGAGAAATGTAAGATTTCCAACACATGTAAAACATGTTGTTAAAAACATGGCCTATTGAAAAAAAAAATTTAAATTTTTACATACAAGTAAAAATTTTCAGTACAAGCTTTCCTGTTTATGCTTTTGATTACGAAGGAATTGTTCACCCATTTTCAAAAGCCAGCATCTTCAGGAGATTTCTTTTTTATTACTGTTATTTTTGTTGCTTTGAAAATAACATTTTTTTACAACTGTTTGCTGTTTTCCAAACACTTCTTATTGGTGCATATGAGTCCTAAAAAAGCCAGAAGTGCTTCAGATCCTTCAGGAATCATCAATACTTTTTAGAGACTCATAGAATAGCTGAGGTTGGCAGGGACCTCTGGAGATGATCTAGGCCAACCCTCCTGCATAAGCAGGTTGCTCAGGACTGTGTCAGCTTTTCAAAATCTCCGTAGAAGGATTCCACAATGCTCTGAGCAACCCATCCCACTGTTCAACCACCCTTGCAGTAAAAAAGAAAAAAAACACTAAAAAATTCTTTCTTTAAAAAAAATGTCTTATATTTCAGTTTATGTCCATTGCCTATTGTCATCAGAAATCACTGAGAAGAGTCTGGCTCCTTTGCTCCCTGCCATCAGCTATTTACACACACTGATAAAGTGCCCTAAGAGAGTCTGGCTGCTTTGCTCCCTGCCATCAGCTATTTACACACACTGATAAAGTGTGTGTAAATACACAGAAGGGCCCTAAGCCCTTCTCTTCTGTCCTTGGCAGCCACTCGCCCTGGGGACACTCTCAGTGTGCCTGCATCTTTCTGCTCTCCAGCTGGACAGCCCCAGCCCGTGCTGGTGGGTGTGCTCCTGCCCAGGGGCAGGGCTTTGCACTCCCTTTTGCTGAGGTGCACAACTTTCCTGTTCGCCCAATTCTCCAGCCGGTCTTCCCCCTGGATAGCAGCACCCACGCCTTGGAGTTCTGTGCCACTGCAAACCTGAGGGCACCTCTGTGCCACCATGCAGGCCGTGAACAGAGGCGCTGAGAGCACCAGAGCGGGGGGGGATGCACGGAGCATTTGAGCAGGGCCCCAGGGAGGAGCAGAGCTTGGACGGGGCACCTGTCCCCCCGCCAGGCCTCTCTGCTATCCCTGCTCTTGTCGGCAGCAGCTCCAAGGGCTCAGAGCACAGCTCTGCCGGGTGGCACAGGGACCCAAGTCCTGCCCAGAGAGAGCTGCAGGGACAGCCCAGCAGGGTCCAGGCTGCTTCCAACCGAGAAAGCTCGGGGTTCAGAGGCCGTGCTGCCCCGCTCACACACGCCTTTGGCCAGCATTCACAGGTGCTCGCCATCGAGGAGCAAAGGAGGATCTCTCAGCAGGCAAGCTTCTGTGAGAAGGCTTCTGCAGCTGAGTTTGCTGCAGGGTGGGCCGTGGGTAGATTTGGGTTGCTTCTGACAAAATTATCTATTTAAGAAACAGTTTGGGGGAAATATGGGATGAGTGTCTTATTTGAAAGTCTCAGGAGAGTTCTTTACATGATTATATGCTGTAGTAAAAGAGGTAAGTTTGATTCCTTGCATAAATTATTACTATTAATAACTTAATTATACATTTAAATATTAATTATTATAATGAATCCTTTAGTACCTAACAATTATAGAGTGTTACAAACTCTGAAATAAGCACTACAAGTCTCTAAATAAACAACATACTCATGGCCTGAAACCTGACTTTTTTTTCCTTGTGTTGTAGGAGACCTCAATACAATAGACACCAAAGCTCTGGATTTTCACTTACTCCAACAGAAAGCAAACAAGCGTCAGAGTAAGTAAGAATCAGATCTCAAACCCCAGTAGATTTAGACTCCTCTGATGGAATTTCCACCCTTCTGTCGTGTATTCTTCTACGTCATGAATAAATTCAAATTCTTCCTCATGCTCTTCCATGCTGGCGACTTTTCCGACCTCTTCCATATCTGATCTCTCTTATTTTGACTTTCATTTTGTGAACTAGCAGGTCACTGTATTTCTTTTCTTATCGTTTAAACAAGGAGGCTCTGAGATACAGAAAGGCTAATCTCACATTTCTCAAAAGTCTATCTGTAACTTTCATTCTGTTTCTGGATTTAATTCTATATTCAACACATCTTTTTTATATTTGTCTTTGGTCCTGCTCAAGACCCTTCACAGTCTGTTTTACTTGGCAGTGAAGAACCATGGCCATACGTAGTGTTAAGGTTGAAAGAAACTACACAGCTGTGGCTGGAGAGTGGAGCTGGAAAGGGGCTCACAAACAAAATTTGCTATCAGCTTGAGGATTTGATAGTCCAGGGAAGTGTTGCGCTGTCCTTCCTAAGGCTCACTTTAGGATTCAACTTTGAAAATATTTCAGAGATCCATTTGGAGTGAGGCTGGAAGGAAGCTGCCAGTAGAGACAGCTCAGCCCAAATCGGAATGTTTAGCCCGGGAAGGGCTGTGGCGCACCCCTGCAAGGCTGGGATTAGAGCCGGCAGCATCCCCTTCTGTAATTTACATACACAAGGCTGCTTTTTGTGCCCATCCGGCACGTGAGCACCAGCCTTAAAGCATGCACTATATCCACGAGGAAGAGAGGTGTAACGCCAAAGGGGTCCCAGAGGGGGAGAGCTGTGCTGTGAGGGAGGACACGCACAGCTCCTGAGCTGTCTGACACGCTGGGAAGGACGAGACTGAAATGCACAGGGGCAGAGGCCGTGAGCTGGGTGCAGGCACGGTCAGGGGCCGGGCAGTGTAACGCTGCACCCCCAGAACACCGATGGCCGCCCCGGTACCGCTCCGTTTCTGCGTTCCCCCCTCACGGCCCCCCGCCCATTCCCGCAGCCCTGGGCGGGCCCGCCCCGCGCGCGCCCCCTGCCGGCGCGCCGCCCGCGCGCTTCCAGAACCATCGCCGCCCCGGCCAAAGATGGCGGCCGCGTCCGCGTCACCGCCTCGCCGCCCAATGGCGCCCGCGGGCCCGCGGTCACGTGGCGGCAGCGAGCCAGTCGCCGGGGCCGGGCGGGGCGGTTTGGCGTCACTTCCGCTGCCGGGGGAGGCCGGGCCTGGTGCGGCGGCGGAGCGGGGCCGAGCGCGCAGAGGCGGCGGGGACCGCGCCGGGCCGGGGCAGGTGCGGGGCCGGGCTGGGGCCGGGCGGGGGCGGAAAACAGCCGGAGAGGGCCCGACCCGGCCCGGGCTGAGGCGGGCGCCGCCCTGCCGGGGCTGGGAGGGGTTTGTGCGCGCTGTGGTGCGGCAGTGACTCCCCAGCGCTACGTTACGCTACTGCCAGTTAACATGTGGGAGTGTTGTTCTGGTTTTAGCTCTCGGCTCTCCGCCCTCCTTGCTCTTGATGAAACACTTGAAGTTACCTTGCTCTAAATGGCAGTTTCCCAAAAGGAAAGTAAAATCTCCGAGTCGGCCCTGTGTCATCTCCCGCAGGCTGTGTCATCGCCGTGGGAGAGCTGCGTGTGGCACAGTCGGGACGTACCTCGAGAATCCTTCCCGTTACAAAAGCAGCATTTCGTAACTGCTGCCGAGCAAAGGCACTTTATAGCAGCAGGATTGTTAAATGCTCAGTCACTCCTCTGTGGTTCATGCGAGCTGTCCGGTGCTGTGCGTGCTTGTTCCTCACCCGTGTTTAAACCTGTCTTTCTTTAGAGTACTCTTAGCTTATGTGATCGCTGCACACATATGACCGGTATTTGATACAAGGCACTGGTAGTTGGGGTGTTCCGTGATATGACGGGTTGTGTGTAATTATAATTAAAGGTCGTTAAAGTGACTCTAAGGCCTAGGGGTTTTTTGTATGATGTACACCATTTGTGGCAGTGAGCCGGCAGTTTTCAGTACCAGTGGGACACACAGGCTGATTCTACTGGTTCTGTCACTGTTTTCTGGTCACAATTGCTTAGGATGATCTGAACCTGGGTTCTGGGCTGTGACCTTGACTGAATGCTGTGCCCATAAACCTACCTGATCCTTTAAAGCATACCTTAAAATCTCTGTGACTATTTCCCACCATACATCTTGTGCTGTTTGCTCATTTGGGTTTATACTTCTATGGAGTTTTAAGTAAATTTGGAGAGCAGAGCAGTCAGGCAGTGTCATGTCTCAAAACGAAGGTTAGTTGCTGAAGTAACTCAAACACAAATACATAAAGGGTCTTGATTTAATTTGTGCATATGAAAAGTGGAATATGCTCCTGTTTTTGAGTTAATTGTGAGAGAGAAGTCTCTGATGGAAGACTTACACAGGTATAAATACAGGTAAAGCAAAGTTAAACTGTGTATTTAAGAAGGTTTTACTTCCTATTACAGTGCTTCGGTGATAACACTGTTTTTACTACAGATTTTCTCTGGTTGGTTGGTTTTTATTATTTCTGTTGTAGTTGGGAGTAAGTAGTTAGTGTACTTTGTCTAAAAACCATGTAACAAAACAGCAAAATACATTTTCTTGTGCACTTGCAGGAGCACAGTGTGTTAAGTTATCTCAGCAACCATGCTGGCTGCCAGGCTGGTGTGCCTGCGGGCACTGCCGTGCCAGACCATCCGCCCCACCATCACTCAGGCTTCCCCAGCCTTGAGGAGCTCCAGCATAAAAGCATACAGGCTGTGGCAGCCTAGCCAGGTAAGGTAATGCTCTTTCTGATGGCCCTGACTGCACATATTTTAGAGGGTTCAGTGTATTGCTAAAATAAGCACTTTGTATGGAGTACCTCATGTGAATGAGCATGCTTGTTTGAGGCACCTGCTCTAATTTCCTGAAGGAAAAATGTTCTTCAGTCAAAACATAGGGGTTTTGGAGCAGAATAAGTGAAATCTTCTGTTTCAGTGACTGACTTGTGTCTTGAAATTAATGGGCAAAAGAGGTAGTTAGGTATGGACAGGCCTTACTAGGTAAGGTGGGAGGAGCAGAGATTCTTGTCCTGTCTCCCTGTTCCCAGGTTAGAGTCTTAAATATAACATTAAAATAAACACTTTCTTTTCCGTTATTTTAGTCCCAATATGTGTTTCGAGCTGTAATGTAGGTTAGAGCAGTTTCTGAGCTATGGCAGGACAGTCACAGATCTAAGCAGCGTTTTTAAAAACCACACTGTCATTATCCTGAGACACTGTTTACTCTTTATTAGAGAGCATGTCTCAGACCTGCAGCTCACAACTGTTAGGGGCTGTTGTTGCTCTTCTGCCATCCTGATAAAAGTGCTAGTGGCAAATTCTTCACCCCTTTTGTATTTTCCTCTTAAGCATTCTAAGTTTGTAGTGGGTTTGTGTGTCTAGCTCTGGGCTGGATTTCATTGCTGCCGAGCACAACCAAAGTCAAGGGCTCTGGTAAACCCTTTGAATTGTAGTGCTCTAGTGCCTGATGAGAGTAATGCTTATAGGTTTTGTATTCTAGTGTTGAAACAAACTCACAGTTTGAGGTGAGTCCTTGACTGCTCAGATGCAATTTTAATTTAAAAATTCCTGTAAAAAATGGTAAGAAAACAGAAAGTTGTTCTTGAACTTAAATATGAGTGTGTTCTCTGTTGGTCTTGCAACTTACTAAGACTTTGAGCAGCATACTATAATTACTTGGAGCTTGTTGACCTTAAAAATCTTGAGTTTCTAGGCCTTCATTCAAGGTTTGTTCTATAAATCAAGGTTAGACTTGTAAGCAAGAAATTTGTGCTGCTTCTCCAGCTTTAGTGTATGTAAAATAGCACAAAAGTATTGTGCAGAAATTTTTTTTTACGTTGAAGTGTTTGAGCAAAGATTATTTTAGTGTCGAAAGCAGAAGGCTTTTTTACAAAACAAAAAAGTAATTATTATGTTTTTATATCTAATAGAGAGGCTTGTGGCTGTGTTTAGTACAATGGCACTGAAGTAGAAGAAATGCAGTCTGAATATTTCAGCGTCTGGAATTCACTGCATTGGTGAATTTGGTTCTTTATGGTCAATTGGTTCTTTACTTCTAGAATATGTGAATGTTTTTCACAAAGGTTCCTCATCTTTAATGCTTACTTGTTTTCCTTGGGCACAGTTGCTTTGTATGTATGAAGGTAAACACAGATTAATAAGAGATTAATTAACAATTTTAAGTGTAGCAAGTAAGTTGGCAAGACTATCTTCTATTTTATTTCATTAAATATTTCTTATGTTATTTCTGAATTTAACAGAGTTATGCCACCAGAGCAAGAATGGGCACAAGGCGTGGAAAACTTGGCCAGGATGTGAAAGAAGCAGCATTTGAGCCATCTGCAGAAGCTGCACTTAAAGGTAGAGGAGCTCTGCTTAAAATACTGAGAATCTTTCAACCTGAACTTAAAACTTCCTCAAAGAAATATGCTTTTCACTACCGAAACTGGTAGTGAACTGACTTGAAATGAAGTGAAGCTTTTAGAAGGAGGGGTAAAGTGGAGCAGCTGTTGCAGATACATCAAAATTCACGTGAGGATGTTGTTAACTATCCAAGAAAAAGCATTAATGGGGGTGTGTTTTTGATTTCTTTACACAGCTGATCGCCTGGGGAAATTCATACTTGCTGGAGGGGCTGCTGTTGGCCTGGGAGCCCTGTGCTACTATGGAATGGGCATGTCCAGTGAGACTGGGGCTATCGAAAGGGCTGCGTAAGTAAGAGGATTTACCTCTTCAGTGAAGCAAATCTCCTCTTTAGCTGTCTCTTCTTTAGCTGCTATCACCCAGTGTACACTCAGCTTTGGTTTTTCTAAGCTCTGAAGAGTAAACCCCCACCTGTGTCTGTGCAGGTTTTTAAAGCAAAATTAGAATTATTCAGCCTTAAATGGATAGTAGTAACCTCAGTGAGTTTATTTTGCTAAATCTAATGTGAAGAGTATATCAACTTGTCTTATGTGGTGTGCTCCAGATAACTTAGGAAGTGCGGTCTTCTGAAAGGCATTGCTAAGGCCAGTTTCCGTGGTGTTCTTATGAGACTGTTCATTCAACTTTAATACAGCTGTTAAAAAAGTCTCCATTAAGCACAGTATTTTGGCATAAGCTTTGATATAATAAATGTGTTCTTAAAATTTTAGTGACTTGCTTCTTGGTCAAAAAAAAAAACCCCTGGCTAATGGCAAAACTGTATAGTTAGACTTGAAAGATAGGTAGTAATAAGTATGGGTTTGGGAGAAATGTGTGTTGGGGATATTTTGCTTTATTTTGCATTTGTATTTGGAAGTTTCAGTCTGCATTCGTACTGAACATGTGCCATTTGTGTCTGTGAGAAGCTTGTCATAGATAGAACTATGTCTGTGACATAGGTTTTTTTCTGCACAAGTCTTGAATAACAGGTCAAAAGAGTGAAGTGGGAAAAATCTATGCACTTTGTTTAAATTTAGTGTTAGCAGGGACAGTTTCCTTTTTATAGTGTGAGCAAATGATACTGCAAAAACTCATTTACGTGTAGGTCTGTTGCTATTGTTAGAGCTCTCAAAACGACATTTGTGTCCTGTGGTGTCAGATAACCATGTGCACTATGACTCAGCAATTTGTGAGCTGCTCAGCAGGCTGCTCAGTGCCAGTACACATTCTGTAGACCTTTTACCTGAAACCAGTTTGTTATATACACACAACCATTCCTTTCTTTTTTCTGTAGTTAAAAAAATTCATTACTCTGTTTTCCATGCATGCTTCCTGCTTAGAATTGAATTATAGTTAGCATTTGTAATTTTCAGTATTTCTACTGAGTTAACATTAGATTAAATCAGCAAGATTGGCAAGTTCTGTCCCCATTGTAAAGTAAACTCATGGCAGAAGTTGCTAGACCTCATCATTATAATGAAACCTCCCTTATATCCATGGATGTAAATGTACTTGGCAGCTTGATTGTGTTTTTAGCTGCTCTGTGTTCTGAACCTGGTAACTGCACAGCTCTGTGTGACTGCTTATTTTTCAGTATTTGGCCACAGTATGTGAAGGACAGAATTCAGTCTACATACATGTACTTCGCGGGCAGCATTGGCATGACAGCTCTGTCTGCTGCAGCAGTGAGCAGAACTCCTGCACTCATGAACCTCATGACAAAGGGCTCCTGGCTGGTAAGCTTCGTTGTAAAAATAAAAGTATTTGCTGAGGAATGCCACCAAATGATGGCTGATACTAAGAAATCCGAGAATTATAACTACTTGGTAGAAAGTAAGGCAAAACTTAATCTACCTTAGTGTCCTTATCCATAAAGACTATTCAGGTATCCTGATGATACTTCATGATGTAAGATTTGGTGATTCTAGTCACATTCTGACATGTGTTTTCTATACTGTTTTGATGGTTTGTCAAAGATAAACTACACAAGCAAAAAACACTATGTTTGCCTTACCAGCTATATATATGCAAGTAAGAACCTCTTAGAAATAGCTACCTAAAAAAAAGGCATGTTTTCTGTTGCTGTCTGTAAATAGAAACTGAGGTCCCTGTGCATTCTTACTCTGCCCTGTGCTTTGCCATGCAGCACTTGTAAAGCTGTCTCTGTCAGGGCTGAAACAATACTGGTAGGCTTAGTATGCATTCAGTGTGTTAAGTGCAGTGAAACAGTAACAGTTAAATGCCAGTTTAGGGAGATGAATTTGATAAAGTGTCATCGGTGATAAAAGTGGTACAATTCTCACCAGTTGGGTAGATGTTGAATGATTCTGCTTGGAATCATGAGTAAGAAGAGGCACTGCGGTTAAAATCATTGGTAGCAAAAGCCAGTAAACTAGTGTTGGTTTTGGGTGGAGAAATGTACAAGAAAAGGAGGGCTAACACATTTCAGGTACCTTAATGAGAGTGAGGGGCAGGACCATGGGTTTCCCTTTTCTTACTTTACACAGCCAAAAGAGTTACCAACTTCATCATTAAATTTGGATTTCTAGAAAACTGAATAAAAATAAATGAAAATTACTGCAAGCTAAAATCTGCAAAGATTTGATTGTAACCTTGCAGGAGTAGAATCGATGAATACTCCCTCCAGTTGTGAATTAGGTTGCTGTTTTCAGAATCAGTGTTGACTTTTAGACTAGGAGATTAGAGCAGAGACCATATGTCCATCTGCTAACTTGAGCTCTGTAATGCTGTTTCTTCAGGCAATTGGTGCAACTTTTGCAGCCATGATTGGTGCTGGAATGTTGGTCAGGACCATATCCTATGAACATAATCCCGTAGCTAAACATGCAGCGTGGATGTTGCATTCAGGTATGTGTGGTTTTTAGTGTTTGTTGTAGAGATATCTGTGATTCAGTGTGACCAAATGCTTACTTTAACAAAACTCCGGCTTGAAAGTAAATTTTTATATACTGTTTCAGGGGAATTGAGGTTTTTCAGAGATCAGAGAAAACTCCTGAATGTCAGGGAAAGATGTCTTAAGTGTCCTTAACAGAACTCTAGTTTTTTTCACAGTCTTCTGAAAGTCATGCTCAAGTTAAACTTGAGGTATATATACTCAACACTGGAAATGGAACTAGATGGTTTCATGGCTGCTTTGGTTTTGTGACCACTTTCTAACACTACCACTTCTGTAGGTGCTCTTGCCCACAGTAACCATTCTTCAGCTGTGCAGGATTGGAGGCATTTGAAAACTGACTAGAAAAAAAAGGAGATTTTATTATTAGTCTACTTTGGATCTGTACTCACAGCTAAAATACCTGATGGACATGCATCTCAGTTTCTCACTAATGATATCTACTTCAAATAGCAATGGCTCTCATTTTTCAAAACTGTTTTGATAGAAATATTTTGTAGTTTAGAAAAGACACGTGGATATTGGGAATTGGAATCATATTTGCCTCTCCAGAGCTAACATGTCTCCCAAGAAGAAATTATGTTTTATGGTAGTGATTGTTATTAAGTGAAACAACCTAATGAGATATTAATGCGCTAGATGCACATTTCCTACAAGCCTCTAGCAAAAAATCTTACTTGCCTAAATAATTGTTGTATCAGAAATCTGTCCTGCTTTTCAGTGTTGCATGTTCCTAATGCTGTTATGTAGTTGATAAGTCCATGCTAAATATCTCTTACCAGCTCTGTTATGAACCAATCAATATGTTGACTTTTGTTAGTCTTTTTTTCCCAAGATGAGTTCCCTGAAGTGTTCTCGTGCTAAATAAAAGTACATAATGGAATTTACGGTTGCTAATTTATTGTGCTCCCTTTTAGAGAAGAGCACAATCAAGTCCATTGGTGTTTTGTAGTGCATGGATTAGTTTGAGCCATGCCATTTGGCTGGAGATGAAAATCAAGTGAGTTTGGCATGTTGTATTCCAAGTTTACATGTGTTCTGTTTTGCTTTGCTTAGGTGTCATGGGTGCAGTGGTGGCTCCTCTGGCTTTCCTTGGTGGTCCTCTGCTGATCAGAGCTGCCTGGTACACTGCTGGAATTGTTGGGGGGCTCTCAACTGTGGCCATGTGTGCACCCAGTGAAAAATTCCTGAACATGGGAGCACCACTTGGCATAGGCTTAGGCTTTGTCATTGCTTCTTCAATTGGTAAGATACTGTTTCAGTACTGTCATATAAAGTAGGTTATGAACTTCAGCTACTACGGTGCAGCTCACAGTTGCAGGCTGGTCTGCCCAGTGAAGATTTGACTTAAATACAGCCTTTGCAACTCCAGCACAGCAGAAAATGTTCTGTCATATTTGGTCTTGAAAAGGAATGTGAAGTTATGGTTCTGGCAGCTGTTAGTCTGACAAACAGCCAATAGGGGTGCCTTATATTTTAGATACTGCCAGTGAGTAGGGAAGTGTGATCTTAGTTCTCGATCCAGTTGTTTTCCTTCATGTGTTTTAGTCATTGTTGTAGTCATAGGTACTTTCACCTGAAGAACAATGCACAGTTCCCTGGGGTGTTCAAAATGAACGGGTTGTATATGTGACGTCTTCAGTGTGCACGCTAAAGCTCTTGGTATCAAACCTGCACCACAAACTGAGAATTGAACGCTTACTGGAAAATGTGTGCTCCAGTGACTGGAGTTTGACCTACCTCAGAGTAGCAGATTTACCTTTAACACTTTTGTACATTCCTCTCCAGGATCCATGTTCTTGCCTCCCACCTCTGCTTTTGGCGCTGGGCTGTATTCGGTAGCGGTCTATGGCGGCCTGGTGCTGTTTGGCATGTTCCTGCTCTATGATACACAGCTGGTGGTCAAACGGGCTGAAACTCTGCCCTTCTATGGAGTGGTTAAATATGACCCCATCAATGCGTAAGTGTTCTCTGTCTCAGTGTCTGGGTAAGAACTTGCCTCAAGTTAGATTGAAGTATGCTTTGAAAGTAGCCTTTTGTTTATTGTTCAAAAGTGTGTTGCTGTTAAATGTGAAGAATCACAGGGTTTGAAAACAACAGTGAGAAAATAGCTACTGAAGTTAAAACTGAAATCGTTGTGAGAAACAGAATTGAGCGTGTGATGTCACATGCCTCCAGCAATACATTCTAAAATGTATTTTTGTTTTCTAAAGCATTGCTGGCAGAATTTATACCTGCTTTCTGAAAATAACTGTCAGTATCAGCTGAGACAAAAAAGTTAATCTTCCTATAGTCATTTAATATTTATTAGTCTTTGTCACTAAATAAGAAAGCTGCAATGGTGTGATAGGGAAGGAAGGATTGACTCTTCAGTAAAGACCAAGTCTGACTAAGAAATAACTTTCTCATAAATGTCTGTCTGATGCTAGGTGAATTCTTACCTCCTTTGGTTCTGTTTTATTCTAATTAAAGTAGAGCAGTACTGATGTTCTTGAAAATTCTTGGAGATAAACAGATCAAAGTTCAATATAAAAGCAGAGGCTCCTGTATGAGAGCAGGATACTCTGTTAGGATTTCTGTAAATAGTTCTTGCTGGCAGAGGTGGTAGAACAAACCACGGGTGTTCTTTGACATACAAAGCACCGAAGGCAGTCATAGCTGGGTTTTGTAAAGATAGTTCATGCAGGCTCTTAAAATGAAGTATAATGGTGTGAAACACCAAATAATTCTGTGTCTGTTCAACAGCAGTAACTGTCATTTCTTGTTTCCTAGATGCCTGGGTATCTACACTGATACGCTGAACATCTTCATTCGGGTGGCCACCATGCTTGCAGGTGGTGGAGGTGGCAGGAAAAAGTAAACAGAGACTCAACTTTGCAACTGTCTGACAGCCAACCTAGTGCACATATTAAATAAACATTCATGATTAAAGCAGTAATGCTCCAAGTGAGAATTTTAAAGCATTTCAGCATATTGGTTCAGTGCAATGTGATTCAGTCTTAGTTTATCTTCAAACACTTTCCAGCTCTGTGTTTAAAATAGTCTGAACTGCTTCTTCTAATTGTACATTATTTTGGGAAAGTAAATTATTTTTAATATATGAATAAAATAGTCCTACCTGCTTTTTGAGGGGTTTGATGGCAGTTCAACTCTTACTTTCTTTTTTGTTTGGTTGGTTTTTTTTAACTGTTGTTGCATAGTAAAGGAAGTAATTTTTGAACTGGTATCCCATAGGCAGATAGGGGTACAAGCTACTTCATGAAATGCTGCTTAGATGCATCAAGTTTTTGTTAAGGTTAATAAATTTTCTTTTAGTGGCATCTTCAGAAGAAGTCAGTAAATTGCATATGGCCCTAAATGCAATCATGACTTTGACCTGGGCAGAAATTTCAGAAAAGATTAAGCAGGTTTAGACAGGTTAGATGACCAAAAAAAATGTAAAGGAGACAAGATACGGGAACTATGCAGCATTTGTCCCATATGAACTTCAGTCTCCTTCTGAGTACACATGAGAATTCCTTGCTTTAATGTTGACTGGCTATAATAGCTAGTTTATTTTGACACTAGATTCATAAGACTGTTAAATGGCAATATAGCTGTGTCTTTCTTCTGGTGGCTAAATTCCTGTACTGTCCAGAAAAGCTCCTAGTGGTCATCTCTTGGAAGCTTGTACAATTGGCCCAGAAACTGGGAATTCAGGATGGCATGCTGTAAACCCTAGGATCATAAATTTGTCCTGCTGTTGTGTGCATTAGTTTGTTCAACTCTTCTCCAAATTGATGTATTAAATGTGGTCAAAAAGAAATGTTCCCTAACAGTGAAATTGATTTAACAGTAAGAAATTTATACTTTCCAGACTCTATTGCTGTATGTTGGAATAAAGGGGGAATTCTTGGGCCATGAAAATTTTGACCTAATGTAAGTAGGTCATATTTTCAGTTTCTGGCAAATATGTTATATTTATGTATTGACCTATGAGCAATAAAATTCTAGCCTCACAAGTTGACTACTCTCACTTTTCCCCATGTTAATAGAAATATTTTAGTACCCCTGCACTAACAGCTTGGTGAATACTACTCTAAATATTTTTTGGTTATGGTTATAGTTTCCTTTGTAAGAGAGTACATATTCCTCTGTAAAAAGATCTGCAGAGATTATTCTCAGTTTCACTGGCTAGCACCTTTTTGGGAGCGTTTCCCAGCTGGAAGATACTGGCTACATATAAAGTGTTTCTGTTAGTGTAACCTGTTGGCCACTTATTGCAGCCAGTGCTGCTTTTATGTCTGTCATACACTGTAGTATTTTTTGACTCTTCAAACAGAGGCAAGAAAGAGTGGATTGGGAAGAACCTTGTTGCAGCTCCTTTGTGCCCAAAGATTTAAAGGCACAATATAGTTCCTGGCACTGTTACAGCTGGAGGGACATCTGTAGTTCTTAGAAGGAAGAAATTTTGGATCATGTCAGTTGTAAGTAGCCTGTTCAGAGAGTTTTATCTTTTTAAGTAATTTGATACCCTTAATTTCTTCTTTTACTGCAGCCAAAAACAGCAGTGTGCTTGTCCTCAAAATCTGAAACGTACAGGGAGCTGTCTTAAAATTCTGATATTCATGCTTGTTACAAAACAAAATGCAGGCAAAAGACCTTTTGTCTAGATTCTGAGGCTGAAGTTTTAGGGCTTGACTGTAACCCAAGGGGGGGATTCTGGTCTGTTTGGAATAGTGAGGTGTAGAAACCAACACACTGCTTACAGGAAGTGTTTGCATGAACATGAGACCAAGAGGAAATCTAGTAACCTTTTGAGAAATAGTGCCTGGAGAAACATGAGCATCACTTATGCTTAGTCTTGTGTAAAGGTGTGACTTGGCTTCTGTGGATGACATTACAGCACTAGCAGTGTTTTCCTAGTGTTTGTCTCCAAAAGAAGGAAAAAAAAAATGAGTACTTTCTTTACATTTGAAGTCTTAAGTCAAAAAGTAAGATCTATCTTAATTACGACAGCTCTGATTTGATGGGAGCTGGAAATTTAAAGCCAGCACTACCATCAGGGACTCCTGGCAAACCTATTTACAATTAGGAAACTGGGATTTTTTGCAGGTCCAGGCATGACTCATCGATACGTAAATTGAATTTGCCTAAAAATTCCCCACCTTCTACAGTAATTCCTTATTATGTGTGTCAGAGGACATTAAAGATGTAAATACTGTGTTTAGTCCACAATTTAATTAAATTCTGATCTTTTCTACTGATTATAACTGGTTTCTACAGATTTTCATGATGTTTCAAGTAATTCTTCTTTTAAATTGTGATCTAAATAAGCAGCTACATAATATTTACTCGTTTACTACCATTTTATCAAGAATATAAAGCAATTATTTTCCTAAGAAAGTGTTCTTCACTGTAACCTAGTATAATTAAGGAGGCCAGGTCCAACTGACACATATTTTAAGCTTGCAAAGCAGAATGCAACATGAAATTTAGATCTCACCTAATGAAATTATTGAATGTAATTAGTTTTGCAACTTTCATCCAGCTTGCCCCACCTCTAATGCTGCTAAAAGCTGTCAGGTAATACACACTTAACCTTTGTAAAACCTTTATAATAGTTTGCCTGTAACACGGTAACAGGGTGTGCCTGATGTCTTTATGTTACTTGAATTGGTCCCAAGGCAGAGATTATTCTTTCCTACTCCTGCTGTCATTAAAGAATAGAATATTTTTTTAAACTCTTCAATATTTGAAGATAATTTAAGAATACAGCATAATTTTGCTTGAACTTCAGTTCATAGCAAACTTGGAATTTAGAAATTGTTGCCATAAGTTCACTTCAGATTTTGAGATAGATTTTTAGAAAGAAAATTTTAGAAACTTTTCCATCTGGAAAAAAAAAAAAAACTTGGGGGGGGAATTCATTTAAATAACCCCTCAACAGATTATTTAAGTAAGAGCTGGATTTTTATTTCAGTATTCAGCCATCTCGGTGACCTGTAGTCAGCATAAGAAAGAGAGATGGGGAAAGCAAGACAGGCTGTTGCAACACAGGAAACGATCCATCAGTCAGTGGCAGCCGTGGTGGGGGTGGCTGCTCAGTCCTGGCACCTGGCACTGCAGGGGCAGCTGCTGCAAAGGCACGTCACAGGTGTGACATCAGGCACTAGCCCAGCATTAATACCGCACAGAACTGGCAGACACAAACCCAACATGTCTGAGAGTGATGGCTTTTAGATCTAACCACCTCTCCTTTGCCAGTGATGAATAGGAGTAGGTCCAGAAAATACCATCTTTGCTAATTCCTTCACTCAGTTTTGACACCATTTGGTGTGTGCCTGCAGACATCATTAAGCTTCTAACAAATCTTTAGTACTGCTGTAAGGCATTTCTTTTATGTGCTTGTGCACGGGAGCTAAACCTTTACTGCAATATAGTGGTGTTTGTTTTTCCTTCTATGAATGAGCAACACTGTAATACATTATGTAGTACATAGTTACATTTTGTATTCTTGCTAGTGAAGAACACCAAAGAGAACTACTGAAACTGTTTTTTTTAATTATCACAGTTTCCTTTAAAGAAAGAGCATGACATCACATTCTTGTAATTTTGGTCAACAAAAATTGAAGTGGGATAGGGGAGAAAACGAAAAGCTTCTAAGCACTAGCAGAGAAAAAATTAAATCTAAATTTTAACTGGAAAGGTCAAGATTAAATAAAACTCCCATGAAAAAGACTAACTTTACATTTTTATAAATTGTATAGTGGTCTGCATATCTGTGGAAGTACCAGACTTCTTCCTGGACGCTAACCCAGCACCACTGCAATGGTGAGATAGCAGAGGCATGATAATGTACTTGTGTTGAGGTAATGACCTTGGTGTTACACGTCTTCCCTTACTGCCTGCAAGTGTAAAATCACTGCATCATCCCACCTAGATTGGACATGAGATGTTGCACATCTACATTCCCTACCAAGTCACCTTATTCCTGACTGTTGTGATATCCATTCAGAGATGAAGATCTCGTATTTTTTTTCCTAAGCAGTGCAATACGTCCTCATCCATCCCTCTCTTTTCTAAGAAAAATGATGCTACAAGTTAAAAAAACCCAACAGACTGCAAAACCGAATACAAATTGCATGCCTTGTAGCACTACATTCCTTAAGGACTTCTGAAGAACTTGTAGGAGCAAGAGCCACTGATCAGATTCCTCCTCCTGTCCAAGACAATGTAAGAAAACAAAATTCCACATGTGTTTTACAAATTATATTTGAGTCCCAAGGGGATGAGAAGAACTACTAGCTAAGCTGAAATGCAGAAATGTCACTCTTTTTATGTCTCATACACAGATGGATTCATACAGAACTTGGGCTCTTGAAACTTCAGCAGAGTTCTCCTATCCCATCAAATTTTCACCTGAAAGTAAAGCCATTGCTTCTGAAGTCTTCTTTCTTTTACTGCTTCCTAGTCACATTAAGTACAACTGAGGTGACCATAAATGCTTTGGTGGACAGACTGTGTTCAGTGCATTGAAATGGTGCCCAGTAAACTGGATTGTGGGATTTTAGCAAGCTGACAACAATGGAACAGTCCATCAACAATGGAACATTCTCCTCAACTGTCTCTCTGTCGGAGGTGGCAGGAGGAAAAGTTGAAATTGATACCATTTTAGAAATGAAAAGATCTTTAGCCTCTAAATTCCTTAGTTCAAATTCTGCACTTTTTTACCAACTATGTATAGTTTGTATGAAACAAACTTGTTTGTATGAGATGATTAGCATATCTACAATGTACAGAATAACCAGAAAGAGGTGACAGTGGCCAAGTAACAGCATCAGGACAAAACACTCTGTTATCTCTGCAACCACCTCCTATCAGATAGCAGAGACAGGGCTTATTCATGTCTTTAAGAAAGAGATTATTATGCAGAACAATCTCAAAATCTTTCCAAATGCCTAGGGGCTGACATCTGCACAGTATTTTCTATTTTGGAGGCTTGCCAGCTGAAATAAACACCTTATCTATTCAGGAGAAAGAAGAGTGAGATGCCTGCCCAGACATCTGTCATTGTACCTGCTTCACTTCCTCTTACCAAGTTTTCTGGAACAAAGCATTGGGCAGCCAGACTAGTTACTTTGTACAGGAGACCAGACAGACTTCATATTCTTCTATCATCTTTCTGAAAAACAAAGTGCTGAGTGAAACAAGGACGAATCCTTTAGAGCCATGGTAAGTGGCAAGAGGGATAATCTTCCGTGCTTAGGTGCCTGTTGTTTCCCTACTTTGGGAGAAGTAGCACGCAGTGGGAGCAGATCTGCCTCCTAGTGAGAAGGTTACACAGCTCCTCTCATCACCCCGTCATGGAAGTGTGAGCTCTAGCAGATTACCTGTCAAAAACAGTCTCTTAAATCACATCTTGCCTGAACTAGAAGACTGGGCTACCACAAAGAAATGTTTCCATCACACATAGCACACTGAACTCTGCACCTAATGTAAGTTTTTCTGGCCTGAACCCTTGCCTCATTTCGTTATGCTGTTTAGAAGCCTACAGCAACCAGATAAACCACATCTAAAGCTTGAGAAACTAGAGAGAGAACACATTAACTAAGCAGGTGAAAAGGGAGAACATCTGTTTTTTCACGTTTGCCACATTCCCAGCAGGAGGAAGGTTAAAGCTAAGCAAAATAAAAACAGCTGCAAGTTCCATTTTAATAGCACTATCTAGGACAGTGACCTGTGAAGAGAATGGAGTGAACACACAGAGTCTGGACACCCTGAACAGCACACAGATTCAGACACACCAGCTGGCAGCTCTGCAGAGGCTTTACTTGCAGGCACAATGTGAGGAGTGGCAGGACACTCATTGAAAAAGCTGTGTCAAAGATGGTTTAAACCCTGTTCAAGGACAGTCTTCAAAGTGTTTATCAGCTCACCATAAAACTGCTAGGAGAAATTATAACCTGTCTTGCTCTTCATTCTGATCTTTGTTAGTTAGTATATCCCACATGTTGTTACTACTGCATCTGATACAGTGACTGCTACTGCAGCCTTCAGCTTCTATACTATGTTCCCTCCTTCAAAAACAGACCACCACATGCTCCTGGATAACTGTGTTGGTTCACCATAAGTGGTCTACATTGAATTAAATTAACTTTGTATCCGTAAAGTTCTTAAATATTTCCTGCCTTCTCAAAACAGCTCAAAAGTTAGTTTCATTTAGCTCTGAATTTAACAAGACCATTTGCTCCAACTGTGTTATTCTCCTTATGCCACAAACAGCTGTTTCAACCTGGTTAGAAGAAATTTTCATATACAAAATGCAGATTCTTCTTAGAATGGCATGACCTTTAAAAAGTATTAGTGAATCTTATATTAACATACCACTTCCAGAAATAATGATTCTGAATATGCAAATTTAAGAGTTTTGGCAAGTACAAATGGAGACTCTGGATCATGCCTTAATTTAGCATTAAGAAATCAAACTACTTTCTTTAAGATACTGAGAGGCATCCTATGTGGCTTTTGAACACCAGGTATTAATGTGAACATAATGCAAATCTCAGGATGCATCCCTTATTTCCCTGGATTCAGAAATACCTCTGCACTCAATTTCAACCTTTTTTTCAACTGGAAAGATGTACAGCAGCTGCTGCTCATTTCATAAAATTCATGTCCTACAGAAGACTATCATACAGATGCTTCAGACTTCCAGCTGACAGACCCTAAGGACACAGGTTAGCAGGGTATTTAGTAATCTGTGGTTTTATTCCATCTCCTGTCTCCAGCCATTCCCTTGGCACAGTTCTGTGTCATTATTTTGTATAGTCTGTAACCTTATTTGGTAAAGACTTTTATCTCAGGGCAAGTCTAAAGATTATGCTAGGTCATTGCTTCTATTCTTCCATTTTCAGTTTGCTTAACATTTCCTGTAACATTAGCATTTATAGAAGCATATGAAACAGGGCATTAAAAATTACAGGGTTTAACCACAGCAATGATCAGCTTTTACAGCCTGAAATTTAAGATAAAAAGCACAGGATTTTCTTCTGAAAGTATTCAGTTTAGGAGAAAAAATGTCTTCCTTAGCTATGTTTCTTCTCAAAACTGGTAAGCAAGATATACAGTGCATGGACCCCAATACCTACTCAAAAGAATCTCTCAAGGTTTGCAACTAGACCTCTTGGTGAAAATAAACAAATAAATTACAATATCCTCACCCCAATAAGTTATATTGATAAATTCATGCAGTATTTTAGTTTTAGAAGGTTTTTGGGTTTTCTCTTTGCGTTCTTAGAGCAGCCTGACAGTAAGACAGCACAAACTCCTCAAACAGATGCTGTCCTTGAAAAAATGGGTGCTTTTTCCTATCAAACCCCTCTCTGGGGCTTTTGGGTGTGCAGTGATGACTGTACAGGTTTGCCTCATTTCCCCTCATAGTAGCTGGAAGGCTTGGATTGTTGTAACAGGAGACCAAGTAGCAGCCTGCCTCTTCCACACAGAAAACAAGTGGGGCATTCAGGTAGTACACGCTGTTTTCTTGCTTGGGGTGATTGGTAAAGTCACATTGCAGCGATGTATACTTAGAAAAACAAGTCTTTGTAAATAACTTCCATTGCCAATATTATGTTGTGAATATTTCAGAAGAAAGATGGGGTGTTTTGAGGTAGGTGTTGGCAGCACTTTTTGTTTCAATGAGCATAGCTGGAAACGTCAATAGCCATTACGTGGTGAGGTTCTGTTTTGCAAGTCATCTCCCATTTTACTTTTCTGTATTCATTCTTTATTTCGTATCATGCACACAAAAAGAGAAGGTGATGCTTCTAGTTTAGGCTAAAAATACATGAAAAATTATTTGGGTATTATTGTGGTTTAACCCCAGCTGGCAACTAAGCCCCACACAGCCATTCACTCACTTTCCCCAGTACATGAGCTTGTCTGGAGCTTTCTCAGAAACTGTGATGGAGATAAAATACTGTACTCACCTGGTGAAATCCTTGCTTCAGTGCTACTCAGACAGCCTGATTGAATGTTGCAGAAAAATTACTCTCCTACCAACCCTTTCTTGTGCCTTATTGACATTTCAGATTTTCTGCAAACCTTTGCGAGTAGGCTGACCGGCTCCATTTTACATGCTCAGTTTATGTTGGGATTTATGTTATTTAATTCAGTCCTAACCAGCAAAAGTGTTGACTTTAGAAGTACAAAATGAGTACTCACACCCATATGTTTCAATATTCAAAAGAAACCTGAGATGATAACAACAACATTGTTGTCATTCATCTTTCTCTGCATCAACTTAACTGTAGAAGTCCCTCCTGACCTGCTCAGCAGGGAGGAGAACTAACGACCTTACTACAGGCTGAACAAGGTGTGCCAGTGTGAGGCAGAGCTTTCATAAAGCACTTTGAAGGTAATACTACCTTGTAGCAAGTTTTGTTAGTGATTTGATTCTTGAACCTTGGTAATGCCAGCCTTGGCAAACAAAAAAGGCTGCCAGGCATTAGCAATCTTCACCATATATGGATATTGCTAGGTAGGACTGCAGAAATAAGCTTTTGGGGCTAAATTTGGTAGATAAAGGGGTGACCCAATTTGGAAGGCTGCTGATGAATGCAAGAAACAAGCTAAATCCCAAACCTGAAATAGGAAACTTTTAAAACAGGTGCTGGGAGCAATATTTGTGCACCAGAGTGAAGCCTTTTATCCTGCTGTAATTCCAGGTCTGGGTGGCTTGCATATATTGCTCCCACCTTTTAAGGCTACATAACTTCTAACATATTCTGTTGTTAGAGACCCAAATCTTACCAGATTAAGCTGGGAGAATTGAATGCTCTCAAACCTGAACTTTTTGCCTTTTCTAAGAGACATGGCTCTACAGTTGATCACTCCTTAAAGGCCTTTTTTTTTTTTTTTTTTTTTTTTTTTTGAAGTACACTCTGTGAACCTTGATATTAAGTTGAATTTGATGACTTCTTAATCTTAACTGTTAGCTGGAATCTTCACAACTTAATTATTCAGATATAACAGAAACTGAGACGTTAATAATAAACTCAGAAATCTGCTGCTTAACCAGCTGTCTTGTTAATTATGGTAACAATACACTGGCCATTGCTTTGATTAAAACACCTTGGGTTTAGTTTGCCTTTTCAAGCCCCAATCACTATCCATACAGATTCAGTTCTGCTGTGCTCTCTCCCTTGCTAAGCATACAGAGGAGCACACCAGGTCCTCTGGAGAGGCTGCTGTGAAGCACAGGACAAGGACTCTGCCTCAGAACATCCCTGTGTACTTTAATGCTTCAAGCTCCTGTGTAACTGGTAAGGAACTCTCTATGCTGCCTCTGTCTGAAATAGGAAGCGCTGTTTCTTTTCATCTGTTGAGGTGCAATACAAAGGCCAACTCTCCACCCATTCTGAACATAACATTCCTTTGGCACTATCTTATAAAAGCTGAGGCTGTGCTGGAGGAGACCAAGACACTCCTTCAGCCTCCTCAGGAAAGTCGCGTGACTGGTTGGAAGGATGAAGCTCCTGGCACTTTGTGGCTTTTTGTTCGTCTGTCTTTTGTGCCTCACTGTCTTTGTTGCAGAAGGTACAGTACTATAGTCTTCTAACACAGCTTTCTCTTTTCCTGTTCTTTCCTTTTTTGATATAAAATGCTTATTTACTGTGTTGATTTTAATTAAAGGAAACAAACACAGCTTGACAATGAAAAGGAGGATTGAGCTTAGAAAATGACTTAGACTGCAGAATGTGGCAGCATATCAGTGCTTTGGTTTGTACAGTAGTGTTTCCTCTGCTATAGCCTGGTGCACAGCATGATTAACTTTTACCTTAATCTGTGTTCTGAAATCTGCTCTTCTGAAAATACATTCTATTTTCCCAGAAGATAACCAGCCATCCACCAATGTAAAAATAGTATAATTTTCTCAGTAGTGGGAAATGTGTTAATGGAAAAAGCTCTATCCTTATGAAATAAGAGAACATGAATCAGGTTAACAGAGTACATGATAAGTTCTTTATAGAGCAGTGAAACAAATCAGAGTAACTCTTCTGATGTTCAATCATTCTAAACTTTGTTTTCCTTTGTTTTTTTTGTTGGTTGGTTGGGATTTTTTACCACTGATAATCAACATTTCATCTGAAGTACCTTGAGGCACTTAGTTACCATTTTGCAGTATTCCAAATTCACAGAGCAGTTAAAATCCTGAAAACAGAGGATTTCCCATCTGTCTATAGCCACATCTCTGCAGATGTCCTTGTGCATTTGTAGAAGGACAGTTCAGTAGCATTTTTAAATTGAGAGGTGCACTCTAGAGTTACCTGTGCGGATTTGAGGTTTAATATTGTGAATCTCTGAGACTCACCATGATTTTTCACAGTGTGTATTTTATACAAGATGTAGAGGGTAAATGTGAGATAAAGAAAAACAAATAAGCTAAGTGTCCAAAGGTCAGGAGCAGCAGACTTGCCATGCTTGATATTTTCTAGAAACCTTTCTAAGAATAGCTTTAGGTGTAAATATGGGCATGGAGAAACATGTGGAAGCTGTTTTTCTAATTGGTTAAGTCAGCTGCCCAGTTTTGTCATTTACTGGTGTCTGTGCTGGTAGAGTTGTTTGCCATAGGAGTGGTACCTGAAGCCCTTCTGTTCTCTTTGCCTTTTCTACTTCTTTTTATTCAGGTTTTTCCATAACACTTGAGGAAAACTTTAGAAACAGTGCAAGGGGAGTTGTAGAATTTCTAGAAGTGTCTTCAGGAGCATAAGGGAAGCCAGCTCAGGAAGGATAGGAGATGGCCCTATCAATAAAACACAAATGTGAATACCTGCCAGTTCCCGTAAATAGTGTTTCCTCCTTGTTGATGTGCATGGTGCTTCCATGAGTCACAAGGTGGGGAGGAAACGTGCAAAGGACACTGTTCCTTATCTGTAAGCACCGATGTCA
>NW_024509210.1:5457996-5654746 GCF_017590135.1 Pyrgilauda ruficollis | reverse complement strand
CCCCGAGCAGCCAGGCCGGGGCGGGAGGGCCGCCGCCGACCGCGGCGGAGTCCACCTTCGACGGCGCTGCCCGGGGCCGGCGCAGACCCCGCCGGGCACCGCCCAGGCCGGGCCGCCCGACGGCGGAGAAGGGACATGACCGCGGAGGGAGCGCCCCGCGTCCCCCCGGCCGCAGAGGGAGCGGTGCAGGCGCGGCGCTGCCCGGGCGCCCCGGCTCTCCCCGCCCGGCCGAGGCCTCCGCGGCGCGGCCCTCACTCACCGGCGGTGGGGGCTCCTCATCCTCCGCGCGGGGACGGCAGGCGAAGGGGGAGGGGGCCCGCTCCCCGCCGCGCTCCGCGGGCCGTTCCCGGGGCCCCGACGGCTCCGCTGAGACGGGGGCGAAGGCGGGTGCGTGTCGGGCGGGGGAGGGCGGGACGGCGCGGAGCGGGCTCGGCGCAGGCTCCGTGTCCCGGCAGGCGCTCCCGGCGCGTCCCTGCGGGGCGGGGCGGGAACGAGCCGGATTCCAATCACTGCAGCCGGGCGCGCGCGCGGCGGGGGCCCGCGGGGAGGCGGGAGCGCGCCCGCCGCCCCCGCCCGTCCATCAGCACGTGCCGTGGGCGGGAGGGCTGGCGGGGCTCCCCGGGAAGAAAAGTTGGCCGGGAGGAACCAGCTGGGCCTGCTTTTCCTCCCCAGGAGCCCCTCCGCGGGCGGGAGCGCGGGCCGCAGCCTGGGCCGGCTTGTATCTGGGCGCCCCGGCCCCGGTTATCCTGCCCCGCCGGCCCAGCAGCGCTTTCCCCGTGAAGAATCTCCTCTAGGAAAGGGCGGGAAGGCGTGAGGGGAAAAGTTGCCCAGCCGGTGTCATGGAAGCACTGCTGGCCTTGAAGAGGGTCGAGACACGAGAAAAGCAGCTGCGGCGGGGTCTGGCTGCAGGGCCGGGAGGCTCCGTGCAGGTGCTGGAGGGGTCGGTGCCGCGGAGAGCGGCCGATGCCGGGGCTCACGGGGACGCGGGGTGCAGGGCCACCGTGGCACCTTCGGTGGGAGCTCGGCGGGGCTGCGAGTCAGCTGGGACGGCAGCGGCGGAGGGGAAAATGAGGGACTCGCATGGGCCTTTCGGCTTCGTGGAAGAATAGTTCTGAGAAGGCTGACGTTGCAGCGCTGCAGGAGGGATAGAGTTCCATTGCAAAGGACAGCATTGTTTGCTTTTCCCATTTCCTGTATCTAAATAAATATGCCCAGTTAGTTAGATTGGAATACATTATAACTTCTGCAATGAGCTGCTCTGCTTGCTGATAAGGATGCTGAAGGCCATGATTTGCATTGTGTTTCAAAGCACCTTATCATTAGGACAAATTGGAAAAGTAATAATTTGTCTGTCTGTCTTCAACGGAGGTCTCCCAGCAGCAGTGCAGGAGCTCCAGGGACAGTGTTATGTGCCCGGCACAGCTCCCACCTGGGCTGCTGTTTTTAACCCTTCACTCGACAGTGTGACCGCAGTCGTGCTGCTGATGTCCTCTTGCCTTTCATCTATCCTGCCAATTGGTTACTCTGCATCAAGAACTTTGCGCACAAAGCCAGCTACAGGGGAAATGAAGATCACATGCATCGTACAGACCTACTCAGTTTCCCTTTGGTGCACACCAAAACACTCTTTAGGCCTTCAGGACACACCAGTAATTGCTGGTGTGGAGATGACTGCCCAGATAAAGTGTTTGCAGAGAATAACCAGTTGGGAAGCAATCTGGCTTATTGATGCCAAATAGCCACATGTGCATATATTGTGGGAAACATGGCCTTGCTTGTTTTGTTGACCTCTCCACAGTGTATCTCCATTTTTGCATGCTAATATCAGATAGGACTCGTAAATGTTGTGTACTCCACTGCAGAGCAGTCACCTCTGAATGTAAGATGAGAGCACTGGCTTTGCATTCTAGCTCACATGCGTTTTACCTACAGATGGTTAGATGAGTGCTTCACTTCTGTATTGTCCTACACAGCAATACAAAAGAGGAAGTAAAACTTCAAACCTATCACCTTCACAGACTCCTTTAAAAAGTAGGCAGGTAAAGGCACACCTAATAATTGTATGTGGCCAGATACTGTGGTGATAGGCATTTGAAAATGCAGGGTCTTGTCTTACTAGACTTTTAGAAAATTTTTTCCGATCACCATCATCCAGAAAAATCTGTCAGTGTCCAAAACAAAGCCAGGCTGCAAGAAAGACAAAATCACAGCTTCCATGCCAAGCAATACAGAACTCCTATGCTTATGTTTATAATTTCAAAGGAAAATATGAGTCTGCTGTTCTTCCACTCTGTGTACTATGAAATTATAGCAGCAGAACAGACACTCAAT
Source organism: Pyrgilauda ruficollis (assembly GCF_017590135.1). Lineage (NCBI taxonomy): Eukaryota > Metazoa > Chordata > Aves > Passeriformes > Passeridae > Pyrgilauda > Pyrgilauda ruficollis. The sequence continues at coordinate 5,652,415 of NW_024509210.1, read as the reverse complement.
ATGGAAGAAGAATGCAACATGCATGTGTGTGCTCCCAAGCAGAACCAGAGCTGTTAGTGCCAGCATCTCTTCAGTGATCATGTGTGCTAATACAGTCCAGTGCGTGTCAGATGTTAGATACTGATTCCAATCCAGGATGCATGAATTTAGCAACAGCCACTAGCCTTGAAATGGATTTAACCCTTTTTGTGAAATGGATCAACTCTTCTCATCCAGTTCCTGATGTGTAAATTTGCACATTGAAGAAGTTGCTGTCTCAGCCAGTACTTTTCAAGGCACTTGGGCACTGAAGATACCCACAGGTCCCTGTCAGGTCAGGAACAGTGTTGCTGAGGATGAAGTTTGTACTGCCATGGCACATAATGCCCATCTCTACATAATTGAGTGCCATTAACTCCTTGTCCTAATCACAAAATAAAGTCAACAAAAATAAACTATATTATAATAATATGAGGACTGCAGGAGACCAAACTGCATCTTAATTTAAAATGATGAATCCTAGTGACCTTAGAAAGTATTTAGAGTGTGATGGATATCTGATTAAACAGCACACAGAAAATACTGATGTCTTTCAAAACATACTTACTGCACAAAAGTGCAGTACTTAGGTTTCAGATATCTCTACCAGGATAGGTAGAGAGAGCTTTTTAAACCAGAAAGTGAACACTTTAGATGGTGGGCTCTCAGAAAGACACAGGGCTCCAGCGAGCGAGTGAGCAGCAGCAATCTTACCTGGTTAGGATTTTAGGAATCTGCAAAAACTCAGACACACCAGGTTTAGTAACACTGAATATTTATTTTGTCAATTGAGCCACACTCAAAAAACACTGAAGTCTGAAAACCGGAAAATAAACAAGTTTATTTGACATTTGGCCGAGATATGGAAGTCTAACATGTGATATAAAAGAAGCAGTTCAAAACTGACTGTGTGATGAAGAGAGCTGTATTTAAAAAAAAAAAAAAGGATTGTCTTCCAGCTGCTTTCATTGTTATTTCCTCCCCAGGAATTTCTTATTAGTTCTTGGAATCACTAGGGAACTGCAAACTTGAATATCAAAGGAACAAAGGGGTATATATAGGGAGAAGGTCAGCCATGTGATAGGACTTGATCTTTGTAGATCCTTCTTCCCTTCAGTCTCTGGAATTCAGATGTCTTAAATCTGTGGTCCAAATATATTTTTGAGAACTGTTTGCAATTAGATGAGTATTTCTCTGTTACTGCTACAAAAATAAATATTCCATGTTACATATTAAAAGAATATTGCCCTTCAGCCAGGGACACAATTATTTCACTTAATATGACATGAATTTGGCTTTGTCTCTTTTTCAGAACTATTTTACTTAAAAGCATATTCTTTTGATTATAAATTTATACAGCTGTTTGTTACTTACAAAAGTCATGGATTTTATTACGCTTTTTAAATGTAAGCAAAAAATAATTCAGTAAGGCAGAGTCAAATCTTTGAAGAAATGTGTTTTTAAAAAGTTTTTGCTGGTGGATCACTGGTAGCAAAGAGGAAGCTATGTCCAACCTTGAGTCCAACCAGTCTGGTGTGGAACAGAGTCCGGGGCAGCATTGGAGAGCACTGTGGCAATAATCCAAGGAGTAACAGCTCAGTGTGCAGAGCATGGGCACGAGGAAACAGGAGTGTTCCCACAGCTCAAGCACTTGGTGTGTTTTGGGGTTACTTTGGGGTTACTTATTCTTCCTCAGCCTTGTGCAGGTGGCCGTGGCAGGAGGAGGACACAATGGCTGTACCTGTCCCCAGCAGCTGCAGAGTGGGAGCTGATTCCTGGCTGTTCTGTGCTGTGGGAACTGATGCCCCTGCTGTGGCAAAGGGCTGCAGTAATGGGAACACTTTGCTCTGGGAGACATCTTCCCAGTTAAGAACCAGACTTCCCGCTGCTTTTTCTGTTTCTTCTTCCTGTGCCTAGTCGAGCTGTAGGATTTTGTTTTTATGGATTCACATTTACAAAACCCTTGTTGCAGTCTTCTCACCAGGTCATAATAAACCCTGAGATAACTCTCCTTTTAAATACAAATTACTTTGTTTTTCTTAAAGCCAGAGCATTAAAAGTCTTATCACAGAAAAAGAAAATATTTGTAGGCTCAGCAGAGGCTTCACCAGAGTGCCTCACTCACATCAGGTTGTTCAGAGAATTAATAATATGTTTTCGCCTAGATACATGCACATAAAATCCCCAAAGTCTTCAGATGCTCAGAGAAGATTAAGTGTTTTGATTGTAGTGCTGGTTTTAAAATTTATGTTCTGAATTATCAGTCAGTGGTGCCAAATGATCTACAAGGAAGTTTGAATTATACTCAGAGAGAAGCTAAATGTTTGTGTTCCTCCACCTTTTGTTACAAGAGGTATTTGTTTCTTTTACAAGTCGGAATAATCCTTAGATCCAAACCCACACTGCATTAACAGTTCCTCTGTTAAGTCTGATGCTCAGGCTTTGTCCTGAAACTGGAGCACTGCTGAAAGCGGAAATGTTTTTAAAACCTGCAGTTACACAAGGCAAATTCTTATCAATACAGAAACTTTCTGTCTTGCTGTGTGTAACAGCTTTTTGCTCAGGAGGCATGGATTCAAGTGGATGTGTTTCTGGCAGCTGTAGGAGCGGGTACTGTAGAGATTTACAAAGATGGACATTTATGAGACTGAAAATGCTCTGTTCTTCCAAACCTCTTAAAATGAAACAGATCTGCTCCTATACAAAAGAAATGAATGAAATAATTTCATCACTTCCTGATTTTTCCTCAGTCTAAACATATCTTTAAACATGAATAAATTGCTGTTAAATAAGAGCAAGTGCAGCAAAATAGTCTCATTCACTTCTTTTTTCATATTGTACTAAAATCAATATGGGACTACAAAATAATAAAAGGATATCCTTGTATTTCAGCCAGAATGTCTGAAAATATATAATGAAGTTAAAGGCATATCAGTTAAGCTTTTCTCTCTTAGTCTGTAAGGTACTTGAATATTAACTAGAACTTGAACAAGTTAAACTCATACAGCTAAAAGAAAATGCCAAAAAACAGTCTATAACTCCCTTTGCTTCCAATGAGAAATTGGCCTGTGTCTGCAAATCTCATTTGGAAGCCACACCTAATACAGTTCAAACTCTCACTGGCATCAGCAAAAAATTACCTGATTAGGGATGCAGGATTGGATCTAAGATAATAGCATATTAAAAATCCACCATGGATTCAAAAGCTACTAATGGAAATTAAATCCCTGAGAATATAAAACATTCCAAGCAGTCGAGCAGTTTCCATTGTACATACTCAGAATGCTAAACAATAGCAGCTATTGCATGTGTGACCATCAGGAAACACAGCTGTGCTTCTTTGTGTTACAATTAATTACTTCCGTTGTATATAAAATTGAAAGTATTGGTACTCTGGGGCGGAAAGAGGATATCCTGATACACTGCTCCTATTTCCTTACCACGGCCTATTACTGAATGCTTCACCATTAATTCACTCTCAATGAATTACCCTGCATGAAAAAAGGAAGGGTACATTGGCTGGTTAATTGTTATGCTAAAAGCTACTTTTTCTTTGGATTTTCGCTCTCCTACATTTTTATCTCATTTTACTACTTTTGCATCTTTGATAGTAATTGTTCACTTTTAATTAGTTTCACTTAATAATGAAGGTCTAAAATAAATATTTTGACTTAAAGATTGTTCTGTTAATATTTTTTAAGTTACAAGATCAGAGAAAGCACAATCTTTCTCACTGTCCTTTAAAGAAATGAACAAAATCATCTCAACTGAAGTATTTGTGGCCAGGTTCTCTGAAGCTGGCACACAGAGATGTAATTTATACCTTTTTGTGCCAGTGAATATTCCGAAGCTGGAGGAGAATGAGGATTGTTACCCAGAGTTAGGGAGGAGTAGTAACAACCCTCTGTTATGTGTGGTTTTTTTTTTTTTTTTTTTTTGAGAATTGCATAGGAGCAAGAACTGTTTGAGGTTGTACTAAATAGGCAAATATGGGCCCTAAGGAAATACATACACTACCCCAAACTTTAATATCTACTTTTTAATAACACTGACTCTTTCTTTTTAGAGAACTTCTAAACAGAGAGCAGCTTCTGTGACTCCTTAGGAAGTCAATGAAGTCTCCAACAACCACCAGCATGTAAGTCTATAAAAGGTGGATAATGTGTTCTGTATTTGTCTCTGAGAATTTAATTTCTCAGGATGTGTCTCCTGTCCTAGAAGTCTGACAGTCTGACACCTTTCACCACCAGACTGTTTCCAGTCCATTTTAGGATGTCTAGCACAAAGCTGAATAAGTTACATGTGGAAAACACGGAGTCCTTCAATGTGAGAATAAGTAAATTTTGCCAAATGAGCTGAAACCTTTTCAAGTTTGAATTCAGACTGGTGTCATGATGCAGTAACAGGAGAATAGCAGCTCAGAAGAGCTCCCATTCCAGAAACTGCTTTACATCATAAAAATGGCAGAAAATCACCATCCACAAAACAGCCCTGTTGTCCTTTTGCTGCAGCAGCTGGCACTGGGAATACAATCTCAAAGGCAAACTGTGCTCTGCCATTATTTTATAACCACACAGTTCAGATTCAGGTGTGCTCTGTCTGAGGCCACAGCTAGAACCAGAATCCCTGGCTAGCACTTTGGATTTCTTGCAAGGACTTTTTGGCCAGAAGTAGATGCCGTGTAGTGTACATGCAATAAAGCAGAAACTTTCAATTAGTGTCATCTATGTTGTGCATCCCCAATAAATCTCAGGAAGTCTGGTATATGCAGGATGCAGCGGGCTGAATGCACTCACATGAGCAGCAGAGCCCACTCTGTCACCTTTTACCCCTCAGCTTACAGGCCTGTGAAAGGAACAGGAGCACTGGGCAGGCTTCTGCATGTGCATTCATCACAGGGAAATTGACAATATCCTTCGAATCAGTACAGGGAAAAAATTGCAGGAAGAAAATCTATCAAGGAATGTGCAGGGGACAGCTGAAGAATATTTTCTTTCTGAAAGAATAATACCTGGTCTTTGTTTATAATGGACAAATAAAAATTTTATTCCTGAAATCCTATTTTTTATACGAAGCCAGATTTTTGGAAAGTGTGCCCTGTTTTCTGCTCCCACATCTCCTATGCTATCAAAATTGTGGAGTTGTTACTTCATAAAGCAAAAATACCTAACAGATAACAAAACCCAGGTCTCAAGGTGCACTCAGATTTGTGCATTATTCTTAAGCTATATATAGTAAATGGACTAGATGACAACAATTTATGCTCAAATAGTGCAGATATGATACACATCCACTTAAAGAAATCAGAATCTCAGTTCTGAGTGTTTTAATCCACATATATGTCCCATACATGCATATAGGAATGCTTGCATTAGTGAACATGAAGATTTCTTTAAATGAAACTAAAGCTCAATCCCAGCATTATTTTCCTGTCTACATATGATTAGATCTTAAAATAATTTAAACACTGTAAATCATTCTTTTGTTTTGAAATGAGATCTTTAATTCAGGCTATAGATATTTATTAAACCTCCTAAAAATCCGAAACACCCTCTTTAATACACCATGAGAATAAAACAATCTAGAACAGCAAGTTTTCTGGCTTTAGTGTAGCAAGCAGCATTCATTCCACAAGCACTGGAAGAATCATCACCTTCACTCAAGTCAAGGTTGTATTTTTATCTGTATCTTCTAATTAAAAGAAAAATAAGTCCCAACTCTTTCAGTAAAACTATGCACAGTAAAACTAAGCAGAAGCAGAAGAATTTCTGCAACATCTTTGTCATAAATGAAAATAATCCAATTTCTAAAGTAGTAAGATTAGAAAATACTTTTGTAGTAGAGACAGATTTATTAATGATATTTTATGCATACTAATTTATTATTCCCTAACAGTTTTAATCTGGAAACTTTTAAAGGAAAAATGTTTTGTTCAAAAGCTTAGCTTTGTTTAAAAAAATTCCTTCTTGTCTTTATTACAGAGAAAATTCTTGTGACTCAGCCTGACAGTCCTTATTAGTACAACACACGTTTGTTACTGTTTTCTTTTGATGTAATCTTCCTAAGAGGAGGAACAAATGTATTTTAACAGCTCTCCAAGGGCATATTTCATAGGCTCACAGCACAGAATTCATGCCTGAATATAGTCTGAATCTCATCATAACTCTGATTTGCCTGGGAGAACAAAGCATTTCATTGTGTATTCAATAATGGTTTCAGCAATCTTATTCACACATTCCTTCCTTTCTTAATCAACAGAAACTGTTTGGATTCAAGATGCATGGTTGGGGTGGGAGGGGCAAACAATGCCAAAGCCTATACTTTTGAAATCTCCATTTTCTTCAGAGCAATAATCTCTCTTTAAGAATCTTTGTTAACAATCCCTTAACGCAACATTTGTCACACATTTTGCACCATGTCCTTTCCTAATGAACTTTGCTCTATTCCCCTTTTCCACCCTGTCAGCTGGCATGGTGCTCTGCTTATGCCTCTATTGCTTCCAGTTCCAACAACTGAACTCTCCAGGGATCACAGGGCACAGTTTAGGAAGCACTGTCTTGTGCAAAGGTTGAAGGTCACAACAGACAATCTGAAAAACAGCAATTTTGATCTGACAAAATACATTCTGGGCATTCTTTTCAATTGCATTTCTTATGCACATTGTAAACAGAAATTGGGGCTGGGAAATAAAATAAAAAATGCACAAAGTTCTGATTCCTGATGCTATACTTGGTAATGACATCTAAATCCAAGTCTGTTCATTTATCATCTAACTTATGTTTAATATAATTAGTTGTACCTCTAAAATGCCTGCATTTCTGAGGGGTGTGCAACAGGAATGCACAAAATGGCTGTTTTTAGAAAACACATTGTTATATGAAGTCATCCTTTCATTTGTACATATTTCTCGGCACTAGAGCTCAATGAGGGTGTTCAAAACACTTTGTATTTTAAGTAACTTTTGCTAAGAAACAGTAGAACTCCTACCTGAACTTAGGCAGTCAAACTTTGTTTGCAGATACATCAATGTAACTGAAGAGAGAATTTACCCACTCCTTGCAGTGTTACTATAAACAGTATTTGTTGACACAATAAGGTCTGGGACTACACAGGTCTTGCTGAGTTACAACATGTACTGTTAGCAGGCTGCATCTTTTAAGCATACTAATATTTGTTTAAAACAGCATTATTTGATCAATACAATATTCAAGACTGATATAAAATAAAGTTGAAACCAATGGTTTTAATTTTTATTTTCAGGTCTGCAGTAGTGAGTACAAGCTTGTGTACGCTTTCTTACTGATATTACATGGCTGAAAGCTGTCAGCTGTTCACATGGCATATTCATAAATATACCCAAATCATAAAGCTTTAACTGTTTTTACACATTGCTTTTATTACTAGACTGTTTTATTCATGTTGGCACAGATAATCCATGCAAAGTAATTACTCACATCTCATAAACCACCAGACATTCTGTAGTGAAATAACTAGGAACTCAGGAAAAAATATCTATCTAAAAGCAAGGGCACTTGTGGCATCAAGTCAACATGTCAAAATATTATAAAACCTAGACTTCTAATATATGATCACTGCAGGCAATAAATCACTCAGTTTCAAATTCTGATGTTTATAAATACTAAACAAAGTAATATCCACTACCAGGAGATGAGTATTGCAAAAAAACATTAGTGTGCCCAGCATTAGACACTAATGAATGTGTTCAGTGCTGTGGACATTCACATTATTAAACATAAATACAAACAATCTTCACCAAAACATTTTACCCAAAGTACTGACCACTGAAGGACCAATGGAAAAATATTTTTCCTTGTCTTGAATTGATTTTAGAATTGAGAACTGTATAATGTGTGAATCCAATATAGTGAAAACTAATGACAAAAAGGTCCTAAAACTGTTTTTTATTTTTTGTCCAGATAATAAAAGTAGCCTTATTTGGAAACATTTAATTTGCCCTATTCTGCAAAAAGAACATCAAAAGAGAGAAAAGCATTAAAAACAGCTTTTGAATCCTTTGACTGAAAAGTTATTGAACACTTTTTAGTTAGGCAAAAGACTGATCCTTTAAATTGGTCATTCAGAGGTACAGTACCTTTGTTTTATTGGGTAAAACCTCACATTAATTAGAATGAAAAGAAATATTCAGAAGAACTTAGGACTTATCTCAGGCATCTCTTACAAGACATAAAACATAATCAAGTACACATTATAATCTTGCATATTTTTGTACAACATTATTTTCCATGATAGTTAAAAGGTCATAATTTGAATTTTAGAGATATATATTATTGTATATATAAGCATTTTACCCTCTCCATATCACAAAGGTGACATAGCAGAAGAGTATCAGCAATTATGTGGTATTCTACCCCTGTGAAAATTAAAATGCTACATTATTATTCACAAATTTCTGGTTCAGATATGTGCAAAAATTATATCTTAATATAGATATCAAGGGCAGGTACGTGGATTCCCTGTTTTTGGACCACATTATGAAGCAGCACAAGTCATAACAGGAAATTTTTATTACATGATAATCCTCAGGGTATCTCTGTTCTTCATTCAGAGATATCGCTGTACCTCATAGAGTGATATGTAAACTAGCTTTAATCTCTCTTGCTCAGACACCAGCTGGAGCCAGGGCATGTGCTACAGTGCAGGTTCTCTGCCCAAGGAACTTTTCAGGACTTTCTCAAGCCAGTCCAGCTCGCACTGAAGTCTGTGCTGCTGCACTTTCACTGCTGCCACCCTTCAAGCCAGCTCAGCTCTGCTCACATACACTGCATTCCCTTTCCTGCAGCCCAGACTTCAGATGTACCAGATTGGATCCTTGCTCACCCCTCTGTACGTATCCAAACCTATGGATGAGCTACTGGGCTATGGTGAGCTACTTGTACCCTAATTTCTCACTTGAAGCCCTCTCCCTGACTGTAGTGATCCTGGCTGCCCCCTACCCAGCCTCCCCTGCCCCACCCAACTCTCTGACATGCCAGCGTGGTGGAACTGCCCCTACCTGGCTATTCCCTGCTCCAGCCCCAGCCTCGGGAAGGGCTCCCCATCTCCTCATGCCCCATCTTTCCCACTCAACCAGAGGCCTGCAGAGCCCCTGCATTCCGGCAGCCTCAGGTGCTCCCTGTGCGGTCCCAGGCTCCGCTCCCCTGCCCGCACTGGCAGCCCAGTTTCCCGCAGCCCTCCCAGCCGGTACCTCCAGGCTGGCCCACCCAGGGCCCTCTGCCTGCCAGCAGCTTTTCACTGACTGCACTCCCTAACTGCAGCCCAGCATCTCTGGCCAGATCCTAAAATGATGTATCCTCCATGGTGCCAGTGAAGAGGAAGCTTATAGGGACATGGAGGGAGAAGGTGGAGGGGAGAATGAGGCACACGTATAAACACATGCAGATCAGAGGGGAAAGACCTCGTGAAATTCTCCTGAGGCATCCATCACAAGCCCTTCCCATGGAGCCTGACTCCCTATTCTGATGTTGCAGTCAGAGATTAGTCCCAGTCAGTGGCCAACACTGACACAAATCTGCCTAAAGAATATCTTCAATGCAGTCTCAGTATAGAGTATGCTGATGTGAATTCTCTCAAAGAACAGATAATAATAAACAGCATTTTGTTGAATGGCACTGAGAAATGAAAAGGAAATGTAGAATTTTCTCACTGTTGTGAATATGTATTTAATGAAGTAAAATAGAAGTGGAAAAATATTTAACTTCCATAATTATGATTTATTCCTCTGGAGAATATTATGAGCCAAATCTTTGGATTTTGTAATCTATGGGACCATATTCACACCAGCCCAGCACCGACTGAAAACAGAAAATTTGCTTGCTTACAGAAAAAAAATCCAAAACAAACAAACAAACAAACAAAAAAAGGCTTTGCATATAATGCACTAGTGTTTTAGAATAATTCATGCATACAAAAATCTGACCCCCAACTCAGATCAGATCACTGCTAAGATCAGTGAAAACTAAGATACCTACTGAATAAATACAGGTCATACATGTCAAAACTGCCACAGGCAGTTCAGGTTGTTATTTTTGTCCAAGATGCAGACTGCCTGCAGCTAACTTAACTCTTATTTTTGAACTCCAAATTTCATTTATTCCTCCCCCAAGCTTTGGATAGTTTTTAATCCCTTAAAAGACATAACAAATGAAATGGGCATCACTCACGGGAGGGACAGGACAGACAATGTAATTTTTTGCTACTCAGAACACAAGGTAAAATAGGTGCAGATGGCACCAGCATGTGGCCCACAGAAAGCATCCTCAGCCTCAGAAGTACTAATTCAAAACTGTCAGTACTGCAAGCTGTCAACACACACATCATAATTCTCACTTAAATGAGTTAATAAAGGTTGAATGGTGATCAGACTTTCCATCTTAACCCCATCAGACAGAACTGCTGTCTGCCATATAAAAGTCACTGATATTCAAAAATTCAAAAGTATTATCAGTAGTACAAGCATTACTTATTTGAAAAAAAGAGTTTTATAAATAACTGTCTGAACAACTTGAAAGTTGTTCTCAAGCTATTAGGATAGATGTCTATGTGGTTATTAGAAAAGATGATTGTATGGTTATCCTAATTGTTGGAACATAGCTACTGTTTTCCAATGGCAATTACTGCTACAATTCATGATGTGCTGCATTTGAAGTAAGGAAAGGAATAAAGAGTATGTGCCTGCTACCTTACAGATTTTGATACACATTCATTTACTATAAGAAAAAAAAAAAGACTTTTTCCTAATTATGTGGCATAGAGGAGGGAATTTTTGCAAACTATCTCCCACAACCTAGCTGTGCTAGATGGATGTGTTTCTTCTGTGTTCACTAGTGTGAAGTTCCAGACGTAGGTTCCTACCTCCCTCTGATATCAGTGGGAATTAGAAACCAAAGCAAGATTTAATCTTTTTTTTTTTTTTTTTTTTTTCACAGGAGGAAAGGAAAACTGGTTTTGAATTAAAAGCTGGCCTTTCTAGTCAGCTCTATTCCATTCAATGTAAGAGCAATTTGGAGAAAGCCAGTTGTCCTTTTCCATTATGACTTGAAAGTGAATTACCTACTGTGCACATAGAAGCCAAGTGCACTAGCAAGGCTGACCCAACCATTTTATTTTCAAACTGTTATGGATTGCCACCTAGGCTTCCCCGCTACATATGGATTCAAGGCAGACTTGTTATTTGGAAAGAATCTAAAATATCTGACGCTATGATGTAGCACCACAAGATAATGGAACAGCACTCACTTTTCCTAGAGGAAGCCCTAATCTATTTATTTCCCTTTGAAAGCTACAGCCTTTGGTTCTACAGATGACTGTACATATGGCACTTACTCATTCTTGCTGTGAAAGAAAATGACTTAATATAGAAGTATTTTTCCAGTTGTTTTTAAACACCAGTGTGTGGTCTAAGCAGTAAAACTGCTGTGGGTAGTTAACTTGAAACTACATTTTCACATTACTGTTTATAATAAGGTTTTTAGTTAATTTCAATATTTCCCCCAACTGTTGCTATAATAATGGACTAGTTCATGAGTTCATTTGGTTTTGACTGCTCATTCAATAGGTTTTTGTATGAACTTCACAAAAAGCATGTTCTGCATTTATGAAAGAGGATAAAGTTAAACTTGAGAAGTACCAACGTCTAGCTTTTACCGAGAGAAGTGCTAGCCATGGTTATCAACTTTATGATTGCCCAGTTAGTCATCTGTTTTACCCCAGCATTACTGACTACCAACTCTTCTTTTAAACATTGATAGCGTGGGCATGCTTCTTGCACAGTGGCTTGTCCTTCTTGGAGTAGAATGGCTGACCTTCCAAATTCACATGGCATACCTGGAATTAAAAATAAATGCAATCAGGAACAATTAAGGAAAAAGAAAAGGGAGAAAGATGTGACTATCAGTTTCAACTGCATTGCTCTTCTGCCCATGCATTTCTTTGGTAGTCTTTAGAAGCCATGTATTGATTTGCTGTTGATTTAACCCACTGAAAGAAATCAAGTTAGGCCCTTAAAAAGACCCCCACTGTGAGAATTGCATGTTGACAACACTAAATAATAAAACTATCATTTCCACAGAAAATGCTGCAGCTAAGGCAAATGAACAAGCAAAAAATAACATGAAATATTCAGAGAAAGTGTCTTTATGAGTAATCAATGTTTATAAGTAATTAAGAGCTGTTAGCTTGTGAAGGAAACTTGCTTAGTGTTCCTTTCTATGTTAGAATTTCCAAAAGACTTCAGTTTCCACAAAACACTTTTTTGCAAAGCTAGTTTATCTTCAGATATTTATAAACATTTCTATACTTTCAACTATTCTACCTAAATTTTAGACTTAAACAAACATTAGAAATTGTCACTGTCAGTTTGGTGTGGCCAACATACTATTTTTAGCTAATTAGAGATTCTAGATATTATTACTTTAGGAATAATATGTTGCAGAGCTGCTCAGTGGTATTAGAACCAGATGAAAGTACTGTTTATCATACGGATTTTTCTGCTTTGTGTGCAGAGTGTGGGAATATGGCCACTCTCCAGAGCTATGTGCACACCACAGATTGATGAGTTTGACCAACTTCTATGCTAATTACTATTCATGCTCACTAAACAGACCTCTTTTTGCAAGTTTCAACAAGCATTCAGCGTGGAAATACAAACTTCACTGCTTTGTAAGTAAGATTATGGTTATACTGTTCAGTATGGTGTTAATTTATTTTCAGTCTTGCTCTATCTTATTTGGCAAACACTGGAAAGAATAACAGCAATAGTGGTTTGTACTGCTGTATGTACTATCTAAAACTGGATGTTTTATTAGAAAACACTCACTTATGATGGTCAAATTCCATAATTCTAGTAAAAGTTATGGAGGAGAAGAAAAATTACTCCCATCCTTCTTCAAATGGAAGTAAAGAATGAAATTTCATCCCTCTACATCCTTAAGCACATGTTAGTTATTACTGCTTTCAGATTTTGTGATGTTACTACACAATTTAGGAGTATAAAGGAATGAGACAGTATTTGATGTAGAACCTACAGCACAAATGAAGCAGGTGTCATGCCAAGTGTGTCCAAGAGCTTCAATGAATTTATCTCCAGCTTCAACAGGATAATCACAGCCATGACATTTTGTGCTGAACAAAGCAATATAATCTAAAATAAAACAAAAAGCAAAGTTAGAACAAACTCTTAACACAATCATATTAAGTCCAAAAGAAATAGAATGTTTCCAGACAATGCATGTTTTGATTGTTTTTGCTCAGTTTCCTACTTCATTTACTGAAACACTCCTACTGAAATATGTTTCTTTTCTTTCATTATTTCAATACAAACTCAGTCCAGAACCCCCCATTAGTATGACATTTATCATCACAAATGTAGAAAACACAGAAAAAATCCATGGAATTTGAAGTGTTGCTCACAATACTTTCAAATTAGCTTTAATATATTTGGAATTTATTCATAGGACGAATATGGTTGTACAAAAGAGTCTAATGACAAGGGAATATTACAAGTTTACATGCCTGTATTAATGTTCTTTTTGCATAAAGAGAGAACATTATGGAAACCCCATACTGGCTGATTAATACATCTTTACTTTATCAAGTGTGATTTGGAAAGGTTTGACATTGAAAAATATTAGTGGAAATTCCATGACAGTTATTTGATGTTCTGACAAAACCTCCAATTTTAAAGGGTAGGGACCCAGTCAGTCAGGCTGCATGGCTTTTTTTTCTTCACTAAGAGCTACTCTGACTTGTAAAATTTGAATTGTGTAACCATAAGAAAGGAATCTCCAGAGAGAAGTAGGCCAGGAGCTCACTGAATGCACAAGGGGAATACAGAGGGAATACCACTTAAACCTTAACCTCCTTCCTGACTATGTCAGGCAACACATTTTGGGACAACATGGCCTTTTCCTTTCTTAGCTGGTAAGAAGCAGTTTGTTTGTTGCAGCAGCCAGGAAGCAAAATCTGCACCACCATGTGCTGCACATCTGTGCAGACCTATCTCTTCACAAGTGTTGGTTGAACAATTCTAGCATGAGGCAGCAGCATCAGAGGTCACAGCTCCAGCAACTCAAAAGGATTGTGGACAGCCCTAGAAGACTAATTTTTCATTTCTGGTGAGCAGAATCTACCAAGGAGGGGAGTGGAACAGGGGAAAATGTGTAGGGAAGGAATTGCAAAGTATGATAATACATAAGGGAGAGAAATGAGGGAAGGCATTGTTGACACTGAGAAATGGCAAAGACCAGTGCTCTGCCATTCTCTCATATAAACTGGAGAAAAATACAGACACAAACACTTGGATATGTGAAGAGTGGAAACAAAACCCATACTGGATGGGGAACTGATATTATTTTGCTCACCAGCTGCTTTATTCTTATGTTGCTTCCATGAACATGAAGCACATAATTACTGTGCAGAACTGTCCAGACTACCATACCTTTCTCACAGTAAGGCTCCCCGTCCTCCATGTGGAACAGGCTATTCCCAAATGGCTTCTTACAAGCAGCACAGACAAAGCAACTCGTGTGCCAAGTCTGTCTTAGGGCATGCATCACTTCCTGTAAAACAAACAAACAAACAACCAAAAATCTCCAGCAGAATAGCCAGCCCTGCAACTTCCTCCTGGAGAACAAACATAAGGCAGAGATGCTGTAAATTCTCCCCTTCTGGATCAGCCAGTTCCCCTCCTCAAAAGAAAGAATTATGACAGAAATTGGGCTCCTTTTGGAAAGAAAGAGGAAACAGGACTGCAAGCCTTCTAGAACAATGTATTTGCCAAAGTGAAGCAACATGGTTCAGCCAGCAGTTTATATCAATATGCCCAGTCGCTGTTGCAGGAGGGATTCTGCACAAAGATTCTGATTATTTTCTCCTCTGTTTTGATACGACCAGTACGAACTCTTCAATGCAAGAGTATGATTTGTTAAATAAATTTAAAAAATGAGGAGTAAGCGGTGTAAGTCTGTTGTTTCAAAATAATCTAGATTCTGTAGTTATTTCTTTATAAGAAATAATAATTTCTTTATAAGAAAAAAACATTTTTTTTGTAATTGTTCTTATAAGAACAATTCACAAACTAATATAAAAATCTAAAAAAACAACAAAAAAGGAAAGGTTCTTTTAATGTATATGATTAGTAAAAACGAGTCTGCATGTCTGTTCCTAAGCCATGTGTTTATCACAAAAATCCCCAATTCTCTGTGTGTGTACAACTGATGTTCTCCTCAACTGAGTACATCTAGATTTTATCAGCTTCTTACTTCTGTCCAGTATGGAGAAATCTCTATTATTGCTTCAGTCTTTTGTCATACAGAAGTCTTCCAAGTCCAAAAGCTGCAGTACTGGGCTCTGTTGCACAGTTACCTGCTAACTTGTCAATCTTACATGTAGCCAGGATGATGTTTGACAGTGTATCTCTCTCCAACAGCCTAGATTTCAAAGGGCCAGCTGCATAACTGCTGTAAATTAACTTTGTTAACTTCAGTGAAACAGCATTGATTTATACCAGCTGAGAATCTAGATCCTATTTTATGTTGCTTCCAATTATACACATAGACTCTGATTCTCTTTTAAAGATCGCTTTTAATGTCCACTGATTATGAGAAAATGGATTGAAGTCCTCTTCCACGCTTTCAATCCAGTGAATAGACAAAATAGTCTAATTTAGATTTGCCATATATCTCATTAGAGAATCACCATTTGAGATTCATTAACTTCTGTTACTGTTTGCAAAACAACTATTGCTGATAAATAGGTTTGGATCCATTTATGAACCTCAGTGAGGTAAGAAGCAAAAATAGCTTGAGAAATCTTATTAATATAAATAGAGGCAGCTGGCATCTTTGCTATTTTCCTGATGAAAATCCATAATGGGAAACTGATTTGTGCCAGCAATCATTAGGTAGGTTAAGTCAGCACTCTGCTATAAATTAATCCTTCTGCCACAGTAGCAAACAAGACTTGGCTGGAGCCAGAGCTTCACCATCCATGTCTGATGCTGCCATCCCTAATTGGCAGTTGCAGAGAAGAGCATCTGTAATGCCAACATTTAGACAGATGTCAAAAGGTGACAGCTAAGCAGTGAAAAACCAGTGGGGGACTCCTTGCTTCTTCATCTGAGTCATACATTCACTACAACTGCATGCATAAATACACTGCTAAAATTATTGATGGTATTCCAACCTCACCACCATCTAAGGTATGTGGAGAACAAATTAAATTGTACATTTACTTGTACATTAGTCCTTTAAGACAAAAGTGGAATTTTGTCTTTTGCTTTATGAATATTATTTTTGGCTTTGTGGAATTCAGATCTTTGTATTTATTCAGTATTTTATTAACTATAAGAAACCAGCAGAACTTGTCAACAGCTGTGCTGCTAACTAACAGTGAGGTGCAACAAGAGCAGTGGGCCTCTTCCCAACATCACTGATTTCTCTACTGAAATTTTGACTAAATCCTGTGTTATAAATAAAAACCCTGTTCAAGTCTCTTATAAATGAGAGATAAAAGTAACATAGTGTTTATCAGATAGCAAAAAACTATCCAGAAAGTGTTACTTAATTTACACTCAGTGAGAGGGTACCCGGATTACATATTCCGTCTGTGAGCTCAATAAGGTACAGAAATTCCAAGACTTCAGATGGATAAAAATTATTATAAAATGTTTCTCATTCTGAAAGAATCCATAAACTGGGAAATAAGTCTTAAAAGGATGAAATAATAAAACTTCTACATTCACTGCTTACAGTCTGAACTCACTATTTCAGGGATCCATGCAGTTGCAGGAAGGGTTAATGTTGTCTCTTACCCCCATAATCTTAGTGTGGCACCTGGCACAGGTCGGTGCGAAGAACTGTTCATAGCAGCGCTCACAGTACACACTGTTCTGCTCCTCCACAAAGCACATATCAGCCAAGGATGTCTTGCAGTAAGCACAATTGAATTCTTCTGGGTGCCAAGAGCGACCCATGGCTACCAGGAAAGGCCCTCTGGAAGCAATCATAATTTATTTGTAATCTTGTTTAATCTTATTTGTATTGTGTAAAAAGGGTTGAATGACCCTGATTGCAAACCCACTTTGTCAGACACCATGTACACGTGTAAGAAGCTACTTGAACCATGAGGTGCATACTAAAATAACATTCAGAAACCTGAATAGAAGTGGTCTTTTTCAAGACCATTACTCAAAACACACTGGTTAAAACATTTCATTATTGTTTGGTGTCATACACTGCATTTACAGATAACTGTTGGAAAAATCAATTGTTTTCATATCTGCATAGCTATAAGTGGTCTTTGTAAGCAGATTAAAAGACAAGAGGAAAAGGCCAAAGGCAACAGAAGATAATGCTACTATTTGAAAGCATGAAATAACAGGCAAATTTCCATCTTTGCACACCCACACCTCACAAGAGCTCCTAAAGTCTCCTACCTTCCTTCTGTCTGACAGCACTGCGTGCAGCATGTTCTAGAAATGTCAGACTATCAGGTGACAACTTGCTGTTTTGTTATGTGGAAGACACGTTAAATTCATTTTGGTGATTGACTCTGGTGATTGTAGCTAGATACAATGATTATTACTGGAATATTTCCATTCCAGAATATATGAAGGGCAATAATCAGCAGTTCCACATCACCAAACTAGCTCCTTTCAGTGGGGAAGACTGTCATTAAACATGGATTACTTAAGTTGGATAGCAGTGCACAGGCTAACAGTAGGCACTGGTCCAGCAGAATGAATTGGGAGAGAAGGGAGAGGCATGCTATGAATCACTGCTAATAGAGTGTAGGCATTATCTTTCTCCAGACACAAAAGCAACAATTACATTTGGCTGCTGTTCCAAAATGATGCCTTGTTCCTTTTCTCTCCACAATCCCCCCCTCTGCTCCCAGCCCCCTAACTCTCCCAATGAAGTTGCACGAACCTCCTTCAAAGGGTTACCTTAGGACCAGAAACCTGTTTAAAATCAAACAGAGATTTGCTGCAGCATCCAAGATCCAAACAATTAGCATGTATAACTTTGCAGTGATAAAAAGTGAACCACACAACAACAAAATGAGCTCTGGAAATGTTAAATTAATGAAGCAGACAGCAGACATCCCTGCTGGGTAATTTAACAGAGTCTTAGGCTCTGGAACTGTATATTAATGCACAATAAGCAGTCTCTCTGATACTTTTTTTTCTGCTTCATCCCTCTTCAAAGGCCCATGACCTTACCGAATGATGCTGTTACAGTGCCCGCAGAGAGGAGTTCGGCTGCTGGCTGGAAAACGCTCCGCCCTCTGAACTGTTCCCCGGGCTAACGCAGGGGGCTGGGAAGGAGTTGAAACTGGAGACGGGTAAGCAGGAATTGTGGCAGGGGATAGCACTGGAGCACCCCTTGGTAGGATGTGCTTTGTGACAGTGGTGGTGGATTTTCCAGGTGCAAATTTCTGGGAAAAGGAGTCATCTGTTACCCAGGGAGGGCGACTCGCAGGCTCCGTGTTGGCAGGGGTGTAGGAATGAACTGGTGCTGGCGCTGTTTTAAGTATTCCAAAAGAAACCAAGAAAGATTTTAAAGTCTTTTTCTTCTACTGTCAACACAGCAACACTTACCAAAGGGTACCCCACGACACACATACAATAAAAGCTGTAGGTGATAGTTAATTATGTCCCATTGTTGCTCACTTATTCTGGGCTGAAGCCAAAGGTATCAGCACAATCACTGACTTCTCATATCATTGCCTCCTGGCTTTTACAGATTTTATGGAGACCATTGTCAAGATCATCTCTTCATTTTTTTGAAGGAATGGATATGACAATTCTGATAATGTCAAAGACTGCCATATACTCTGTTTAAGACAGGTTAAAAATATAAAAAACAGATAATACAGTAAAGTTTTAGATAGAATTCCCCAGAATTTCAGTAAGTTATGCTTAACTTTTCATCTCATTATATTAAGTAAAATACAACATGTTCTGCAGATGTCACTATTATCTATAATTTGTAGGTTTATTCCTAAGTTTTTGAAGAAAAACAGGCTCCCACAGGGAACACAGAAATAGAGAGCACTGGAAGCAACACAGGGAGCCAGTTCAGCTCACATGACCAGCAAGATAAAGCCAACAGCACTTAGAGGAAGGCCAGACTTGTGGTTATGACTGATCTCAGTTCAGTTCTTGGCTCTGCCACAAACTTCCTGTATAACTTTGAGCAAAGCAAAGTGTGTCTGCGCCTCAGTTCCTGTGTGTAAAACAGAATATTATCCTTTCTCTCTGCCAGCCTTTGACTAGCTAAAACCTTCAGAGCAATCTGTCTCTGTGTTTGTGTGCACCAGGCTCTAATCTTGGGTGGAGCTTTATCACATTAAAATAAGCAGGAGCCAGGGCCTGCACATACTGACAAGTTTTCCCATTATCCTGCTCCTTTCAAAATGTCAGATCTTGCATTATGTAGGACTGAAATTACTGCCCAAGAAACAGCCTCACTTTGCCAAGTACAGGAGCACTAAAAGCAGTTTCTCTTTGCAAGGAAAACAAAGCAAATGATTGAAAAGAAGCTTGGAGAGCTGAAGTGTTTTGCCCAAATGAGAAAGCACAGGCTTGGGAACAGAAGCCAGTTCTCCAGCATTCTGGGCAAACATTGCACACAGCAGATCCCAGCACCAAGAAAATTACAATCAAATACAACATGTGCAGGTTTAAGGGACTTGCAGGTAGAAAGGTATTTCAGCTAAGAGGGTGAAATACCTGAAAGTAACATGGATCTTTCTGAATAATTAAGTGGTGAGAAGTTTATGTTTGACTTAACACCCCTTCTTCAGCCCATACCCTGCCACATAATAACTTACACTGATTATTGGCAATTTGCAAGTGCTTAAATTGCATATATATCAATGCACTGTGATCACCCTTGGGATCTTTTTATTGAGGTCAGAGTTGAATCCAGTGCATTTTCTTGATAAAAATTTCTTATGGTACAGCATCAGCAATGTTTTTGCTTCATAAAATTGTATCCCACCTTAGCTTGAGGCTTCTTCTTCTTCTTCTTTTTTTTTTTTTTTTTTTACTTGGAAATGGTAAACAGTATTTAAAGATTTCAGAGCAGAGTTTATATGCAATCTCTTTAGATCCCGAGGCTCTTGCTATTTATGTAATTATTTATGTAATATGGTACTAAGATAGGCAAAATTAGAAGTTAATATGTAATCTCTAATTGATGAGTTCATAAGGCTCCCACCTATGAGGCTAATTAAACAAGGTGATTTCAGCTCACATCACTACATTCTCTCTACTTTCTATTTCTTTTCACTCTTTCTGTTCTATTTGCTGCAGTAAAACAAAGAAACAGAAAAAAGGAAAGTAAAATAAAACAACAAAATGGGATTTTTTCCCCAGCTACTAAAAGGAAGTACCAGAGGAATTACTGCAAAATGACAAATGCTGGGTGTTTGCATCTGCTCTGAGTTCTCTTTCCAGCTGTTATAATTTAATTTTACAGGCCTGATTTATTACAATATATTTTCCTCCTGTGAACAAGCTGCAATTACTATTGCTTCAAAATAGTATCACTGCAACATATTAGAAAGATTTCACTAACTTTGAGATTTTAGCAATTGTTATTAAAAGGGAATTGTCTTATTTTCTTAGAACTACATCCCTAAGCTTATATGAACAATTCTTTTCTCTTAGTAGCTACTGCCATACACATTCACCTTGAATGTTTATGTATTTCAAAAAGTCTTCCAACACCAATCAGGAGAAAAAAGGGGTTGTTTGCTGCTAAAAAAGTACTAAGATTCAGTATATCAGAGAATATATTCTCAAAATACCAGTATTGCATGAGTTGACCATTAACTGTTAAAAAATGAATACTTCAAATAATTCAGCAACTTAGCCTCTATCACCTTGTTTCTCTCAGCCCTCAGGTTCTCTTAGAATAGGAAAGAATGAATGGCATTACTGTTGTCCTGAGAGAATGGCAGGAGAGGAGGTCTCTCTTAACAGGAGTAGGAGCAAGCCAATTCCTTGCTTCTGGGGAAGATGGAATTCTCCCCCTCAGCTCTTCATTTATGGCCTATGGCTATTTTCTCTCCAGACAAAAAGGCACATTACCAAGACTCATGCAGTAAAGCAAAGATTTATAGAGTCTCAAATGCTTTGGTCACACAGACTTGCACTGTGAGAACATTTTTTCTTTTTTTTTTCCCTTTGTTAGTACATGACATAAGTGTTACTCTTTATTATTATCAGTAACAAAATAAATTAATAACCACAACTGATATGGCTTGTTCTACACTTAGTGGCCACATCCTTGAATCCCAAAAGTTTTCCCATATTCTGTTGCAGTACAGAGCAGATGATAGACTGAGCAGATGAGGATTTATAGGGAGACACTATTCTTATTTATGGGAACTAAAAATGAAATAATGGTGTGGAAGCTGCTGTTTTAGTATTGAAGGTGCTTAGGATTCAATACAAAGTTCATTAAGAACTGCGGAAATCTCTCTACCAATTCGTCAAAGAGCAGATCAGGCCTTTACACTTGACCAATTTTGCATACACAAGAAGGCCCAGTTGGACGTAGGGATTTAAAAGGAAAGATCTGCTTTCTCACATTTAGGTATTGTGTTACTTTGTGGTACAGAAGTGCAGCTGGAGTTGTTTGGGATACGTGAAAGGTCTGGGAATGCCTGCGGGAAAGGAATACCCAGGTATGTTCTGCCATCTAGTGGGCTTTGCTCAGAAGAGAAGCCTTTAAAACATGAGTTACGAAATTTAGAGAAAAGATTTCAGAGCTCCCAGCCTTCTCTACTGGAAAAAATGAAAGATCTTTAGCAGCAGAAAATTTCCCACCTGGATTAGGTTAAGGAAAGTGTAGACTGCCTGATAAATCCCATCTGAGCCAGATACTCAAGAATGCAGTTTCATTTTGAGATTTGTTTCAGTTTGTTTGGGTTTTATTTTCAATCTGACATTAAAATAGCCTTCTAAGTCCTCTCAGTGACTGATTCAGGAGTCTCTATAGTGAATATATGAGCCTGTTGATGGGTGTTTTAATCTGGAAGCTGCTGCCCCACATTTCCAAGGGAAGCCAGTCATTGACAATGACTGGATAAGGACATTTTCTAACTGTCTTGGTGGTTTGTTTCTAAGTACTACTGATTTTCCCCTCTGTGACAGGGAATGCTATTTCCTCCATTTCTTCCCAAGTGGCAATTTCCCATTTGCTCTGCAACTGTCTCTGAGGATAGCTCATGCTCCAAAACCACTGTGAAGTGCTACTACATCAAATATATAACACTTTATAAAGTACCACAACAAGAACCAAACGTCTTCCCTGAAATCTCTGCCTGGAGCCTCTATTGTACCTGAGTCACTTCAGGGTTCAATTATGAAGGCATTTTAGAACCCCTTATTGGACATTTCAAACTCCTAAACAGTACAGGAGGACCTTTTCTATCTCTGCCAACTATTTAAGCCTTTATTGAGAGGCAATGAAGCTCAAAAGTAGCAACATAAGGAATTGCAAAGGAACACCAGCAATGTCAGGAAGTGCAAAGAAGATGCCCAACCCAGGAGAAAACAAAAGCCTTTCCTCTTACTCCAAGCAGAATTCAACAGCCAGCTTTGACTTTACCAGATCCAGCCAATAATTGGAAATAGCTGCAGATGAATTTCTGTGGCAGGTTTGTATATCGAACTGGAGTTTATACTTCCCCAAATGAGCACAGGGCTTACATCAGTCAGTGTATTTAGGAGATATTTTGACTTGCCAGAGTTTGCTCTCTTCTTCATTATAGAAATAAATCTGCTGTTGTCATCTTTTCAAGTAAAAAATAATAGCATTTGCCTTGAGTGAGAACATGGTATACACTGGCACACTTAACAAAAAGCAAGTGAGGAGGAGCTGAAGGTTTATTTACTTTGAGACCCTTAAATAGCACATGAGAGCTCTGACTTGACTTTTTCTACCTTTATGTCTCAAATATAAATGTCAATTGATTTGTCTGTCTGCTTTATGTCCAACTAAAATTCCTACATTTCTTTAATTTTAGTAAATCCAGAAATAGAACATTACAGAAGACATGGTTAGAATTGTTGGCCTGCTCATGTTTATTTGACTGTAAAGATATAAATCAACATATTAATTCTCTTGCTAAGATGAGAAAAACCTTAATTTGAAACAGAACTGCCTTTAGACTTATATTGCTGTCTCAATTCATTCAGTTTGAAGGTTCACATTTTGGTCTTCAATGGTTTTAGAAGCTCAGTCCATTTGTAACACATTAATACCAAGGGAATTTAAATAATATCAAGGAGCATATTTTCCAAATGAATGAATAACCAAATATATTCCTTAAGTTACTGTCTCTGGGAAATGGAATAGCATTATGAGGTGCTTAAATACCTCATTCTTTATTTCAAATATATGCCTAAGTTTGAGAAATTCAATATATGGTTTTACCTATTTTGCAAATATATCCTACTCAAGCAAACTCCACTTATTTTACCTCCTTCCTGAACTGTGCAATCTTTTCTATAGCCATTTCCTCAATTCTGTAGTGTCACTGGGCTCCTAATTAGATAAACTGTTATTTTTCAAATGTATTTCTTCTGAAAAATCAGGCTACACATTTCTTATTAGACTTTTCCCTTGTTTTATTTTACCCTCTGTTTGTTTCCCATTTTAACTCTGAAGTAGAATACAAATACAACATAATCCTCAATCTTCAGATAATCTGAGGCAAAACTAGCAACATTTAGATCCACATGTATAAATACTGTCTGGTACATCTGTGTACAGAATGTGTGCTTTCTACATTTTCTTTTCCCAAAAGAAATGTGTGAGCATTTTTTTTCTGAATCTTTTGAGTACTTTGAAGGCTCCTTACCTGGCTGGTAGACAGAGGGCTTTATGCTGGCAGTAGTAACAACTCTCATTTTTGAAGCAGCAGAAGGAGCAGGACTTTCACTGTAGCCTCCAGAAACTGGCATTGGTGTATATGACTGGACTGTGTTTCTAAAAGCAAAATGTAGGTGTGAACAACTTGATAAACAGCAAAAGTTACTGATCATGAAGTCAGAGATCTGGCAACATCCAGAGAACTCCAAGAGGAACTGTCTGTGAGAAGTACAGAGAGAATGCTGGGAGATTCATCAGTCTTTGTCATTGCTAAGGAAGCCTCGGACAATTCTTTGGAAAGAAAAATTAGTCAAATAAGGATTTTAAATAATGGCAAGTTTGGTGTTGTCATCATAGAAAATAGCTTGCTGAGGGAATATGATAAATTTGAAACTCTCAGTAACAAGAGTTCAGACTTTACAAAGCTACATATAAAGTTTGTGTTTTCTTTTCCTCTGCAAACAAAAAGGCCTGGTCTTCTCTAAGATAAATCAATGAGTCATATCTGGACTTAAAAATACACTTGCTCAGCACAATTATTACTAATACAAATGCTAATTAGGGTTTCTATTTATATTACACTTATATTTATATTATATATTTATATTATAGTATTTATATTTATAATTATAGTAGTAATATTTATAATTATAGATGTATATCTATATCATATTTATATTTATATTATATATTTATACTGTTATACTATTTTCAAAAATATTGAAGTGACTACTCTAAAAGTCACTCTAAGAGTAATTCTAAGAGTAACTAACTCTTCTCCCTATTTAGACTGAAAAATTTACATTAATTTTCCTATTGTTCAGATTTATCCTTCAGAAAAAAAACATACAATATGCAATATTATGATGCACTTTCTTCCAGTCCTAGAATAAAAACATTTCCTCAGGATTCCAAAAATCAGTAAGAAACAGTTTTTCCCTATCTTATGGATTGGATGGTGATTCTCAGTTTGATTACAGTAACAGATTACATAATATGCCTCTTCTATCTGCAGTTACTTGGGGTGATTCTGTTTGTAGTGCCTGTGTTTCACAGACTGCTAAAAGAGCATCACAGTCAAAGCAAGCAAGAGAGAATAAAGAAGTACAGAGAAGGGAAGCAACAGACAACGAGATGTGTGCAGGAACAAAAACCTATTCACTACAGAACATCCTTCTTACTCACCCTGAAAACAGCTTTACTTGTTTTTTCCCTTCAGTGTCACTCCCCCTAGGAATTAGATCCCTATCTATTTGTGCTGACAGCTAATAAGTTATTTCCAAAGTGGGTTTGCCTAGAGGAAAACGTTTGTCAGCATATGAAAAGAAGCATCCATCTTTCCCAGACTACTGGTCCATCTTGACTTTACTTTCTTTAACAGTGGAAACAGATGCCATCTGGAGAAAACACATTATAATCTTACATGGCAAACCCAGCAGATTTTTTCCAGTACAGGTAAGAAACATTCTGAGGAATGGAAACTTTCAATTTTTAATTTTGAACAAAATAAACCTGTCCTCAATGTAGCTTTTTGCTGTTCTGACAGTGTTTCTATAGATTTAGTTTGCATAGCATCACTGCTGCCTCAGGCTAATTTATTTTGTGTATGTAGCAAGACCTAGAAACTTAGCTATTGCTACAATGGCTATAGCTAATTATTTCTGTACCTAGTCTAGGGCTTAGGCCTCACTTATATTCCACTGTACCATGAGTGTACCATGAGTGAACAATAGTTTATCTCCAAGATAAACTATTTTAGTGGGTTTGTATTCACTGTAAATTCTGTTGTGAACCCTGCTGTGCTTTTGTAACTGCCAAAGCTGTTCTAAGCACTGTCAAACTTTCTGGGTGCTGTTCTTACCTGACCTGTTTCCTGATGATACCTCCTGTGAGGTGCCTAAGAAGGCACTGTGCTTGGGATCACTGGACAGAGGCCATTGCTCCTGCTGTAGCACAGGGACAGGGACGCTCTGGGCACTCTGGCTTCACCCACAGCTTTCAAAATGCCATCAGCTAAACACACCATCTGAACACTTGTCTTTGTTTTAAAATCTGATACTCAGGGTAAACTACACAGCTCAGTGCCCAATATTTACAATGTGAGTTAGAAGATTTTAAAATGATGTGTTGCACAGCCTGAATCTGAAAATGTCATCCAGTCAGGAAAGTCTACTCCCAGATGCACAGATCCAATGGTAAGAAAGACTCATTTGGATTTCTCTTAACGCACAAAATAAATAAAGAAGTTCTGAATCAGATTAGTAATATTTAGACTGTCATGAAGAAAAATGGTTATTCAAAATTCAAGTGTTTCCCAAATATAATAACATAGTAAAACCATACCACAGATTTCCTTGCGTTCAGGGAAATGAAGCTGAAAAAACCCCAAAACAACACCCCCCACCCCCCATTCACAGTATCAAAATCAAAGCAAAATTAAAAGTAGTACTGAATCCTTTTAGCCCATTTATATGTATATGATGCATAATAAATACAGTAAGAAAGATCAGAAAGCTTATCAAAGAGAAATAAAGTGTTATACTACATCATTAAAGGTTTAGTGAAATAAAAGATTTATCAGCATTTCCGCTGAAGAAATGGAAATGGCATGTGATTAAAAGAACAAAAAAAAAAAAAAGAAAGAAGAAAGAAGAAAGAAGGAAATTAAGAAAGAATAAAAAGATGTTGTAAGGACCAAAGATGCTTTAATGGATCAAGAAGCACTGGCATCTCAAAAAGCAGTGAAAGCAACCCCATTGAATTTATCTGTAGCAGTCAATGGCATGTGACAGGCAGCAAATTAAATACCGGCTCTGAAAACTATTAGTTGTCAGGAAAAGAAAGAGTAAATATTTCTAAGCAGATAATTTTTATGTTAACGCTTCAGTAGATGCCTACTAGTAGCAATAAACTGGTTTGTTAAGTGCTTTTAAGGTAGAATAGCTGCACAAAACAGTTTTATACCTCTGCTTTGACTGGTAGCTGATGGAGGTGGAAGAATGCCGGTTGAAACTAAAATGAGACAAAAGTGGTATTTGAAAAAATATACAGAAAAGATTGGGATATCTTGCCCTAGCATGAATTTCCTATGAGCAAGAAGGGCTCTTAAACTAAAGCAAATAACATGTACATATTTATAAGCATATGAGTATTACATTACATTTTGTTTTCCTATTTAAGCTGGGAATCACAGTGAAACCTGAAGTGGTAACATAAGTCAATGAGCTGAGAGCTCCAGAAGTCTCATCTGATCCTGTTATTTGATTGTGGAACTCCAATTATTTTTATTAGCAGAAAAAAATAAATACAAGGGATTTTTTTCAGTATCATAAGTTTACATTGCATCAAATCTGAAAAGCAAACCTTGAATAAACCAAAGGCCAAAGATCAGGGAAGTTCCCCAGCCTGTGAGGCAGCTCAGACAACCCCATGGAAAGGACAGGCTGGCGTAGTTGAAGCAGAAACATCAGCCCACCATGTTCAGCTTTTGCCTTGCAGAACCTTTCTATTGGTACAGTCTTAGGTAAACAGGTAGAGTTTTTTTTTTTTTTCCCTTGGGGAAACAGTGTAATTTCAGAACATAAATGAGTCATTTATGCAAATACAGGAAGTACTTGAAAGCCTGCACAATGTATGATCTGAGAAACAAGAGGATTCAGAATGAACAGAGCTCCTGTCTGCAGGGCAGTGCAGGGCTACAGAGCATCAATCCCATCCCACAGGGGCACAGCCCACATTTCCCAGAGCCACCAAGAGTCTGCCTCCCAGTTATTTTCCTAACTTCTGGAGAAGAGTTTTTTCCCCTTTACCATGGACACAGTGCTTGGATTAAAATCTCCGGATCAGAAGCTACACTTGACTTTTAGAACCATAATTGTAAACTCTTCCCATTGTTTCTCCTGGTTTTGCATTCCCAGAGTGCTGTTGCATGGGGCACCCTGCTTTAACCCTCTGGATGGAATAACCCATCCCTGAAGAGCTTCAAGCTTATTCAAAACTCTCCTGCTGTGCTTGCTTCTTTTAAGTAAGATTGTAAGTGGAACAGATAACAATAAGTCAGATTTCACTGCAGATGTAAAAGAGTAACAGTCTGTTAAGGATTAGTGATTTACTTCAAACACTCCTCTTCAGGAACATTATAAAGATTTTACTCATGTTAAGTGTTATGCATATGCTCACAAAAGCTAACTATGCTCACTATAGAACATAGGATCTACTAAAGTTTAAAATCAGATTTAAATAGTTAAGGATAGTGATCAAGAAATTCTCCTGCCTTTTCTTGGGGGATGTTTTTAAAGCATCTAAACGGCAAAAAATCACCAAAAACTGGAATAATGTTGATAAAATCTCAGCCTCATCTACCCGAGGATATCCCCATCCCGTAAAACAGTGGTGTAATTAAGGTCATCCATATTCTTTTTTAAAATAAAATTATATTAAATGCTCAATACTCCTCTGGTATATGTCAAGCTAAAACTGGATTTTTAAGCCTGTATTTCGGCATGTTAAAGCATTGCTTGATTTCTAAATGAAAACTTCCAGATGCTCAAAAATTTGAATTATAAATCAATTTAGAAGCCAGTTTTAGTCCCTTACATTTGAATACACTAACTATAACACACAACACTTTTTAAAACAACATGGAAGAAGTGCATCAAGATAAAGAACCTATTCCAGCTGCAAGACAGCCATCCAAAACCAACCAACCAAGCAGAGTTCACTTCTTGTACTTGATTATCAGAGAACCAAATTTTTACAGGTCCTACAAGTCTCTGATTTGCCCTTATGTGCCAAGACTTGCTGAAGCCAAGACAGTAACATTTGCCTGCTGGTAACAGGGAAGCAGATGACAGCATCACACTTGTGTCATCCACTGACAAAGCAGCAGTGTATAAAGTTGATATGCTGTAGATCTTTTCTATGTGGCCAAGTGCCAGCAAGAGGCCTTAGGAGTCTGATTAGAGCATTTCTTTTTGAAATGGACAGATGTTTTTCATAGATTCACAGACTCTTTGAGGTTGGATAGGCCTCAGGAAGAATCTGATCTAACCTGCTGAAATCAAGGCCAGCTCTGAGGTCAGACCAGATTGCTCCATGTTTTAGCCAGTGATGTCTTGAAAACATTCAAGAGTGGAGACACAGCCTCTCCAGGCAAGTCACTTCCTTTCAAAGGGGCAGGAAAAGCAGCAGTGGTCCATGTCAGTCTATTTCACTAATTTACTTTCAATTGAAATGCCTCAATATCTCAATGTCATTTTTTTATCCTCTTCAGAATTTTGTTTTGCACTGATTAGTCCATGTTGGTACATAACTACAAATGAATTAATATGGTTTTGGGCCTCACACTGCTTCCCTTCTCCCATTAAATGCATATAAAATTTAAGGGAAATGGAAAAAAAGCTCAACCAAAAAATAGTATTACATCAGTCCTAAGAAAAACATGCAAGTATTGTCAGCAAGTACTGGTTTTAATAAATCTTTATACTAATTGATTAGCTGTTTATATGTAAATGATGCATAATTGCTGCGTAACTTGTCCCTGCCCATGGAACTAGATGATCTTTAAGATCCCTCCCAGTGCAATCCATTCTATGATTCCATTATTTCCAAGGCAGGAATGAAAATAAGCACTTAGGAAAGATTTAGATGGGTCCTAAGACCCCTGTAGACAGGTGAAACATGAATAGATGTGCTCTGTCTGGACAGAGTAGTCATCAAAGCTTCCGTTTAATTTCATCTTCTGACTGATTTCAATCTTCAGCTGGAAGAATCCCTAAAATCAATTACTTTCTGTAGCTCAGGAGAAATAATAGCTTTTGCATGCCAGTGTTTGTTATGAAAGCATTGAAAAGGCTTGGAAGTGAGGCAGTACAGCAGCATTCTCTCTTTCTAGTGATAAAAGATTGCTGTGATCCTGCATTTTCACCAAGAAAAAAAAAAGTCCATCATTCTCACCCAGTGTCTCTAGACAAATATTTTCATTTCAGGATGGCAAAAGCAGCACAAACCAACCAAGTGAAACACCTGTGTTCTAACAGGACCTTGTGGTCACACATCCTACATCTACAATGTAGCTGTTTCCTAGCTGGGTTGTCATGCAGAAGATAAGAAGGCTGTTCTTTTAAACACTTGTTTGTGCTTTTTCTCTCCCAATTCAATTCCTTCAGAAACTGAAAACCTCATGTCAGAGAGCATAATACAAAATCAAAACAAATTAGGTTAAAAAAAGAGAGCTTTACAGATATACCTAGACTGAGATGAGATAGCAGATGAAATAGTGGAAGCTGCTAATGACATGTTCTTGGGCCCATGGGAAGGCTTAGGCTGGGAAAGAGAGCTGGGGGCTGCAAGAACTCTGCAGAAGACACACAAAAGCATGAAAGCATGAACAAAATGATTTAACAGAGGCACAAATCATGGCATCAGAACCAAGCTCTGGCAGGATTCAGATCCAGGAAGACTGCTGCATCGTTACCAGGAACAGGTTTTCTGTAGCACACATCTGCAGACTTACAGACTAGCACAACCAAGCACAATCCTACAGAACACAAGGCAAAATGCACACATTATGGAAACATTTGAAAACCAGACTATCAATAATTAAGACAGACAATATTACAGGACAGGACTTTTGTCAATGATACATGCTTTTATGTGAAAGATCTGAAGATGTTTGAGTCTAAATACAAGATAAACATTTTACAATGCAAACAGTCCCAGATAGAAGATTGTCCTGTCAAAACCAGAAGTAATTGGAACAATTAGTTTAGTAGAGGCATATTTTTGGTCTGGAGCAGATACTAGGTAATACATTTTCTTCATGCTATGGTTTCAACTGAGGGATAAAAATTACTTAAACCTTACCATTATTTTATGTGGAAGTGCCTCTCAGGCAGTTCTGAATTTGAGCATAAGACTTTATTCAAACCTCCTTTGCTGTCTGGAATAAAACTGCATTCTGGTAAGCCATGGCTAGGTAAAAACTGACTAAAGTGAGAAACTAATTAGTTGGTATATATATATATAATGCAAGTCAACTACCAAAATTAATTAAGAAATAGAGCCAAGAGAACGTTTCCAATTCCATTTATACATTCCTAAAATATGATACATCTGAGGTCTCAATTAAAGGCGGTTTATATTACTGGAACTATGTTTTTCCTTGGATTTTAAAAGCATGCTAAAATAGACATCTTTTCAGAATATTCATGTAGCAAACCCCAAAGATAAAAGAATATTATGTACCAAAAAACGCTTACTATCTCCAAAATTACTGTGATATAAGTGACAGCTGTATAAATCCCACACATTTCCTCACAAGCTGTCTGACAGTTGTAACTGTAACTCCCACTCTGCTACAAGTGTTAGGAATGCATCTCCTTGAAACTTCTGCTCAAAGGCTAATTCTCATTAGGAAAAAAAGATCAGATAAATCTAATAGAAATGAATTGATTTAACTTACAGAGCAAGTCAATCATCAAGTGTCCACCATGCTTTACTGATATCTGCTGTGACACAGTAAGCTCAATCATGTGAGTAAATGACATTTTCTGATTTTCCATTTCTTGTCCTACTGCAGAAACACTATTAAAAGAATCTTCATTCACTGCAACTAATATGAGGAGTTGTTTTGGTTTTATTATAAGTGGTGTAAAAACATTTCTAATTTTAAGCCCAGACTTGCTTTCTGAAAATGAAGTTATTTTTAGGGCAGTTTTATTTTGCAAATTCTATGCAAACATGAACAACATATCACAAAATTGAAAAAAAAAAACCCCCATCAAAAAAAAACCCCAAAAAACCCAGCCCCCCCCCCCCCCCCCCCAAATATATAAAAGCATATAAACCAGGTTACAGCTTTTCAAACTACATTCTTAAGCTAAGAATGTGTATGCAGCATTTCCAAAGCCAGAGGGGTATAAAGCAATGGAGCATTACCTTTGGAAGGAGGATGAGAAAGACTCTTGCACTACTGAGGTGGTGGCTGGTGCTGCCATCAGGCTGGCTGTGTTTGGAGCAGCAGTAGCAGGCTGAGGTGCTGAAGCATGTGGTGCAGGAGCAGCAGAACTGGGAGCCACCGGGGCATGCTCAACAGGGGTACTAATTAGAGTTAAATTAAATAAAACAAGAAGCATCTTAAGAAGGCGTGCATTTACATGGAGAGCATAAAACCTACTATGTTTGAACCTGCAGCTGCAAACATAGTAGCTGGCTGGGTTACTGAGGGAAAAGCACAATTATGCAAAGAAAAAAAAAGACATTTGTTCAGCCTTTTCCATTGTGCAGTTCAGACTGCAATGCAGGGCTGATCCTGCTTGACTGAAATTTACCCCAGGTGTTAAAGAGCACTTCAGTCCTGCTCCCACTGATGCCAGTGGCAGGAAATGTGGCACACCCAGGACTGAAGTGGCGGTGAAGAGCCTTTCACAGTCTTGTGAATTCATATAAATTCCATCAAATATATTGAAATGAATGATAATAATCTAGTCTTGTATCCTGTGATCATTTAAGTAACCTGTTGAACTATTAATGTGTTCCATCACCTCCATCAAATTTGAGACTTACTCCTCTCTTACAGACAGATAAATGGAGCAAAGTTAGCAGGTTTTTTTTTTTTTAAATCAGGGCATCACTGTACATAGTTGTCTTGTCCATGAGCAATGGCCTAGAGACATAATGGATATATGTCTACTTCTTTAGACCTATGTCATAAGTATGTTGTCACATCTCTGTGTTCTTACAAATTACTCCTGTCAAGGTGCTGGAATTCGGTGATTCTCTTGCTCAAGGTACAAATACCCAAAATGCTCCTTCCTGAGCACAGCAAGTATCAAATAACAAAAAAACCACATTTCCACAGCTGTTTCTTCAGCCCTCCAACTCTCTCTCAGCCTTTTTTCCTAAGCAGAATTACCATCCATTGTGCAAATTATTTCAGATTCTCTTTTGCTTCTCAGAAGCACTGATTTGACAAGTTCTATTCCTCAGGACCTAGAATGAGTGTTTGGTACTTCTGAATTTGGGATATCCCTTGTTCTCCAAGGGGCTGTCCCATTTCCCCCGTCCTTCACCTCCTCTTCTAGTGTTCAATAGTCTACATGATGGTGTCTTAACTCAACTGAATGTTTTGTTTGATTAGCTCAAAGAGAAGCTGGTTGTTATACCCACAAACCTCAAAGTTGAATGCAGCCCTCAACAAAAGCAGGAAATTGGTATTTTCTCCCTTATGGAGACTGATCTACAATTATGTACATAATAAGTAAGTTCCTGAAAATAATCATCCAGTTTGCAATTCTGGATTTCAAATCCTTACACCTAGTTTTGTAACAGTTTTGCAGAAGTTCTTCCATAGTAATATGCATTTGAGAGTCAGATGATTTCTTCTATCCTGATGCATTTCATGATATAAGTTCTTCCAATTAACTAGCAGACTATCAATTTCACAGCCTATGTAGCAGAGTAGCTGTGTATTATCCACCACAGATATTCTGGTACTGAATTTCAGCACTGACATTTTCCCTGTGCCACAGTAGGTACTAGAATTAACCCACTAAAAACTGTGGAGACACAGTTTTCATCTTACATACTTACATATCTTTGATTTGGCAAAGAAGAAAGGATTGAAACTATGCTGCACATAAAAATGGAACTTAATGTATGCATTAAAAACAAACACAAACTAGGATTTCACTTATTTGGTCTATTTGCACTGATGTGAAAAGGAATTTGCTACAGATTTCAGAATATTCAAGACATCATATCTTGAAGAGAACAGTGAACTTAATTAATTGCAATTTAATTTTAACAATATACAAAATAATCAAAATACATATTCAGTTATAAACACTGAAAAGAAAGTAAAAAAACCCAATCCATATGTGTGCACCTGTGTGGAGACATATATGAACAGAACAAACCCATATAAATAAAATAAAACCAAATATACTAGAATACCTTTTCAAGTTTAAAAGAAATACAAAAAAATTTATCTTGCATAGTGTTTGTAATATTTCTTTTTATGTGATTAAAATGTTGCTTACCTTTCTTCACGGTAGCATATGTTAATTATCAGAACAAGGAATTGGAATAAAGATAAGTCAAGTGGATATAACCATAAAAATCAGAGTGGTTTGGTTACATGAGTTATATGCAGTCGATAACATTCTCAAAACAGTTTTATAGAACGAGTTCAAGACTGACTTGACTGGTCTTAACTTAGCAACTACAAATTTTACATAATTTTATCTATATTGTCAAATACAATAGCCAAACTGGTTTTTTTTCCTCCTCCTTTCTAGTTTTTCAGTCTGATTTTCATTTTAGTTATTCAAGAACAGAAGAATTTCAAGACTTGACAAATGTTGAGTGCTGCTTTATAAAAAAGATCATCTAATGCAACAGCTTCATTATGACATGTTACAGAGTGTTTTTTGGTTGGTTGGTTGGTTTTTAAATACAGTAATTTTGTAGACTTTAAATCTTTACAGTACTTTGTATTTTAAAAGACACTGAAAAAAATCAAACATCTTCATATTTGCGGTAACAAACATAAAAGTAAGTTAGGTGGATGAAAACAAACACACATTTCTTCTCAGCTGATTTTCACTCATGAAAAGGAACACAGATCAGTAGAGGTTAAGAAGATAATAATGGTTAACAACCATAATGAGAACACAGCAACAAATGCACTATAACACTTAAAATATAACACTTTTTCTCTTAGTGAAGTCCTAAGTTCTGAGACTTTCTATCCCAGTAACATGGAGTGGATGATTAAAACAGCACTTAGTCTCCTTTATGTAATGCATGAAGGTTTTTGTGTTTCTAATCCTCCAACAGATCACTTGCAAAGAATCAAAAATATAGAAAACCAAAACTAAAATGGATATGAAAAAAAAATCTCTTATTGCATCATTTGTAGAAAAAAAAGTATTTTTTCCAGAGAAAGTATTTGGAGAAAGCTGTAATGTGGAAGGATTTAACATTTGAATATGGGAGTGTTTGTGGAATCCAGTAAAAATACAGAAATTTCAGCTGCTGCTTCTCTGCTCAAGATGCTTAATGACTTGTCTCTGTACTGTAGGTGTGATCCTACGAGAGCCACTGAAAATGTAACACCCACATGAACCAGAAGCTGCTGGGAATTGGAAGAACTGGAATGTCTTCCTTTGTGGCAGTGGGCATTTCCATCTGAAGGAGTTAGAGTTTGTTATTACCAAACCATTGCAAAGCTCCAAACCGGGTCAGTTATGCAGTTACACGGCACAGTGTACCTTTGGTTACTGGATGAAGCAAGAGGGGCTTTCTGGCCAACACCGGCCTCCCCCTGGCTTGTACCTGCTCCAAGCCTCACAGACCCCTTGGAGGCCACTGGCTGAGCATTGGCAGTGTTGGCATCCCTGGTGGATGACTTAGGAGGATGCCAAATACTCGAGGTCACATACTGGGGCGCATGCGCGGTACCTGTAGGCCTGGGTAACAGAGATCACAAGGGTGTTTGTAAATGAGGCATTTCCTAGGTAATAGCAGGGGTTTGAGGAACAGACAGAATTCCAGCCACAGGTGGAGCTGGAGATCATAATGACAATGCAGATGAAGTAATCTTGATAGTTCGTTGGTTAATTACTGCTTAAGAGCAGGAAAGGCTTGACAAATTAAAAAAGGTACCTTGTGTTAAATCTGGAAATCATATTGCTATGAATATCAAAATAAGCAGAGCTGTGATGGTAATGGAGGTGGAGAAAGGCTGTGGTATGACAGATCACACAAAATTAAGGCAACATAGGAGGACAATAACACCAGTCATATATCAGAAAATGTCCCTGGCAAAATAAAATAACAGTTAAAAGAAAAGATTTCAGTGAAGCAGCTGCATAGTCCTATAAATGGTTTTACACAAATGAAACTGCTGGTGAAGTTCTAACATGCGTTGCTTGTTCTTTACAATTTAATTTATATTCAGGAATCAAGGGGTTTATTTCCTTTATTTTTTAATTATTCATTTAAAAATAAAAACCAATTTTCCCAACTGTTCAAGTGCCAGTTGCCATTGCTTCTGTCATTATTAACAAATAATGCTTGCACTCAGATATTAACTCTATGCAACCTTCGTTCAAATATAAGCAGTCTTAAAAAAAAAAAAAAAACAAACCAAAATAAAAAGTGGTTGCATATCACTGAGGCAGGAATCAAAAACAAAGAGAAAAGCAGTAGTATAAAATTCTTTTAATGACTAACTACTAAGAAGCCTGTCTTTGCTCCATTAAACAACCAGTCAGATTCACTCAAGAAGTACCTGTACTTGGGGTTTTAATAAATGAACTAATGGAAAACAACATTTCTATATCTAACTGCAAAATTCTGAGATCCTTTGGGAGAAAACAACTTGACATGAAAGAACTTACGGAGGGACTGTTTTGAACCTCATAACGCACTGAGTATCAATCAAGGTCTGACATATAAATGTTCTTAAAAAGATAATCTTATTTAGATTTTAAAAACATCTTGAATAGTCTAGACAAAGTTTAAAATGGAAATTGTTCTTAAAACTCCATCACAAACTCACAGTACTCCATTTCAAGAATATTTGATTTAAAACCTCTTATTTTTGAGGCTTATAAGTTTTGAGAAACACAATCCCCACCTGTTCCACATCACAGTGCATGAGAAAGAAATGCCTGATGAACCCACTTAGCTGAAGCCTCTACTTTCATCATCTGCTCAAACAGTATACAAATTTCATGTTTTTGAGGTAAGAACAATATGGAGGAAGTGAAGATACACTCTTAACAGGAAGTAAATCAAACACAGCAAACATTACCTGTTTTCTGATGCTGCTGCAAGGTTTTCCTTGTCTCTGTGAAAGGAGGGGATACAGTATGAAATAAATGCAATTGCCAGCAATGGCAAAAAACCCCCACCCAAAACAACCAGGGAAGACGAATATGGGTTGGGGAGAAATGTTTGGTTGCAAAAAGCATCCTAGAGTGGTTGCTCGTAAATATAGCTGTGAGAAACCTCTTCAGCTTTCCAGGTGAAACCATCAGACATAAAAGTTTGCTGTATGCCTCTTATCACTTGCAAACAACT
Source organism: Pyrgilauda ruficollis (assembly GCF_017590135.1). Lineage (NCBI taxonomy): Eukaryota > Metazoa > Chordata > Aves > Passeriformes > Passeridae > Pyrgilauda > Pyrgilauda ruficollis. The sequence continues at coordinate 5,615,381 of NW_024509210.1, read as the reverse complement.
TTGTTTCAATAAGAAAATAAAAGGAAAATTAACAGTTACAAATGAGACATTGTACCTGTGTATGCAATTTCAGGAATAATTTTGACTTTAATAAGTTTCCTTAAAAAATAATAATTCAATAATATTCTAGCAGAACATGCTTGGATGCCAAATCCAAAAAATAATCAGAGTTGGGCAGTCCTCATGGACCCAATATTTTGAAGTGATCAGCAGTGAAATGGTTAACAAAGACTTACACAAAAAGGATTTCTTATGCCTGGCATCACTTAAAAATTCTCTGCCCTATCCAAATACTAGTTTTCTCAACCTAAATTGGATTAGAGACAATTCCTTCAACTGGAAATCATTCCTTTGTTGAGGTGAGGATTCAGTCAGCCTCAGAACTGGGCTGTCATTCTGTAAATACACATACACACTTAAAAAATAACTGATCTGTTTAAATGCCAGCAACTGTTTATCTGTAAGAAGTTAAGACACAAGTAATTTCAAAAAGAATAGAATCCATTAGCCTTAAACACCTAAGTTTGAAATCCAGTTAGTTAAGTAATTGAGATAGTCTCACTATTTAGCAATTCAATGGGTGATCGCATCCCTTCCTATTTAAGGAACTGTGCTGAAATTGCAACAGGTTTAAAGCTGAAATATGCCAAATGAGAACACTTTTCTTAAGTGGCATGTAAAATTACAAACCACAAAGCAAATGTCCTCATTTACCCAACTGAACCTTCTTCCTGAAGCACCCTTTGAAAAAAAAAAAAAAAGGAATACATGCACTTCTTTGTATGGATTTGCTGGTCTCCAATCATTAACTTACATTATGTTTGTAAGGCCATTCTTAATATTTTCCACATTACTATCAGTATTGTGTTTATGTACTTATACATTAACACATATATGTACAGTCACATATTCTTTCCTTAGTTCAGTTCCAAGAAAGTTATAAAAACCAATCCAGTTAAGATCAGCAAAGGCTTGGACATAGGTGTTCTCTACGGATTTTTAAAACCTCTAACTAAAATGTAGCCCTAAAATGAATTGAAGCCAGATTTTGAAATCCAGAAGTTGGGAAATGCCCTTCATATGTGTCTGTGTGAATAAGATGTTCCTGTGGTCAGAAGAGCCTGCCTTGAACAGAAATCCCCCAGCAAGGTCGACGGCTCACCACTCGGAAGCAATGAGAAACCAAACACTGTCCTTATGGTAATCAAGCTGTGAGTTCACTGCAATGCCAGCTATCAAACAAGATGCAGGAGGATGGATTAGAGACTGGGCAGGTGTGGGAAGTGTTAATTTACCAAGAGCCATAATCATGCAACAATGTTAAGGAACACAGTCAGGGCCTGGAAACAAAATACAGCACTATTTATCTCCAGTGCTGCCAAATGCTCCATGAGAAATTACAGCCAAGACCAAAAGGCAGGCAGTTGAGGTCAGGCTGAAGCAGTGCTAAGCCTCTGTTGTTACAATTAATGTAATTAATCCTAACTTTTCTGCTTCAATAGTTGTGGCTACACTGAACAAGGCAAAAAAAGTCACTTGACTCAAGGTCACTTTGAGGTCGGTATTTCACAAAAGCTTTTTCCCCAAGTGTACAATATTGGATAATGTTGAGTGATGATAGCAGGGGAGTTGTGAAGGTTAAAACAGAGAGAGAAGTATAGTAAAAATACTTCCACAGAATAAAACAAATGAAAAGGTAGAGAGTAAAGGGGAAAATGAGTTCAAAGGCACATAACACTTCATGGTTTTGCTTCGAGGACCTATTTCTCTTCCCAGTCAATAGGAGTAATTCCCATTTGGCTACCAAGAAGAAAGGCTCAAGATCAGATGTGCCTCTGACTGGCAATACTTGCATTTTAAGGAACCGATGACTGGATTTCTGACCTTTACAACCAAAACATTTTTTGCTAACTAAATGCAGAAATAACTTTACTTTTGAGCCAAATACATCCCTCGGGCAGGCTCAGTAAAGTCAATACCTTCACAACATGAAAGAATTTGGCTCAGAATACTATGAGCTGTTTGTATCTCTGTCTACACAGGCTGCTGCAATAACTGACAGTAGTGAATAACAGTTTTGAGCTATCTGGGAGAGATTTAAAATTACCGTAAGGGATTTTTTTTGGTCTGCTGTTCTTTTTAGTCCCCACTGAAATGGCTTTTGATAGAAGGGCCTCAGACAATGACTGTTCTGAGAGAACAGTGCAACTCCCACAGATTTCATTAAATGTTGGACTTGTATTTCAAACAAGACCTATTTATGCAATATACTGTCTTCCCAATTCCACGGAACATTATACAGTAGAAATCATTAAATGTTTTCTTCTCATAAAATATGCTACATGATATGGTGCTAAAGGCAGAGTGAAATGATAGAAATAGATAGAAATCCCACATACCAACAAGAATCAGAATACTTTGAGTAACAGAAATCAAAATTAATTTGCAAGCCAAGCTTGTGTGTGCTATTGGACCCTAAAAATAGCCTGGAGAATCATCAGAATTTTCAATAAACGAGTAGCTTAAATCTGAACTGTATGTACAGGACATGGAATGCTTTTCCATTATACTTTATTTTTGGGAACCAAATGCAAAAGATTCCCCAACATGTACATGTAGCAGGCAAGCTGAAATGTGGAGGTGGTGACCTTCCATCTACCTTCTTCTTAAATAGTAACATATCTAGACTCTCTCTCTTGAAAAGCTCTCCTCCATTCCGCTAAAATACGGAGACAGAATCATATGATGTGCAATGAAGACCTGGTGACATAAGAAACATGAGGTGTCCTGAGGGACCACATGGTCCTTCAACTGCTCTTTCAGTACTGAAGCAAAAGGTGAATATTCTAATTGAGTTTTTTCTCTATACTCTTGTGGAGCAAGACTATTTTTCTAATTTTACAAATGAGAGACTAAAACTTAATAGATTTGTTCATGGTCTAAAAGAAAGTCCACAGCAGTGTAAAGAACTGAAAAAAGCTCTCCCAAACCCCAGCTGAGTATTTAAAATATCAGTTCACTCTCTTTAATGAGGTATTATAGATTTTAAAATAAATATATCTGTTCAGTTCATCAGTATTTTACTGTATTGAGAACCCAATATAGTCTTCTACCGAGTCTGATAGATATACAATCTTTTTCCAAAGGGGAAATAAACATACGTTAGGTTATTTATTGTAATTAAAAATTCTGTTTTTCTAGTAGCATAGTGTGGATTTGCAGGACTAATCAGACTTATAACTTTCATCCCAGCATGTAATTATATTTATATAAGCATATTTGCCTACAAATAAAATTTCCTTTTAAGAAGTAAAACTAACAAAGTAATTTAAAAGAAATTCTTACTGGGTCTATGCGAGTAAAGTTGTGTGAAAGCTATTCTATAATTGCCTTCCAAACATTTTGAAGGCATGAGACACTGACACTTGGAAACTGGACACTGAGCTAGATTAACTGCTGCTCTGATCCAGTGAGGCTATTTCTACCTTTCTGTATTTGCAGCTGAAAATTTTTCCATGGTCAGATGACTTTTGAGATTGCTTGCTTTTTTTCCCCCCCCCATGCTATATTCCTGTTATTTTAACAAAGACACCAGAAGACAAACAAAGAAATGACAGGCAGTTAACTGGAGAGGACAGAAGAGGACTATCATGCTGGTTTAGTTAACACTTCAGCTTGGGATCACAAAAAGGGGGAAAAGGGCTAGTCTCTCTTTTTCAGCCACTGTAGTTAAGAATGTGAGCAGCCCACGCCAAAACAATTGCAATATATCCTACTATGTTTGCTTTCCAAAAGAGGGAAACACTTTTCTCACAGGGGTTTCCTGGTTTGTGCAGACAGTGCCACAGAAGAGAAGAAGCATAATCATAGATTCAGTAGAAAACAACCAGCAGCTTGTTGTCAACACATAGTATGGAACTCAATCAAAGCAGCTCGCTAAAATCCAAGCCAATCCCTCCTGTGAATGCATTTTAGTGGCATCCACAGGTTTGCTGTTAAATTTGACAGGCACAGAATAAATGCAGCTGGACATACAGCGGCATTAGTGTTGGGGAAAGATAAGGTAAATTGCCCAAGGTTTACATCATGATATTTGGCATATGAACTACAATTTTAAATTTAATCTTATTGGTAAATACATCATTTTAGCAAGAACAAAGACTGCAAAATTCTGAGCATGTGTAGCAATTGGAGCTGGGATTTAATTCAGATAATTATTCCCTATCTTGGCCTTAAGAGTGCAATTCAATTTAATTGAATGTTTTCCTGTAGCTTTCTATAGCCCCACGGTAAAGTGCAGGGATCTGCCACCAGGTACCTGAGCACAGGATCCAAACTCTCAGTCTGTGTTCCTGACCACTACCGACAAAACCAATGGACAACAAGTTTGGGTTTTGTATGCCAGGAAACGATTCCCTCTCACTGAAATGCTCTTTCTCATCGTGACTTCACTTTTCTCCATAGAAGCTGTGGGAAGAACAAGAACTCAGAGGTTTCACTTTCAGGGGGTTGTTTTTTAGACCTACTTTTTAATTTGTGCACATTGCTGATATGAAAATTCATACTTCCTCTACATGGCATTAAGCTAAGTTTGAAGCTGCCCCTGAAACCCAGCAACGTGTCTGTGCTGTTCAGTTCCTGAATCAATTATCTAAGTGGTATAAATTAGAATGGTTGTCATTTTTTCAGAATGTGGATTAAATTTTATTTCATAAACTCTCTCAAGGATTTTCTTACCTTCCCTCTCTCTCATTTGTAATCATATAACATTCTGGGTCAGCTACAACAAAAATCTTACATGGAAATGAACTATTAGGAAGTTATTAGTATTTAGGTTAATTTTGCTGACATTAATGCAATTTAGAAGCAGAATAAAAGGAAGCAGTGCCAGTGCTGTGCTCCAGCTCACCCTAAGCAAAGCTGTGAGCCAGGCTGATGATCTACAGACCCCAGCTGAGTGCCTCTGAGTTAGAATGCTTGTTGGAAAACCTGCAACATGTTAGAACTGCTTTTCCCTTTTTGGACTGAGCAGTCAGAGAGAAAGGCAGCACTGGTGTCTTGGTTAGCCGCCTGCATCAGCTGAAGGATGCATATTAAAAATTTTAAAGGTTGCACAGTAAAAATGAAAGTTAATGTTCATTTCTGGTCATGCAAAGGTTACATGGTGGACAGGAATGTGCAGGAGACTGAGGTGGTAAAGATAAGATGCTACACATAGGTCAGTACACCCACACCCAAAGTTTGATTCCAGCTTTAACAGGCTCTGTTAGCTTATGCATTACTTTCTTTACGAACTGTTTTGAGAAAAGTTTCATGGTATTTTCTAATTGCATTTGGAGGCTTCACTCTTTCAATTTTAAGTGGGTACATTGAAAAAAACAAACTGTACCTTACACTGTACCTTACACTGTCTTTGACCAATTTATTCTACAGGGAACTGACTTGGAAACAAGGGATTTACTATGCCTTAATAATTTTTTTTCCTGTAGAACTTCCAGAAATATTTAGAGGAAAAAAGCCTTTATATTTGATCAGTTTGCTCTCCTGATTTCACTCAAGATTCCATGGAGACAAGTGAGTTATTTCACTGTTCCTACACTTTTCTCACTCTTCAGGTGTTAAAAGGTAAGTGGGGATTGGAAGATATTAAATTGTATGTGCTTATTAATTTTTTGTTATGTTCCTTAAGTGGGAAATCTACCTAGAGAAGTCTGCTTTATTTCACAAGCTGTTGTGGAAAGATAAGCCATGTATTTCAAAAGTAGCAATTCTGGTAATTTGAGAAGGAGATAGGAGGTTTTTGGCAATTGGGCAATGTTAATCATTGGAAATTTTGGCCAACAAAGGAAGGAAATCAAGATACCTTAGCTTGTCTTAGTGGTGTCAGATGGCTTTGATTAGCAGCCATAGAACAAGGATGTTTTTGGGCTTGAGAGCAAGTTTTAGTCAATTAATTTTCGTGTATTCTGCAGAAAGCTGTCAACTAAAGGCAAACTAATTAAAGGAAGTAATTATCTGGTAATACCATGCACCATACCAAAATTCTGGCTTTTTAACTTTGCAAACTCAAATTTGTGTAAGGATCCACTTAAGTTTCTGATACATATAATGGTAATCCCAGTCACTGAAGCTCATGGTAGACACAGCTAAAGAAGCTACAACATCAACTCAGCTCCTACCAGAGTGCACAAGTGAAAAACTGGTGTCACTTCTTCTGCCTCTGAGGAAGGCTTCAGAAAGCTCTGTGATATTGGACTTTTCAAAAGAGATAAAGTAGCCCCAGAAATACTTGTTCCTTGCTCTGGAAGATATACTTCACCCAGTAGTGCATAATGAGAGAGAAACTGCAATGAAGTGACCTCTGTATTACTTAGCAAAAACATACTGTCCTTCCTGTGCAGGCAGGCATGAGGAGAGGGAGGCAAGGGAAGGAGCCACAGAACCTTCCTCCTTTTGTCCTTTTGTCATGCATGAAAGGAACAGAGGCCAAGTTGTCACACCCGCTCTCCTAAAGCCACACTGCAGCTACGTCCCATCAGCACACACTGCATGCAGTCAGTGCCTCTGCTGCAAACTGAGCACTGCAGGAGGTCAGGGGGCTGCTGGAGCAGAAGGCAGGGCAGCAGGATTCAGGAAACAGGTTAGTTCAGTTCAAACAGCCTTGTACCACAGCAGAAAAGGAGCATGTCCCTGTGCCATAACCAGACAAGCAGATTTACCTGGAAGGCCTTTTGGTTTTGATTTCCTACTGGCATCAGCTTTGCTGTGTCTTCATTAAATGCTTATAACACTATGCTTTACTGGCAATATTGGGAAGGGCAGGGGGTGCACATGACTACCCACATCCTGTGTTTTACTTTATTTTTGGCATGGAGGTTATTTAGAAGACAGCATTGTCACCAACCATTGTCCTCTGCTCAGCAGAGCCATCACAGGTCAAAATATACTCAGCATGGGACAGATTACACCTGCCTATCACCAGTGCTGGTTTAAAGAATTACATGACTCATCGAGTCTTCAATCAGGAACCTATTTTAAGCCTCACTGTATTAATTCTGAGTGATTTTCCTGTGTGAGACATCAGACTTCTGCAAGTGCTCAGGGAACACTGCAAGATAGGGTTGGTCACTCAGAAGCCACATAGAGTGAGATAAGCCTGAACATACTAAAATATAATAGGCTAGGCTTGCCCTTTCACTTGACCAAATCTACTGGGTTTTTTTTTTTTTTTTTAAGATATAATGCTTTTTAATCAGGCCCAGGTTTGTTCCTCTAACTAACAATGATATGCAGTAGAGTGAAAAATCCAGGCCAATTTCTCTGCCTTACAGACAAAGTCTGCCCCCTCCTCAGGAAGCAAAAACGAGACCTCTTTAGAGCTACACAAAAAAAGATCCATAACATTAATTTTCTGGACTTGAAGATCACCATGACAACATAAAAGAAGATCTTTGAGGAGTAAGAGTTGAGGAATTACTAGTCTAAATATAAAAAAGAAATGACATGGAAATAGTTGATTGACAATTTTAACACAAAAAGTCCATCACTTGTGAGATTTTTTAAAAGGAATTGGACTAAGCAGTTGAAATATGCTGTAGTAAAAATCTTTCTGTAAGGATTAATGAAGGCACCTTCACAAAGGGTCTTTAACATTGCAGCAGTTCTAAAAGCTGCCACATATTCAACTTTTTTTCCTATTGCTTTTTTTCTCCATGTAACTGCATAAAGAATTGACATTCTACAAGCTTGGAGAATATTAGATTCAATTTTTTATCCTACAGAAAAGAGGATTAAAACTACTGCCCTATATGATTACATGGTTTATATGCACTGAATTTACATCATTAAAATACCTTTCAAAATAACACTAAGTGTAAACATTGAGATATAATCTAGACATTTTCATTCTAACACATGCACTAGAACTCTTGGAAATGACTAGTATCTGTATTATATTCATAAAACATTAAGGATGCACAATTGTTATTACCATGAAGAGACTGTATTACTACTTACTCATAAAAACATCTAATTTGGTTGAAAATTAGAACTGGAAGATTATTTTACTTAGGTACATTTTATGTTTATGAAAATAATCGTAATTGCCTATTGATATTTTAAATTCTATCAAAATTTCCCATACATAAGTAAAATTCACCACCACTTTGGTTCACCAAAGGTTGCTCCTGGCAACAATCAGGAGAAGTTAAAATGTTGCTCTTATTTCATGCAGTGATGCTGATTTATCATAGGTACTAATAAGATAGTGTGATCAGAATCTGTTTGTGTTCCCATAAGAAAAATATAAATCCATGTTGTGAATTAAGTAGCATGTCCTGAAGAGCTCTGGTATTTAGCTAAGAAAAGTGAAACGCATTTTAAAAGGAATTAGTGCTAATGTACTCTTAAGTAATAGTGAAGAATTAGGTTTTTTGTATATGTATGATAATCCTTTAAACACTTCAGTATTTGGTTGATTCATGAAAAATTCTCCATGAACAGTAGCTTTTCCTTATTTCTATAATGCAGAAAAAAAATTTAGTTTGAACGAACTTGGTTCTTGTACGAGCTGCTGAAACAAATTTGGAAGCAGCAAAAAGTGTAATAGTTTCAATCTGATCTCATGCACTAATCCCTTTCATTGGAATTACTGCTACCAGATAAAGGTACCTAACTCAACTGCTTTATCAGGTTTATTCCAATTCAGACAACTTACAGTTCATTAATAATTACAGTTAATAATGGAAAACTTTTTGACCAAATTTTATATTTGGGAAAGAAAAGGTCTTCTTTCAATAATCACTTGAAGCAGTTATTGTATTAAAACAGAATAAAGTACTGTGTAAAATAGGCACAGAATTATTTTAGTTTTAAAACCTTTTATTTCAGATAAAGCATGCTGGTATATACAGAAAAGATGTGAGTCAAAGCAAGAGCAATACAGAATGGGCAACATATTCCTTAAAACTTACAAGATGCTTTTAAAAGCTTCAGAGCACCAGCAGTATGATATATTCTTCTCACTCCTAAATCACCTATAGCAAAATGTCATTTCCCTGCAGATCCTGAGCAACCTCAGCTATCTCTCTTTCATATAATGATAAATTAAGGTTTCCAACACAAAACTTACAGCAATGGTTTCAGTAAATGACTTTTGCCAGTATAATATATTGAAATATAGCTTCACATTGCTAATATCTTATTTCAAACAGCATCATTCAACTATGCAAACTAAGTGTGTTATACATTTAGCAAAGTCTAGGCCAATCAGTTTTCCTTTTCAACTTTCTTTCTCTTACTTCATTGTCTTTATATCAGTAAAACTCTGCGAAAATCTCATTCTTTTTCCTCCTAAAGAAATATTGTCAATAACTTCCCTCTCATTTTCTTCTAGAATTAAAATCAAGAGACTACAATAGTGACGTTTTTTCTGTATACCGAAGTTTGAGATAATAAAGGAAAAAAAGCTAAACTACTTTATCATGAAGAACATGTCCTGGGTTGTGTCATGATTTCACCTTTGGTGACAGTGAAAGGCTAACAGGCTAACAGCAGAAACCTAGTGCCTAGCAGCACATCTTTGCACGAGTGGCAGGCTCAGGCTCTAAGTCAGGCCAGCAGTTAATGTGTTACTGGGACTCTGTGGTTGCCCTCGGACTGGGGGCATTTAGCTTTTAACATTAAGGAGCTGCGCGGACAGGCCGTGATGCCAGTTGCGCAATTTGGCAAAGCGTGGGCTGTTACGTTCCGTTTCAAACCTCTCCCTGTGGCATGAGGAAAGAGAGAGACAGAGACAGAGAGAGACACACATACACAGAAGAAAGAAAGGAGGGAGAAAGAAGGGGTTAGGGACCATGGCTACCACTCCCCTGCCTTACAACTAGGGCAGTGGCAATTTATTTGGATTTTTTCCTCAGCTTTCAAATCAGCATAGTGAAGGCTGGGTGATGCTTTTTGGACCACGTGTGAAAGGTTTTGCAGTGGTTTATTTTTGAGTAGTAACTTGATATAACTTCTTATTCTTTGACTTGTGCTTGGTATTACAGGGCTGCTTTTGCTAGAAATGCAGTGTAATCCCATTGTTTTCCTCCCAGCAGTTTCTCTTGTCTTCTCCCTTCCTCTCACACAACTAAGGAATCAGTGAAAGTTAACTCATACAAGTGCAAAATGAATGCAATTTTTTTTCCATTCTCTAACACTGAGGTCAGCCCATATATAACCTGCTGCCCTTCCTGCAAGGACCACCAAGCCCAGGTTTCAGCAGTACTTTACTACAGCTTCCTCAGAATTAGTGAGTATTAGTGTTGACATTTTGCATAGATATTTCTGGTCATGTGTGTCAGAAAGCAGAACAACAGGGGATTTACAAAGCAGAGTCCTGTGAAATATTGTCCATCTCCTGCCACCCCTGACTGCAGACTGGGGCGCTCGAGCCATGCTCAGCATCTCTCAGGATTTAATCTTTTCTAGATGCCCTATAGCTTAAATTCAGCTTTTCTATATAAAAAGGGGAAGAAGGAAGATGTGAGATGATAGCACAGTCAAGGAGAAGTATATCAAACAGAATGAAAAAGAAAATATTCTCATTATTTGCAAAACTTTTTGCAGTCATTGCAAACAAGGTCATTATTTTCCTCATTATTTACACTCAAAACACAAGACAATTAATTGTGTTAATGCAGTGGAACTTGAGAGTGAAACCAGCCAAACAGAAAGGAGCAGACTGGGCTGGTTTTACTCCTCAGGCTGAGGAAAGCACAAAACAATAAACAGAGTAAATGCCAACAAATTCACTGATATTTCTAAATCTTTTGTGCTTAATAACACAGTGCCATGCAAGCAACAGTCCTAAAGGAGTCTTGATGTATGACTTCTCCAACTACTTTTTATGCTTTTAGGTAATTAAGAGATGTAAAGTATTTGCAGCTGAAACTTTCTGATGGCATTTTTTTCTAGCTACACCAGAATATACTAGCTCCAGTGGGTCTGACATATAATTTAAGAACTCCCTTTCTGCTTTGAAGATATTACCCCTCCATTCAAGGAAAAGGTATTCAGAAACATCTGTTTGGCTTGAAATGGATCCCATATTTCCAGAAAATATTCCACAACAATCATCACACCAGCAATGAAAGGTTTTCATAGCAAGTTATACTTTTATGTGTGCCTTCAAAACAGCAGCAGCATGAGCAAAGGACAGTCATACAACACACTCATTAATATTAACTGACAGCAATGTTCTGCCAACCAAATTCCCAAGTTTATGGGTTTTTTTGAACATATGTCATGAAGTTGGAAGTAGCAATCTAAAAGTGACTATTTTTATGTAAAACAGTTCTTCCAAAAAATAAGCTACATCTTTCTTCCCTCCACTCCTAAGTGTTTGGAAGAAACCTGATCTCCATTCCATGCAATTCCTGCTGGCTACACTGAGGAGCTGACACAAAGAGACAAGAGAAATACCAGTGAGAGATTGCTCTCAGCCTGCCTGGGGTCACAATGATGGATGCCTGCACAGCCAGGGTTCTGCTGCCAAATCCCCAGTGGAGTTTGTCCAATGTTTGAGGTGGGTATCAAGCACCCAGACGGTGCCAGTGGGGTAGGAAGGAGATTCCAGTTCATTCCTTGCACCAGAGCTTACACCAGTTGCACTGTCCCTGTGTAACTACCTATACATGCTCCCTTATGCCTCTACTACCAATGCACACCTTAAACCTGTTCAGCTGTGCCTAAACATAACCAGAAGCATCCTTGGGCAAGAAAAGAATAACACAGCGATACCTAAAGACTGCAGAAAATGTGCAAAGCATAGTGGATGTAGTCATGTACTTGGAATTACACTGGATAGAATGTGCAATTTACATGTGTCGATGTGTTATCGGTAATTATTGTCAACGTATCGCATGCCATGTCAATTTTCCAAAATTTTGTCTTTTCCAAAGCCACAGATTAGACCTAGAGAGATTACTTCTTTAAAACCACATATTACTCTCAGATATGAATGGGGCAATGTGAAGTTCAGCACAATGCTTTAAATCCTATCATAATAAGGATTTGGATGTGTGCTATTACATCAAAACAGATAATGCACAATACATGTCATGAGAATTAGGCTTGCATATTTGAGGGAAGAAATAAATCCCTGAGGGCTATAATGTCAAGCCTGATGTTCATGGCACCCAGCCATGAACTTGGGCGAACTGCAGTGGTTTACAGGGTTTACAGCAAACACCAACTGAAAGCATTCTTGTATTCTCGCAGGGAAGACAGCAGATCTTTCTCACTGATTCAACATTTGCAACCTGCACTGTGATCAAAAGCTCAGAACCCACAGAGCCATAAAATATAAAACAGAATAAGAAGAGGTGGATTGAGTACCAAACACATCACAAACCCAGCCGGTGGCTTAGAGCAGCTACAGTGAAACAGGGATTTGAAGTATGCAAACAGAAACTAAGGATTGCATGCAGAACCCTTCCGACTCAACTGCAGTTTTTAAGCTCAACATAGTAATATTTAATACATCTATTTCCTGGCTATGCAGGATGATGATAAATCTTTAATTCCATATTATATCTCTGAACATATCCTCTTTTTCAGTGTTTTAGATACATCATATGAAACAAATACATTTATCCATTAGCAAAAGCAGTCCTGTGCTTCCATATTCTACAAATTTAGGTCATATTTATTCCAAACAAAACATAAACCAATGAGTATGGGTATGAATGGAAACAACTCCTTTACTGTATCATTTAAGGAGAATCAAATGTCAATCAGAGGGACATCCAAATAAATTGCTCACATATTTCAGTGCTATCACAACATTACATATTCTTTATCCACTTACACATTCAAGTAGTTACACAGGGCTTGGAACTCATGACATTCACACACCCAGTAAAGTACAGGAAAGTTGCATGAGCAGAGAGCTTTCAGATTTGAGCACACACTTCAGCAATTTTGCACTGTTTTTCCTAAAAACATGCTGATTCATTATCCTTCTCATTCAAATGCCTCTCAATGACAGCACTTTAAATTTAGTGATTTTTAAGTAAATGTGTTAGAATTTTTTAGGACAAAAATATAATAAAGGAAGTTCATATTAATGCCATTTTAAAACATTATTGGGTTATCAGGAAGGAGAATGCTGTATTTTTCACAGGGACTTGCCTACCTTGACCTCCTCAGGGCTTCTTCATCTGGATCTTGCACTGTAGGAAAAAATGATTCAGTTAAAAAACAGAAAGAAAGGAATTGGCTTTATGCTATTTTAAATTCTTTAGAAACTTATCAAAAGCCTATCTAATGGTGCATTCACACTGACTTGGCACCAATGGAATTTGAAAGATCATGAAGATAGCAGTTCCCTAGGGACAAGAAGGAGGATGTTAGGAGGAAGGTAGCTATTACAACTACTTTCCCGTTCATTATTAGCAGTGTTTCACAGCTGTAGGCAATGATTCTATAGAGAGGTCCTGCCGTTTTGTACAAAGCAGGAGAGACAGCAGCAGCACATTAATGGGGGAAGGAAATACTAAATATTTCCCCCTGATGTGGGAAAAGGCCCTGACCTTCCTTCTCTTTACATTAGGAACCACCTGTGAGCTGAGTACCAGGCAGCCATAAAAACATTTCCATAGGCAACAAGGTTAAAGCTCTGTGATACTCAGATCTAGGTTTAGATAACAGGGCTGATAGAGACGTAGAGATGTAGATTCCATACAAATGGTGATTCATTTGTTTTTGACCTCCAGAAGTCACTTCTATAAAAGACTATTACAGAAGACATGACATGTTTATCATTTTTGCCTAAAGAATGGACAGCACTGTATGTCTAGGCTGCAGGAAACCCAAAGATTGCACTGCAGAGACTTGATTTCTAAGTAGGAATAACTATGGGGTCCCAAGTGCTCATTTACTGTACAATCTGTTATACTTTTATGCTGAGGCCCTTGGCAAAATAATTTTCTTTATAAAGCATAAGGCAAGATTGTTCACTTTGATTTCTGAGTTCTCTCAAGTTACATCCAGGATCTTCACCCTTTTGACAACTACATGAGCCTGGACAAGAGTATTCCCTGAGTATCAGTGGCCAATACCAGGGCAGTGAGGAAAAGACATGAATCTAAAATCAAGACGAGGGGCATGTTTTGCCATTCAACTTACTGTACTCAGTTCCAGTCATCTGGGCAAGGATGCGGAAGGACTTGGACTGCAGGTTGGCAGAGCGACGGCTCCAGTCCTCACTGTCATCCTCAGGCTTGTTCTGAGTTTTAAGCACAGCCTGATACACTGGAGAGGCACTGTCTACGTGAGGATCCTTTATAGGGAGGGTACTGCAATTCAGAAAGGGAAATGTTGGAAGCAGCTCCCTGGTCACAGTTTCTCACCCAGCCATCCCCAGAATGGCTTTGAAATGATCACTTCTTAAAAAAATATACAGATCAATTTTATGTTACGGCTCATTCTGTCTCTGAAAGGGCCTGTTTTCATTCAAATCTGTTTGGAAATACTTGTTCATGATTCCTCAGCCAATGCAGGTACACAAGTGTGCAGTGGTTACAATAATATGTGGAGAATAGGCAAAACCATTTATTTCTCCGACCATTTTGGTTACATATTATTTCTTATAGAAACAACTTCATGTTGGTACTGTTTTATGTTTTCTATAAATTACAGTGTTGAGCCAGTGTACCTTAAGGTTGCAATTAGAAATAAACCCATGTTTCAGTATAAAAACAATAGGTAGGCTTTTACAGCTTTTTCTAGAGATGATTCTTTTTCAAACTGAATTGAACTTCTATCTGCCATAGTCTGGATTTATTGTCTACTAAACATGTGAAGCACAGGAAGTCTAGACTTGCATTCAAGACTTACATATATAAGTACTATCTGAAATCTTCAATGACAGAATGTGTCTCAGGATCTTACAACATGCTTAATCATCTTGCAAAGTGATACATCCAGGTGTGCACAGCTAAAGTCAAAGCTACATAGGAAACCTCACTTTGATTTATGATGCAGGCTAGAAACAAGCACAGTAACTTAATAGGTTTTGGTGGGCTTTTTTTCCCCCAGTGAAAATAACTTCTGCATAGCAGAATTAAAATTAACTATTAACAGAGCTGCAGAAATATACACTGAGGGAATGATGTGTGCTTGGAGCAACTTGGCTCCATGGCTGCTCTAAATACAAGGTCTATTTTTGAAGCAAGTGATTTATTGTAACAGCTTTATGCTATTCCATAAAGAGCTTTGCAAGCAGCAAGCTCAACTTCATGAAAACTGAGAAACAGTTCTGTTTAAAGTTAAGGGCCATTTGGTCCAACAGTTGCTTCCTTGGTTCAGGCTCAAAGTTAGTGCTAAGACACCACTGTTCAGAGAAAATCTACAGAGAAGTTGGGTCTGTGATTTGAAAGCCTGAGAGAAGTCATGAAAAGCCAGGATGTCTGACATCCTACATAGAGTGTGATGCAAATGTTACCAGGTAGTGCGTTAAATATCAGAGTATTTCCAAGCTGACACACTCCTCTTCTTTAGCACTAGGTAACATACACTGGTTTGATGGATTTACACACAATACCATGTATTTATAACCCCCACATATGCAAACTTCTCACTTTCCTGAGGAACCACCCAAGTGCAAACCCCAGTTAAGTTTTCTTTGTGTGTTTCCACACAATCAGCTGTGGGGTGGAATGCAGCTTAGGTGAATTTAGAGAAAAACTTGACTCTTCAGTTTAAGCTCTGCCATGAAACATACAAGTTATGTAAAAAAGTTCCTTAGTGTGAAAGATGGCCTGTAGGAGGAAGCAACGTTTTTGAGCTCCTTTTTTAGCTTGTGTTTCCTAGACCACAATCCTTACAATATCCAAACACTAGCAGGTACAGAAGGCAGAATGCAGACTTGTTTATTTTGGGAAGGCTCTGCCATCAGTGACTTCCATTAATGCTGCTCCTGCGTGGACAAAGTGGTGCCATAGCCTTCTTTAGGTGGAAGAGGGGAGAGAGAACAGTAGTCCTCCTCTTCTGGTCCATTACACAAGCTAAAGGGCTTCCTGAGGCAGGAAGGAAAGGACAGCAGTGAGTTCTGCCTTCTCCAGGAACAGTCTTTGCATGGCAAAGAGATTATCTGTAATACCAACAATAAGAGCAATGCCCTCGGGACTATTCTGTTGCTGCTTCTGACACTTGGCTATGCTGAAAGTTCTGTCACAGCGATGTTCCCCAAAAGGTGACCCTGTTTTCAAGTCCCCAGGGCACTTCAGGGTGCTTCACATCCAGAACCTGCCCCGTATGAATACCAGAAGTGACTGTCTGATGTGGGACAACAGTTAACTTCATATTCCCATAGTGACTTCTTAATCTTGCAGAAGCTTGAAAACCTGCTGTATGGGACAGCAAATTTCCCAGCAGAATGCTGTTCTAGAGTGGATAATAAACCACTGGATAGACACTGCTGCTGATTTCAACCATGGACCACTGTGGCAGCAGTGGTGTGCCAGCACAGACACTTCAAATTCCTCTGCTTAAATCCTCTAGCTCAAATGCTTTCTTTGTATATTATGATCTATGTACAAAAAAGCAGTTCAAAGGTTTATGTACAGATATGCCATTAACGCAAGCATTGTTAAAAAACTAGAGCTGGAGGCTGGACTACAAATTTCACAGTAGCAATGTGTGGCATTAATATGACATATTAATATCCTTATGGTAGATGATTAAGGCAGGAAATGGAGCTTGGTGAATTAACCTCCCCAGCAGAGTGAAACATGCTCATATAAATTGAAGTAAATTAATGCAATACACTGGAGTATTTCCAACTCTGTCTTTAATTCAGCAGGCCTTTTTCTTTTTTTAAAAACATAATTATATTGTGGATGAATAACTAGGACATATGAGCCACTCAGCATGGAAGTGTAAAATAGAGCGGATCGCTGATTATGAGCATTTCATAAACCTAAATGTGACAGTTGATTCTTACAAACAGCCTAAAGATGCACATAACCATGTTAATACCTCTGTTATACCTCTTTGTAATTTAATTTCTTTCCATCTGGGTGTGGATGTGCAGAAATATCATGCATCTTTAAGTGTATTACTTTAAATTGATGCTACTGAAAAAAAAAAAAACCCTTTTCCCAAATGGGTTGGAGCTGTGCAAGCTTTTAATCTAGAGCCTAAGGTATTCTAGTAGGAGTCAATAAAAATCATTTTCCTTTTTCTTATCATCATTTAAGTCACACATTTTTTACCATTAAAACAAGCTTTAAAGATAGTCAAACCTCTTTGAATAAGTAGCAGTGGAATTTTATTTTTTGGAGTTCATTATAAACTATGGTTTACTGTGTGAATAACTCCCTGAATACATTATGCAGATTTAATTTCAGCAGATATTAAGTAAAAACTTAGGAACGCTGCAATGTTCTACCCCTGATGTAGACATACAACAAAATATTGTGACATCAGATATTAGACTGATTCCAGCTGTTTTAAAAAATGCTCTAAGAGGTAAAAACCCCACAACCCAACAAACAAAAGTTCAGGTAGACTGGTAAATAGCCAGCCAAGTTGACTTATTGCAGAGGACATACAAGACCTTAGTTTGTACAACCACATTCTTTATTCTGCTACTTCAACTGTCAGAACTTATTCCCAATAAGGTACTGGACTTGTGTCTTTATAGAACTTGTGAATTTGGCTGAAACTGCATAATGGAATTTAGAAGTCCATTATGAAGTCGTTTGACAGAAATCTATTCAAAATGCACTGTCCACATGGTTTTACTGCAGCTACCTAACTCCTGGTTCTGGGTTTAGCAAGATCAATTAAAACAGAAAAACAAAGAGTAGAAAAATATATCAAGTCAGGGCATTCAAAATTTTCTACCTTTAAGTTTCAGCATGGAGTCTGAGTATGAATAATTCTGTCCTTCCCTTTATGTTTTCCATGGTGATCCAGTAAGTGTGGCTTATTCCAAAGTAACAAGAGTCTGACTCTGATCTCATGAAGATACAAAATCACTGATTTAAAATGGTGAAACTAGAAAATGAATTCCTATCTTAAGCCTGTCTGTCCTTCATCATTGATAAAATAAGTAAACTGTTTCCAGCTGCTGTCTGCCCTTCAGATGTGCAGTCTGAGTGTGCTTACCACCCTACAGACACTTGTGGACAAATGAAAAAGACTAAGATTATTAAGAACCAAGACCAAATTATAGGCTGATAACTGAGACAAAATGAATCGGCACACAATTTGGTCTGCTTTTGTATCAAAAACTTCTCATACAAATACTTCCACATTACGCAAAATCTTAACTCAGACCTAATCGACTAAGCAAGCTGAAGAACATTATGGTTTTCAGTGCAAATTAAACTTCAGAGTATCACAGAGGAAACTAAAGCAAACTTATAAAATGAAAAGGATCCACATATGCAGCATTAACTTTATAATAATCTCATCATTTAAATAGGTAATTTTTTAAAACATTACTATTTGGATCATATAAAGCTACAGCATTTAATACAAAGTGCCAATGTATCATAAAATGTCTCCTACAATCCACGCCTATGAAGGATGTGAACTCTTATAGAGAACACAAATGAACTTCTTTGTACTTCACTAATTGGAAATACGAGTCTACTCAACACCTGTGGAGATTCACTGAGTCATGGCCAAAGCCAGCCAAAGGTATTGCTTGTGATCCATCATGAGGAACATCTGTGATGAACAGCAATATTGGTGCAAAAAGTTAGCAGAAAAGAAAAATAATTATAAAAAAGAGAGAAAAATGGCCAGCAAAAGGGAGCACAAGCAAATACATAAACCATCCTCAGTTTGAATAAGCCTGCAGCTGACATATGGAAAAGAAACTACGTTGAAGTGTGTTGCTATAGCTGTATTTTGGTGTCATATCAAAGGAAGGCAAATTCTATTTTAGGCAGAAGTGCACCTGGTAAGAGATAAACCTGGCTACTTTTATTGCATATGTAATTTCAGTAAAGCTATTATAACTCTGGATAAGTTAATCAGGTAAGATTACCAAAACATGCATTGGAAAAGCAGAGTTATTAAAGATCAGGGGATTTTGCCATAGTCCAAAGGATCTGTGTAAAACACATGTACTGTATGTAAACTGGGGATAGGGAAAATACAGCAAAACATTCCATTCTGAAGAATAAAACAGTAGCCAGTGCTAAATAAATATTTTACATTTTTCACTTCTCAATAAAAATTCCACCCCCCCCTTTTCTGTCCTTTCTGAACTATGCATACAATAGTGACTATTATAAATCATGGTTGCCAGGAATGAAAAGCCATCCAATATCATATACAGAGCATTAGATGTATTTTTGTGGGGTTTACCATTTCTAGGAGGAATACCAAAAAACTAGGTTAAATTAACGTACCCCTGACCATGGTAGGGGCTTGGAACATGAAGGTCCCTTCCAATAACAAACCATGCTATGATTTTCTGGTGATCCATCCTTTTAAATTCAAAAACATGGAAGTGCTTTTCAACACTGTCTAGGATTGATACGCATTTTTCACCCAGGAAAAAAGGAAGAGTCCAGGAAGAGCAAATGTGTCATGCAGGTAGGGATGTTACAAGTACCATGCAGAGAAAGAGCACTCCACAGAAGGAAATAACCTTACCCAGCAAATTCTCCACCCTGGGCTTGTGCCTGGCCTGCAATTGCATCCATGATAGCATCCTGGGAATACATGCTGATCGGGGTGTTATACTGCGCGTGAATTATGGTAGCCTTGCCGCCAAGGCCCTTCACCTCAATGGGTTTGTGGGTGGACAGGGCAGAGTCCTTCAGGACATTGGGGTTGAAACGCTCCGTGAAGTCCGTGCTGGGTTATGCAAGAGTGAGGTTCCATGGGGAAGGAAGGGAGGGGAAGAAAGGAGAGAGGCGTGAAGTTAAGTGAGGGAAGCACCACCAAGAGAGGAGTGTGCACATCTGTTCATGGCAGCTCACCAAAGTTTCTCATCAGGAAAGCACAGACAATATAAGTACCAAGCCACAGCAAAAAGATGGCTGTGCTAATGGATGTCATTTTTGGGTTGGCTTACGATGTATAGAAAGGAAAAAATGGTGAAATAGCTGTGACTGTATTAAAATCTCAAAAAAAAATCTGTAAGTATTTATGCAATACTTACATATTCAAAAATTCTGTTGTTATATGCATATATACATCTATGTGTATACAAACATGCACATGTATATATGCATGCCCATGGGAAGTACATGCACAGTGCAGAGAATTCCCACTTTTTTTTTTATCCATTTGTGTTTTCAGAAGGGTCTTACAAAGGTCTAGAAAGTACAGTGAAGTGAACAGATACCAGGTTCTCTATTATTTAGAAGATTTCAGTACTTTCTCTGTGTTATTAATCACAGTGAAATTTAGTAGTAGCGCCTTTTAATCTTCAAGGCTTTCCTTACAAAGACTAAATCTTCCCAAAATCGCTGTACAGACAGCCTGAAGTGCTGCTATGGCATGATAAATGCTCAGCCCCAGCCCTGGGCTTGTGCCTGGCCTGCAATTGCATCCATGATAGCATCCTGGGAATACATGCTGATCGGGGTGTTATACTGCGCGTGAATTATGGTAGCCTTGCCGCCAAGGCCCTTCACCTCAATGGGTTTGTGGGTGGACAGGGCAGAGTCCTTCAGGACATTGGGGTTGAAACGCTCCGTGAAGTCCGTGCTGGGTTATGCAAGAGTGAGGTTCCATGGGGAAGGAAGGGAGGGGAAGAAAGGAGAGAGGCGTGAAGTTAAGTGAGGGAAGCACCACCAAGAGAGGAGTGTGCACATCTGTTCATGGCAGCTCACCAAAGTTTCTCATCAGGAAAGCACAGACAATATAAGTACCAAGCCACAGCAAAAAGATGGCTGTGCTAATGGATGTCATTTTTGGGTTGGCTTATGATGTATAGAAAGGAAAAAATGGTGAAATAGCTGTCACTGTATTAAAATCTCAAAAAAAAAAATCTGTAAGTATTTGTGCAATACTTACATATTCAAAAATTCTGTTGTTATATGCATATATACATCTATGTGTATACAAACATGCACATGTATATATGCATGCCCATGGGAAGTACATGCACAGTGCAGAGAATTCCCACTTTTTTTTTTATCCATTTGTGTTTTCAGAAGGGTCTTACAAAGGTCTAGAAAGTACAGTGAAGTGAACAGATACCAGGTTCTCTATTATTTAGAAGATTTCAGTACTTTCTCTGTGTTATTAATCACAGTGAAATTTAGTAGTAGCGCCTTTTAATCTTCAAGGCTTTCCTTACAAAGACTAAATCTTCCCAAAATCGCTGTACAGACAGCCTGAAGTGCTGCTATGGCATGATAAATGCTCAGCCCCAGATCAAAATATCCAACATTGCAACCAATGGGACAAGTGCAGTTGAAGAGTTGCTGCCTTAGTTTCCAGTGACTCCATTTACAAGGAAAGATTTTATATTTGACAGACTGAGCCCCTAAAGCAAGTTAAGTGAAGCTTCCATGACACCAGAACGAGTCAGTTTGATGTCAGACTGCAGCCAAAGAGCAGCTGGTTTTCTTGTAGGACTGAGTTGTGGATAATTCTAGTCCTACAGCCATGGACTGAGCACTGCTCAGAGTTCCAATGACCAATGTCAGCCACTACGGTGGCTGCTCTTCAACCTATGGGAGATCAGGTGAATCTCTAGTCTGCTGTTTCTGTTCTGCCAGCAGCAGGAGGATGCCAGCAGGAGAGATTCCATACACTCACCAAACTGGAAAAAACTGGGAATTCCATCCTTTGTGACATAACAGATATTTCATAAATGTTTCATTCAGAACTGAACCCAAAAGCTGGAAATAGGTATTTCTCCCCCTGCAGAAGAACTGCTGAAGAATTTAATTCTGTTTGATTGGAACAATTTTCCTTTTCAGTTTAAGACATTGGATTGCAAGGATATTGGCTAATATTGTTTTTCTCTTTACACACAAAACAGTGCACCTGTTTACCATGGGTAGCCTCAGTGGGTGAGAGGTAAAACTCAACCCAGCATGACGAAAAAGGTAAACTCATGTAAGGCTGGTAGCCATCTGACTTAATTATCTGGAGACTATCACATGTGCTGTGCCAGCCACACCTCTGAAGCCAGCCAGGGGACTCCACTCTGTTTTCAGCCTTTTGTTTGGTGGGATGCCCTGACTGAGGATGGACAAAGAGAGATACAGTCATATATAACTGCAAATCCTTGATAGAACATCGACAGCCACATGCACAAGGACCAGAGACACACAGGTGCACATGCTGCATCACAGCCACAGCCTTCACTTGCACATGCCAACATTTTAAGGGAGGGAACTGGGAAGCAGCATTATGCATTCAAAAAAAGTGAAAATTATCTTTTTTACCAAGACATTCTCACATTGAAAACACATCTCCTTTAACTATTCATCAACTCTGACAATTCTATAATTACAGTGGCATCATCTCTGGAGGGGTGATGTGCAGAGACGTGCAGGTTGCTGTACTGAGCATGCACATGCCTGACTTCAACAGTATCTCTTTTCTGTGTAACACCCTAAACAATGGCATGATAATTACAAACACACAGGTCCTCAAGATCTTGAATTTAGTGTTCTCTTTCTTTCACTGTTGGAAGTACTAAAGAGATTCTAAACCCAAGATCTGAGAAGATTGTGTGAAGGAAAGGACAGAGGTTAAATATGCCACCTTTAAAGAATAATGTTCTAAGCAATTTGTTTCCACAGTCAGTTACAGAAATCAAAGCTACTAATGTTAGAACAGCCTAAATTTCCCTCACGGTAGCAGCAGAAGTCATTTGGGCTTTCACTTGTGGTCTTTAAACAATTTTAGTGATGTCTTTCAAGAGGTTTTAGTCACATTATGTACACCAAAGCCAAACTTCCAGTAAGTGTTAACAGGATTCCAATAAAAATAACAGAAAAAATGTACAGATTGCGAACTGCTGAGTTCCTTTTCTAACTCTGGAAGCAAACAGAAGATATTAGTGCTTGTAAGGAGTGCTGGGCTCTAGGACGAAGTGGCAGAGGTAAGGCTGCAGAGACAGCACCTCTGCAAAATGAATGGAATCTTTCTCCTAAGCTACAAAAGATCAGGAAAAATAAATCCCAAAGCAAGTAAGATTACAAACACCCCTATAAAGTGACTTCTGCTCTCTAAGACAATCCTGTCAGAATAATTATTAATGTAAACTAGCTAGGATTTTTCACTCCAAAGGACTTACATCATCACACCCACACTTCACTGAAATCAACAGAGAATGCAAGATCAATGTAAATTATATGTACTAAATATTATTTCAACTTTATGTATTCTAATACTCCTAACTTTGTACTGCCAGTTTAAATTTGACATTTTACTATTAGATTATTTATTTCAAAATCAGTTTAACCCAGTCTCCAGCAATTTATGGACAACACTCAGGTCAGAGACAAAAAGCATGAGTTTATAGACAATCCTCTGCCTCTAGAAAACTAAAGGTCAAAACTGAGGACTCTCTGAAATCTCCTAAATAAAGCAGATCAATCACATTTTCAAGTCAATAGTTATTTCTTTTTTGGGCAATAGATTTATCAAGGTAAATCAATTAATAGATTTTTTTTTCCCATATCAATATCTTACTGCAACCTAAATTTGAATTTTAGCAGACTTTAGAAATTAATTTAATATTGAAGCTTAAAGTACTTTACTAATAATGCAGCAAAAAAGGCTCAGAAAACGCTCTCCAAACTCCGAGGGCATGAAGATGACTTAAAGATTCAAGAGGACTTAAACCTGCCCATAGAAGAACAACCACCTGAAAGCTTTTAGAAGAACTGGGCAGGCTCAGGTGGCAGCTCCATCCACAGCATTAGAGCAACACTGAGAAATGCCAAGTGGGAGCACTGCTGGACAGCAGGAGCAGTGCAGGGCGCCTGCCACACCAAGCAGATGTTTAAAAAAATACTTGCACTTGCAAGCAGACACAGCAGGAACACAGGGGATCATGCTACCCCAGAAAACACATCTTCACACGCACAGCGTCACACAAATATCTGGCACTACACAGAGGTGATACTAACTTGGCAGCGGTGTTGGTTATGACCTAGAAGAAGAGAAAGAGAACAAACAACATCAAAACCAACCACACAGAAAAAAGTCAATAGTTTGTAGAGTGCAAAGGGCAAAAGATATTTACAAAAGGTTACTACAGCTCTTCTCAGACCATCTAAAAATAAGAATAAAAAGTAAATGTATGCCTAAAAACACCAACATGATTAACAAAGGAAAAAATGCAGGGATTATAGTTGATCCACCAGGACTTAGTAGGGTACCATGACATTTTGGCTGACTGTTAAACACAATCTTATTGCTGTGCATCCTTAAAAGTACTACTACCAAAGTGAAGGGAGGAGGGAGCAGAGGGGAAAAAAGGAGGATTTTCAGAGAATATTCTCAACTGAAAATAGAAAATGAGTGGTAGAGACTATATTTTTCTCTTAGATACTGAATATTCAGGGATAAAGTCTGTTCTCAGGCCACCCTCAGAATTGATTTTGCAAGACTGATTTTTAAGTCTTTTACATGCTGGAGAAGATCCAAATAATATACTGGCAAATGTTTTAAAGCTAAAACTAAGGAAAATGCCTTTGTATATAACAAAGCATTTGCCTAGCTATGACTGCACCTACATTATGCCAAGAGGTGTGCAAGCCAATTAACTTTGGAATAGTCATTCCTAATTTATTCCACATGAAATAAAGCAAGCCACGCTTGCTATATGTTCTTTAGGACTATCCATATCAGTATATTTTATTCCAACTGGTTCCATACAGTATGGAAAAGGTATGTTCACACTCCATTCTTGCATCTTTGTATAAACCAGTGATGGTACTTGCATAAAGCTGGGAGTGCAGAACAGAGTGTGCTCAGTCTGGACTACAGTGCTCTTCCCAATAACTCTTTCTGGTGGTTGCACAAATAGCAGTAATGGGCTGTGATATTTATTTTAACTTTTTTCCCCCTGAAGCTTAGAATACCCACATTCTGCTCTTTTCTTGGTTGAAGAGTAATTAATCCTATTTTGTGCAAAATAAAGAGGAAGAGATCCACGGTCCGTTAAACTTTTCTTTTTACTTGGCTGTATGGAATGCTGTTGACAGAACTGGGCACTGAGGATTCCAACTTGCTGCTGTGACATTTCTGTGTCTGGGACTGATACAAAATACTGGACATCAAAGCTGCACTGTTAAAGAGTGACATTCCAAGTGGATTTGGCCCCTCCTGCTTTTTCCTTGCAGAACCTTTGATATTAGTGCTTTTTCCTACCTATGATCCTTTTGCCTTGGCTCATCGAACAGCACTTTTCATGATCAAGAGGACTCTAATGAGCCAAAGCTGCAGTAAAGGCTTTGCACTTCGGTATTTCCATGGTAAAGCAACCACAGATCACCCTCTGCAGCTACTGGTCAGACTCTAAGATTTGGAAATATTCTTCTAGCTTTATAAACCCTACACTAAGCCAAATGTTCTTACAGGAACTGTTAGAGATATATTAGGAACAAGCTGCAGCCCGTAAGCACATCCGTGATCCTCTATCCATTTTAGGTGCATGTGAAACAGCTGGGCACTCATTTATAATGAAACCAATTGTAATGGTATCATTTTCTGACTCATCCACGCATCTACCATACATATAAAATAACGTTTTCAAGGCAGAACTACCAAACCCTTAAAATACAACCTTAATTAAAGGAATATAAAAGTATGTCCAAATAAAAGAAATATCATGTGCACACACTAAGAGCAGCTCACTAGTCACATCTCAGTAAAGGTTTTTGAGATGTGAAGAGGCTGCTATAGCTTCCTTCAAAAACAATAATGCTTTGCTTCTCCTTATATTTAGGATATGATGAGAAAATTCCTCCCAGTTCAAAGCCACAATAATTTTAGCTTGCCTCTATACATGGGACATGTCTGGAACCACAACTTGCTGCTCACAGAGGTCACTCAGTAAGAGGCCAGTAACCCAAGCCACCTGGCACGTACTTGTGGGACAGGTATTTACTGCCCTTGACCTGCAGTGTGAAAAATAACTTACACTGGAATGAAAAAGATGCATGTTACAAACTATGACTCACTGTTCATATTTATTCATACACTCCAGAGCTTTCAGCACATCACGTTCCACACTCCTACAGGCTATCTTATTTTTCACCTTGGGTCAGAGTGATAAAGCTTTAATATAAAGTGTATCAGACAAACAGATGCTTTGTTATTCTTCACAGATCAAGGAAGTAATCTCAAAATTAATTTCAGCTTCTTGATAGGATTTTCCAAAGGGTTTAGCTAAACCTGTAACAGCAATTCACACAATTAAGTTTAAGTCATCTGGTGAAAAGGGCACAGAACTGAAACATACCTTAATATCACTCCTCATGCTTGAACTTTCTCGCAGCTTTTACCATACAGCTAAGAGCATGTTTGTGAAAGCACAATGAATTCAGTTTTTGAGCACCACAATATCACAACCATGTTGTATTATATGGAAAGAATGTTCCCAGTAAAGACCAGAGCTAATTTTTCAGTGCTCACAGTGCTTCCTTATTCCCATATATGCACTGTGAGACTGAGATTATCATGGATGCCACCAAGTCCCAAGATAGTTACAGGTTCCATGTTTTTCTCCACAGAGCAGGAGGCAAGATACTTCTTACTTCATGGATAACAGTCAAGTGGGAGTGGGAATGACTCAGAGCACTATTGAGCTCTGAATTTTCTCTGCATGTCAACAGAGATGTACAGTTCTCTAAATCTCAGAGAAGTTACCAGACAAGATACATTTATTTAGTGCTTCTGGGCTCTTTCATCTTTTCAGAATGTTCCTGCACAGCAGGATAAGGTTGTTTTTTTTTTTGTTTGTTTGTTTGTTCATCAGTGTTCCAGATGGTAAAGGCAGATAACAGTTCCCTAAAATTTAATTCCAGCTAAATAGAAAGGCTCACACTGACTTTGGTGAGTGATGGCTACAGTTGTGTTGTAATTCTAATAACAAACAGTCACAATGCTGAGCCAGCCAAAATTCAGCCCCTCCACCCTCACCCCTGCAGGTATTAAGGAGGATTATAAACATAGTGGAGAAAAAGACAACAAGATATCCACCCAGGAAACTCTGTATATTGAAATAAGACAAGAATTGGTATTCTTCAGGAAACTGTAAATTAAGAGACAAGTATTCTGAGGTTTATTTTGCTGATCTTGGTAACTAACTGAAATTATTTTTTTAAAGGTAATTGCATTACTTAATTATCAAGTATAAGAAGGGAGGATAGAATTTACTTAGATAAGTTAATTAGGATTGTTAATGTTGAGTGCTCAAGAGAGTGGCAGTGAATCACATAAAATTGCTTGAATCATTTAGAACAGGTGTATATGCTCTTTTAATAGGATGAAATATCCCTACTTTTCTACAACTTAAAACCTCTTGGTTTTATTTTTGCAAAGAGATGATGCAAATGGTTATAAAGTACTTGAAAATATGCAGTTGCTATCAGACCTTGAGCAGATTGTCAGAATTTTCTGGTTTTCCTTATGCAGCCAAGTCCCTAGTGTCAAAAAAACCACTTTTCCCCATATTCCTAACAAGCAATTTATCTTCATTTAAAATAAAAACCCAAACCCCAAATGAACTAAAAAATTAGATTTGTTTGATGATTTATACATGGAGGCAAAAAAATTAGGAAAACCTGTTTCTCCCTGCTTTTTGTCACGTACAACAGTCCAAGCTCCTCACTTCACAAACCTACTAATAAAATAGTTGACTCGCAATATAGGAATATGGAAAACCTTGACAGCATGGGCTCAAACTATCTGGGCAGTATCTGGAGATCATTCCTTGTTATGGCAAAGTTAACATTAAAGCTAATAGATGCAAGATGCAAGAGGATTCAAAATATTGCAGTTCTGACTCATTCTGCATAGGAAAGCCAACAGGAATAAGGCAGGAATTACAGCAGGACACTCCAGTAGCTGGGTATGTCGGATTTGCTGGACAAAGCCATTTCTCTCTAGCAAAGTACCAAAGATTTGGTGTGGTTTATAGCACCTGCTCTGATGTCTGACAGCAATACTTGGTTCTCTGAGACTCCATGCATTAGTTAGAACTGCTGAGTGGCACAACCCTGAGATGATTACAGTTACTTCAGTCCTAGTGTTCCCCCTCATGCTCTGCTGACTATTGCCAATCCATGCTGCACGCCACATACCAACAACCATTGTTCTGTAATGGCAATGTGGGTATGTTTTGGGGGCTGTTGGAAAACTTAATTATTGATCCAGACTTTAATAATGACTGCTAGACAAATGCACAATAGAGTAAGCACCATTACATTCACTGCTCAGCAAGTTCATTACTTATTGCAATTATTAAAGATGTTACCATGTTACCTACCCTCTAGGAAGTCCACCTTCCGAAGCCCTTCGGTTGAGACTCAATTTATGCATCTCAGCCATTTCCCTCAGGGTCTCTGCCGAGTAAAGGCCAATGGGGTTGTTATACTGCCTTGCAGGGCTCAGCTGGTGAGCAGGGCTACTGCCACCAGCCAAAGCTGGGCTTGCTTTGGAACCTAACGAGCTCTTGGCAGGTGAAATGTCAGGAGTCACGGACTGAGAGGACATGGAAGATCTAACAGTGGTAGTCTTTAGGTAGGAAGAGCTATTTGAAAGGCTGATCTCTTGCTGGTTGAGGTAGCCTGAAAAGGTTCCATTGGTTGCTAAAACACTACCCATAGGCCCCGTCGCCGTGTTAGTTAGAGGGCTGAAGGTTGTTCTGTTGCCATTCATTTCCCAAGCAGGTTCCTGTAGTAGCAAACATGCAGGCCAAGAAAAGAAAAAAAAGAAAAGAGCAATCATAGAACACATGCAAAAATAACATATTTGCAATTAATGCTGTAAACATAGTCATAAACTAGCAATAAATAGATTGGGGCCAAAGCATTCAAACTTTCAGGGAAGATTTTCAACAAAGAAATGCATTGTTTCAAAATAAGGAAAGCAAAACCAACTCAGGCATTCTTTTACTAGGTTTTAGTTGAAATCAACAAATAAAGCTTAACATTAAGAGAGCATTTGCTACTAGTCAACCTCACAGCAATAATTTTATATTAAGGCAATACTGTCCATTAATTTCTAGGATAATTAAGAAATCTTAAAAAAAATGTCTTGAGGTAAGAATAATTTTAGATCATGTACAACCATAGAAGTCAATGCCATTATTATAAACACACAAGGATTCTAGACCACACCATTCTGTTTTCTATGAGTGCACTTGAGGTTATGGAAATTATGCACTGCTTTCCTGGGCTCTGGTTCATGCTGATCAGGCCATGCAGCAGGGTTAGCAGAGACACCAACAGGACTCAAGAACAGGTACTGCTCCATGAAGAGGCTGCTCCTATGCTGATCATTCCTGCTTAATTTCCACTTGAGGGAGTGTGTGCTTGAATATGTAGGTATGTGTGTGATCATACAGTCCTGTCCCACATAATATTCCTAACTGGGACAGCAGCAGGTATTGCCTTACCCAAAGGAATCTCTCCTACAATATCTATACCCATAGAAGCCTGTGCTGGTGTTCAGATTCAAAACAATCTACCAAAAACTCATCCTGGAAAAACACAGTCCAACACGTGAGTTTCATAAATTATTCACTATAAATGCACCTTAGTGAAATCAAAATAAGAGAAGCTATCAAAAAAGAAAAATGCTCACAGTTAAGAGGCCCAGTAATGCTGGCTACTTGCTGCAGTCCAGCTCAGGGGACAGGGACAGGCAGGGGAGATCAGCCTGAAGCAGGAATGGAGCCCACAATCTGGCCTCAATGATAGCCAGTTCAAGAGCAGGTGGTGGCCTGCAGTGAGATTTTGCCTCATTCATTGGCAATGCAATCATCATCTTTAACACCTTGCACTCATCTTCCCCTTCCATGAAATACAGGCCTGAGAATAATTTGGCCTCTAATTCTATGCTTTTGCTAGTATTGGTTATCATTAATGTAATTTACTAATTTGAACACTATGGTTCAGGAGAAAAATATTTTTATTGCCCTTTTCGATTTTTCTATATTGCATGTATAAATTTAGGGAGCACACATTTGAATAAAATATCAAGATAATATGCCTTGATTAATTAAAATTTATTGGAAAAAAACCCTAAAAGTCTAAGGATATAAGTAATCATAACATTAAACACATGTTGAATCAAAAATGTAAGGCAGATAAAATTAACTAAGAAAATTTTTCTTAGTGATAAACAGGAAGAGATTTTAGCTGGCATTAATAGCTGCCCGAGGCTGTAGAAACAGATAATCCTAAAAGCATTTTCAGACCATGCCTTTTTACATAAATACATTTGCAATACACACTTTGGTTATTATACCCTGACACTGAAAACAGCAAACAACAATCCCTTCCAGTGGCCTATTGAAAGCTTCCGGAAATCATTAAATAAACAGAAAACAGGGCTTCTCTCTAAAAAGGTGTTCAAAAAGAGGCACAAATGCACAAGGTCACGTTCAAAAATTAAGTAATCACTTGGGCAAATCATTTTTACATGCCGGAGGGACAAAACAATTATTAAATAAAAAATAAACACAGATGTAACAGAGAAGGAAAAGGATATGCTGGAGTTATATTCATTTGTTACCCTGAAAACTCTGGCTTTTAGTTAATGGTGGGTTTCTCCCTACACCCCAAAATAAAAGGATATGCAAGGAAAGCTGATTGTAAAGTATCAGTTTCAACTGCTAATGAGAGAAATGCCACATATTTCCTTAGCTCTAATGCATTTTCATAGTCTTGGTGTTACTGGACAGTAACAATAGGCAAAGGGAAAATCATAGGACAGCCCTAAAAAAAGATGGCTGATTATTTTGCTCCCTTTTGGCACAAATGGAGTCCTGGTTTTGCTCCTGAAATGATCCCTAGCTGGAGTACCAGCATACTGGCAGATCAGCATTAGAATTCTTAAGAACCTAGCAGTGCCAGGTTAGCAATCTCCATCTTGAGTTCGTATTTTGGATAGTTTTAGGGTAGTTGTTTTTCCTGTCTTGTGGGGGAAAAAATGGATGAAACAGGAAGTGTCTAAGGGAGCGGCTGTACTTCTAAATAATTACTGCCTCATCACCAGCATATTTAGCTCTTCCCTTTTGTGACCAACAAAAAAATCTCTGATTCAGTCTATTCCTCGGCAAATACTGTAGAATTATTTTTTGTCTCCAGTTCAGTGTCAAAATCAGATCAATGAAGAATTTTGGAATCCATTTCTGACTGTGAAGGGCAAATGTCTAATACTGAGCAGCAGCACTGAGCTTTCAGCATTGCATCACATGAAATGCAGCCAAGAATTACAAACGTTCCCCTGTTCCCCATCTCTCATCCCATTCTGTTTCAGTGGCTGGAAAAGCACGCTGACATTTCCAGCACCGGGAGTCTGATGCTACCCCTCCAGCCGACCAGGAGAGGAGGCTCTGACACTGAGCAATGGGCTTCCCTTCAGAAAGATGAGGGATCGTGCAGCAATCCCTTACTGCGGGAGGAAAACTGCATAACGTCAGGGAATGAGCTTCAAACTGATAAATGTAGAGGAGTCTCAAACCTTTTAAAATAGAAGGAAGCTAACAATCAGCTCAATTTCCATTCTGAAGTATTATTATTATTATTTGTTTATAAAAATCCAGTTTCTATGAAAGGCAAATGTTCCTTCTTATGTATCAGAGAAGTGAAAAATAAATTTGGATTGGGAGATAAACACCAGGTTTTGCAGGCCCTCTCCCTTTGACAAATCATTATTTATCTATTGCTGTGATCCTACAGTCATTACCCACCACTTGCACATCTGTGAGAACAATTTTAACAGTATACCAGTGAATTTGACCACCCAACATGCTCAAGAAGCAATTGTTGCTTTACATTTTTTAGAGGATAAAGGAGATAGAGGCACCATGGCACTGAATGACTCTGCTCAGACATGATCAAACTGCTTTTGGCTGAGCCAGCTCCTCCATCCTATACTCTACTTAAAATTCAGTCATCTCCATCTATTTTTTCTTAGACACAGAGGCTCCCAAATCTGGAGGAAACAAATCATAAGTATGACAAGATGCTCACTGGGACTCCAGAATGAAAGTGTTGTCAGTAGTGTTTCACAGAAAGCACAACACATAGCCATATTATTAGAATTAACAAGGCTTCAATACCTTCATGCAAATGAACAAATGTTAAAGCCATGCTTAGCCCTAAAATGCCAGCTTGAATGTTTTGAACTGCACTGAGCTGAGTCTTCATTTGTGTTGTGTCCCCTCTGAAGAGCTGCAGGAACTCATTGACTGATTGATGGCTTAGTTTAAATCCTTGGACTCAAGCTTACTCTTACTTGAATTCTTTCAACATTAACTATGCCCTTTCTTCCCACCTGTGCAAAAGACTTCACTCAATCAAAAATATTTGACTAAACTAAATGAAAATTGTTTCTAGTTTGAGATTTATGTCAGATATAGTGAAACTGAAATGCAATCAAACCTTATTTCCAATAATAGCCCTATATACTTATGGTTGCAGAACCTGCATCATCTATAATATTGATCAGCTTTGTGAAAGAAACTTTGTCAAAAAAGTATGCTGTTTCCATAAAACAAAAAAAAAATAGTGAAAGAAGAAGTGCATGCTTGAAAATTAGTGGAAGCTGCAATCAGATGAGCAATAATGTACAAGAGGATTTATGGTTTTAACTAGACACTGAAGTTGCACATGCAGATTGTTTAGCTAACATTGCCACACCTTAACCTTAACCAGAGAAGGGTGAGGAAAGCTTCTCTTGATGTAAGAGGATGACACTGTCATGACTGTCTTGTAATGCAGTCTTTTGCTGGTTTTTAAAAAATACCATCAAATTCATTTCATGTAAACCATCAGTCTAAACACTGTCAAGCAGAGGTGTGGAGGTGACTTCTGCCTGTGTGTCACAGAATTCTTCATTTCTACAGTGACACTTGTTACTAGAAATAATAAAGGGGCAAGCAAAGAAACCTTGGTTTTCATGTGTATTTACTGTAACACACCTTACTGCCAAATCAGCATTACACTGCCTTTACCAGTAAAATATCTTTATTCTGGATTTTTAGACTTCTCTGAGAGCTCAATGCCTTTTTTCCTTCCAAACAATCCCCCAAGAAGAATTCTTCTTCACTTAAAACTTAGTATTAATGTAGACAAGTGTCACTCCTCTTGACCTGCAAGGGGTCCAGCACTCTGATGTTGCCTCTTCCCCTGGGTGAAAGACCCTACACCTAAGATCTTCCTGAATACTGCAAGATAACCTGTTTCCCACCATACTCCCCCTGGAAGCCACCCTTTTTCTCTAGCAAGTTCCACTAATTCTCTTTTCCAGCTGCTGGTACTGCGTGTAGCTGGCTCAGAAAATGCTGCCTCCAGCAGCTCCTACAAACCTTTCCTGAGCACCTTGCACAGGATTCTCAAACATAAGACAGCAAGCTTCTGAAAACGGGTTGAGTCTTTTGATCCTCATCTCTCTCTGAAGGGTTAGACTAGGAAATGTAAAGTGTCTTTATGGCTTTCATGCCAAGGGGTCTTTTAGAATCTTCAAGAAAACCCTGCCGTGTGTAAAGTTAACTTTCTACACAGCAGATAGTTAAGGGAAGAAAGCATTTTTTGTGGTAAACAGCTTTGAAAACCTATGGCAGCAATTTTAAAACTGACACTTGGCAAGGAAGAAATGAACCTAAAATGCCCCCAGAAAGAGTAATGAAAGTCCAATATATAAGAGCTTTATGTGCCTGTGGAGGAAGGGGACAAAATTTTCATTTCAAAATTTTAATTTCACTTGTGCAGGTGATATAGAGCCCCAAAAGGCAGGAGTCAACCTGGTGTTGGTGAATAACTGATGAGACACATCTACTCACTGCCTTGAACACTGACAGCACTCTGGGTGGGTCTTCAGGGAAAATGAGAACTCCTTCACCTTTCTGTCCCTATTACTTTGCTGGTGCAGTCAAACACCAGTTTAACCAAAAGAATGATTCATCGTTTTTTTCCTAGGAATTTCACAGTACTGTTTGGTGACTATTCCAGTAAGTTCCTCCAAAATAACATCTATAAAATCATGATATAAACAGAAACAACTCTGAGCAAGATAAATTCTTAGTTTCATCTTCCCTTGCCAAAAAAGTTTACAACATCCAGTCTGAAAAAACAATTTCTGCCTCAACTAATAAACGGCCAGTCAGGTTAATTTAAAATTTCACAAAATAAAATTGAATCAAATTACTCCCCCCAGGTGCATTCTCTTCTGCTATTTTGAACCTATTTGCAGCAGTCTCAGGGATGATGTTACCATCTGTGCTCTGAATTTGGAAAGCACAGTGTTTATAAAAAATTACTTAAAATTGATCTATGGATGTTGGAACTGTCAAACCCAGTAGAAAATCATCTAATTCCCCATGTATTTTGATCATCAGTGTTTTTTATTTATATGCATGCTGGGAATGAAACTGGCACAGACAGCAGGAATAAGTTGCAGCAATGGAAACTTTAGCTCCTGTCCACTTATCTAATCAAATGCATCAGCAATACAAATGCTCTGCCCAGAGCCTGAGCCTAGGGATATATACACACCATCTTTCAGGTACCCCTGCTCCTCAGTGTCTCCAAAGATACAGAAGATGAGTTGCCAGGTACAGTCAGTGTTTATTCTAAAATGAACATTTATTTTATGAAAGATGATGTGCTTTGACAATGGAAACCAAGCCATTCATTTCCTCTGCCACTTGCTGTTATTCATTAAATTGACTTATCTTCTTTATTTTTTATTCTCAGGTCTTCTGAATTCTATGATAAGAACACTATATGATTCAAGCTTTCAAATGTCCTCATGTCCTCTTTCCCAATCAGTTTTATTGCAGCCAGGATTTGGATAGATTGAGGCACAGTCTAATGTTTCTCCCCAATAATCTATGAAAGCAAATGTAGATTTTTGAGAAGCTTTAGTGGCTTCTTGTAGCTAAGATGAAAACAGTTGCTCAGAATTGGTTAGACCAAATCACATCAGAGGACAGCTGGATGCTTTGGTCCTGCTAATCAGAAATTAGCAAAATACAGATCACTAATACATTGCCTTGCAGCAGTTTTGCTGTCTGTGCATTCATTCAACCTTTAATTATCTGGGGCAGGCAGAAGCTATTTCCTGTAATAGATATTTACCTTCACCACAGCAGATAGAAACAGTATTCATTCTGGCTGAGGAGAAATTGTCACTTACCTTCTGATGGGGAATTACAGCCCTGGGAGAGTCAATTCTGGGAGCTGTGGTTGAAACTGGCACTGGACGTTTAGATCTGGGGATTAAAAAAAAAAAAAAAAAAAAGAGAAAACAAAAGAGATGTGCAATCTGCACTACTATTTTTCACAGCTAATTTCAAGACAAAAAGCTGCTACATCAGGACTGAAAGTTAAGTGCAGTCTAGACTTTTTCTGTCCTACATCCTCATTTACAAAGGTATTAAATGAGAGAAAAAGTTTGAGAATGATTCTCTGAATGATGAAAATCCACCGTTATGGAAGCAACCTCTGACTTGGGAGTCCATCTGTTTTCTAATACTTGTGCCAAACTGCATTTTCATAGATGAAAGTCAGCCAGAACTAGATAAACTCAAGTTTGGGCAGCGCTCTGGAAGAAGAGACTTAAAGGTGCTTTAAAATGCAGAGGCTAAACTTTGGTGCTGAGGCATCTCAAGATAACTCAAAGGATTATTAATAACAAACTGTACAACTACAACTGCAATTACTTAAACCTCTCTTCAGGAAGAAACATGGGCTTCACTTCAGACAACCGAGTTTCACAATGAGCAGAACACTACTGAATTAGCCACTCCAGGTGCCTGTCTTTCACCTGTATTTGACAAATATATGTCCTTGATCATTTAAAAAGCCCCATTAAAATGCTCTGAAAACAGTTTGTCCTTTCATTGGAATAACAAAGAAAGCACAGTGGCACATGTCATCTGAAGCACTCCTACTACGCCCAGGTAAGTGAAGATGTAGTTGTGGGAGGTGTTTTGAGAATCTACCTAGTGGTGAAAGTTCCCCTGAAATCGTTCCAGTATGGGATCACCAGAAAAAAGGAAATGTAAAAACAAAAATAGTCAA
The DNA here is from genome assembly GCF_017590135.1 of Pyrgilauda ruficollis. Classification (NCBI taxonomy): domain Eukaryota; kingdom Metazoa; phylum Chordata; class Aves; order Passeriformes; family Passeridae; genus Pyrgilauda; species Pyrgilauda ruficollis. The sequence continues at coordinate 5,579,136 of NW_024509210.1, read as the reverse complement.
AAGATTCAGAATTATACAAGTAATATCCCATTTCCAACCTACAGATCAGGCTTATGCCTCAAATTCTAATCTTTAAAAAGTACACTTCAAAATTAGGACAGGTACAAAAATGAAATAAAAATACTTAAAAGCTTACAAATCAAGTAGAAGCAGCCAAGACATTTGGAATTGTTTGCTTTAGACAGGAGATGAAGAAGGGAAGACATTGCAGAGGCTTAGAAAATAATGAATGGTAGAAAAAGTGAAATAAAACTACTCCTGTGGACATTGAATGAAATTGAAAAGACAACACATATAAAATTGATAAAGGAAAACATCTTTTTCTAGAGAACTTGATTAACCTGAGGTGAAACTCATTGTTACAAGACATCATTGAGACTATGAGAAGAGCAGGGTATCAGAAAGGATCAAACAGTTATACTTAACAAGAAAAAACCCCAAGAGCTGCTTTAGACTGGGTATAATAAGTAAATATACAGACTCTCATTTTTCACAGCACAGCTCAAAAGACCTCCTGTGTTAGGTTCATTATTTCCTTACTGAGGGCTGTGCTGCCGTTTCCTCTGAAATACTTACCAGGGCATCCATCAGAGAGGGAAAGCTGAGCTCAACAGGAACAGGGCTCATCCCCAGTGGCAAATCCTGCATTAATACCCAGTTTCACACTGAACTCTGGGTTTAACTTTAGCTGCCACACTTAACATTTTTTCCATAAGCAGTAGTGAACATACAAAAAAAGACCACCTAGGAGAAAGGAGTAATCCTTACAGGAACTGGAAGATTTCCACTTAGAAGGTATACAAATTTTGCTACTTTGAGAGCTGAAAACAAATCTGATGTAATAGATGCCTACCTTACAAGCAGGCACTATGAAAATGAATGCAGTCTGAGGAAACAATGAAAACTGGCATTTTGTTAAACAATGTGTAATTAACCTGTGAAATTCACTGACAAAGTATTCCTGAAACAACAGGTTAGAAAACTGTAATTCATACTCACAGCTGAAATACATCACAATATACTGCCAAGATATAATTATCTGAGAAATAGATACCTTCAAGTTCTAAGAATAAGAGCTACTCACTAACTGCCTAAAACAAACTTTCCTCCGGAAAATTATCTTCCCTAAGGAATTAATGCCATACTCTTCCTCCAACCATTTTTGCTTAAAAAGAGAAACAATAAATCATATTTATGAGACATGCACATGTATCATGAAAGACAGCAAAAAAGAGAAAAAAAACCAACTGTAGCTCATAACACAGGGTAGCTGAAAACTGACAGTGACAGTTTATGAACACACAAAGATTTAGGGGATGATTCTGCTCCTCTTTCCATTACTGTAATTTCTGAGTACACCCAGTTATTTCTGTGAGGTGACATGGGTGGGCCTGGGCATACCATGTTAAGTGTCCCCCTGCTCTGCTCACTGATGATGAATTTTAGTGCCAGAGTTGCTCAGCACTGTAGATGTGGTTTGCCGTGTACAGAGGTTGAGCAAACAACCACACATTGCATGTTTGATGTTTAACTGGAAAACAGTTGTATTGCAGCAAAAGAATTTATTTACCAGACTATTCCATCACTTCTGATGTTTATGTTTACATATGTATGTCCTCTCTCATTACCTGCCTACAGAAGATGATGCTAAAAAGCTGCATTTCTTCCACATTAGTGATAAAATACATCTGTCATTCACAGTGTTAGCCAAGATTTGTATCTGACACCAACTTGGAGATTTCAAGATGTTTTTTGAAAACGATGTTCCTACACAGCTCTGACTTGGATGTTTATAGCTTTGATATTTAAAAAGAGAATAATGAGGCTTGCTAGATCTAGCAGAGGCTTGCACCAGAGAAAAGGGCAGAAGAGGTGAAATCAATTTGTGGAATGAAATTGTATGCACTTGCAGAATAAAGTGATTATTTACATAAGAGTCATTACTCCTCCAGGAAAAACATCTGCAAGTTCAGAACATTCTTTTTTTTCCTCTCTCTCTTGCTAGATGGATCAAATCCTGCAGCAACAGAAGTTTGCTTTTTCAAGTGATGATGGTGCTGTAGCAAACATGTGTCGAAGTTTACACTTTAATCCACCAATTGCAAAATTATTTTATTCCAAACACTTGAGGGTGTACCTGGTCAGCAGGGCTATGAGAAGGGTGAAAGACCAAATATCACTGATGATTGTGATAATTTTAGATTTGATGTTGAAATTTCTCATCAAGATTCTTTTTCTCAGGCATTTAATTTGATTTCAACTTTCAGACATTTTCTTCTACATTTTCCAAGGTAAAGATGGGAACAAAAACCTCATTTCAAAAGGAAAAATTAGAACAGTTCTAATGATGACCAAATACATAATTCTGGTATTTTTTTAAACTCTTCTCATTTCCACAGATACACTTCTTCTCTCCCTCAGTACTGGTTCTGTTTTTTTAATGAAGTTCAAAACCAAGATGGACGTAGTTTTGCAAAGCAGTTCAATTTTGATAGCACTGCTCAAATGACTGCCAGAATTTCTACTTGTTCCCACCTAAATAGATCTTTAATTGAAGAGCACTTGACTGGTATTTTTGTACTCATCACAAAGGTTTATTATAAGTCAACTGCACTGAGGAGTGCAACTGCTGCCTAAGTCAACTTGCAAAAGGCTGCAAAGGAGTTCTGTGATGCACTATCAGTTTAAATTGCATCCTCAGGGGAGCACAATATTGTACTTGAAAAGAAGAGACATGATCATAGAGATAATAGCTCTTTTTAATCTTCATGGGGCTTTTTTCTATTTCATATCTTCACCAGTCAGTGTCTATCTTTACTAATTCTCAGGACAACTAAAATCAACGCTTCTCCTTTACAGTATGCTTTTTCATCTGTCATTTTATGACACATGAGCACTTATTTACCACTTCTTGAATATCTTAATAATTGTATCCTAGTATTTCAACTACTAGAAAATGAAAAGGCATCAAGTGCATGGAAAGGTAATAAAGCAGATTAGAGTTAGAAATTTAAGTAGTTTAGCTATGACCTAACTGAAATGGAGGTATTCTGGAGTGGAGCAGGTAAGCACAGAGCAGGATGCAAAATGAAACATGTAGAATAGGGCTTCTTACATATATATATATATGTTTAAATGCATTAATATTCCTGAAAATTTGCTGGAAATGATGATGGGAATGTCAGGGAGAGATGTAAAAAGATAAAAGTATTACTCATGGTTATCAATTTGAGGTGTCCATTTAATAAGTGCTAAGATATTAATGTGCCAGTTAAATTTTCAGCTAACCAGTGAATTAAGCAGCCAAGCAGAAACTGCTGCTTGTTTTTAAGTCTTGCACACAAAATCTTGAGCCCCATGATACCGTGGTGTAATTCTCTATGCTCTGCCTGGGACATCAGCAAGCACTCTTAGTGACTTCTCATGGTCACTCTTAGTGACTGCAATGAGAATCACAAAGACAAATCCCTGAACATTTCATAGTACTTCAAAGACAACTGTGATCACTCTGGGCCTAGGATCAGACCTACTTTCCCTCTCTCAGGGTATCATCAGCGTCTTCAATAAAATTGAAAAATAGTTCCACCAGCACTTTTGCTCTCTATATATCAAGGGCAAATTCAAATATTAGCATTTGGTTGGATGACTGATTCATTAATCATTTCCCTGCATTATGCTGCACTCACATTGCAGGTTGGGCAATTATAGTTACCTGACCTAATGTTCACACCCACAGTGCTATAAGGACAAAAGCTTGTTAGGCATAGAGGGCATCAGCCAAAAAGGGAGCAGCTATCCAATAAAAAAGCTGTTTGGAAGTATGTAATACCTATTTTCCCTTAGAAGGAATCTGAGTCAGAGGCAGCCAAAAACATTAAGGGATAGAAAGGGAAAGTGAAAAGGAAGAAGCCTTGGAGATTTCTGTGAAAGGGAGGAAAGACAACAAACTGAAGCCAGTATGTGAAAAGATGAGATTTTTCCAAGGCTCTCCTGATCTCTCTTTGACCCCTTCTACTTCTCTGGCATCTGCACAGTCCCTGTTGTATCCTTCTAACTCCTCCCCTGCTGTGGAAAATCCCTCCTTTCCTGAACTGCCCCACATTCTGCCCTCCAGCTTGTTCCCTCCGGAATGGAGCCACTCGCTGCTAATGCCTCCATCTGCTCTTAATTGACTCGGTACTGACCCTAAAATTCCTCCATCCCAGCAGCTTGTATAGGCAAACAGGGAGGCTATCCAGTATCCCTGCAGCTCTGCCCTGGGGGTGACAGTTACCCACAGAGTACCATGTATGAATGTTGAGCACATGCCTGGCACTCACCCAATACACACAGCAAGCTCCAAGGAGTGTGGACACCTTTAACCTCCAAGGAGTGTGGACACTTTTACTCAGGCAGGTTACTTCTCTGTCTCCTTCTTCCTGTCTTTGCACAGTTTTTAAACCATTTCCAAAAATTTCCACTACATATCACTATTGAAAATCTGGGTAAGCCATAAAAAAATGTGGATTTCCAACCAAGGAAATTGAATTTCATTACAAAACTTGTTTATGCTGTCATGGGTTGAATTTGTACGTAGATGTATATTGCCGTTAACACTGTTGAAGAAATACATTCATTTATATCAAATTCATGTGCAGACAAACCCACAATACTCTTGAAGTATTCAGAAATACCTAAATCGGTATGGATTATAAATAGGAAGCCACTACTCTCACATAAATTGGTTAATTGCAGAATTTGCATTGCCTAGTTATAGACAATGTCAGTTCAGAATCAAAAACAAGAGGCTGAAATGCAGTCAGGCTTATCAGAGGGATCAAGGCTTAATAGCATAAAAACTTCAGATACAGCAGCTCACTTGCAACCTAAAGTTTGGCATAGCTATTTATTATTAACGATTTAACAATTAGATTGATTATTTATAATTACTGAGATGCTAAAAAAAATCTACTGAAGGTAAACATATAAATAATAAAAAGACTTGTTCATTTAAGATCATCACAAAAAATGTACCCAGTGCTCAGCATCAGTGTGCTCCAGCAGCCACTAGCCAGGGACAGCACAGACACCAAGAGCTGCCCAACCCCAACACTGCCCAGCAGCCAGGCTAAACAGACCTTGGTTATCACTGCAAGAAAAAATGGGTTGCCAATAATTAAGAGTTTGTTGGAGAAAAAAAGAATTAGGGCAGACAGCTTTTATAGGGGTTGATGGGCAAGAAACACCACAGTGAAAGGGATCCAAAGGAAACCAAAAAACTCATAGGCACAAAGAACATTTACGAGACTTATCTAGTAAAGCCTCAGTGTTTTACCTGATTAAAAAATTCCTTATTTCACTTCTGAAAAATACTTTTTCATCCATTCCAATTAGCTTTAAGTGTGTAATTTACATTTTTCCATGACTGTGCTTAAGCTAATCAGCATTAACAGGAAAAGGTCCCAGCCTGAACAGACTGTGACCTTGCTGTCTATTGTAACATTTTGGCTAACGTGTCTACTTCCTCCTTGCAGAAAGCAGACAGGAACTGTTTGTCTGAAAGAATACAACTGCCGTGTTTATTTACTAAGCTGTGTCAGCCCACTGACCTGGGTGAGATGGGCCCATGGTACCCATCTTGACCTTTCCATGGTGAGTGAAATATAATATGTGAAAGAATTCACATGGAGATTATCTTCAAGGAATCCAGAAAATATTTCTCACATAAAACAATGAATTTTAAACTCACCTCTAAGGTGAGTATAGGAAGGGGAAAAAAAAGTGATGTGCACTCTGAGAACAGCTCTAATCCCTAAGCAGAGCCTTGCTGCAATGAAAACTTCACTGCCCTTTAAAGCCTTGGCATATATCCACAGTTTCCAGACTCTTTTCTAAAACTAACAAGGACACTTTATGCAGTGAGTGTAAATAGCAATCCACTAAATGAAACTGCTCATATAAGGAATATATTTGTGTTTATTCCAGTGACTGACATTGATACTTTATTTCATTTTCCATGCAAATAGCTGCTCATTAATTTCACCAGCACTAAATGTTACTACTCAGAGAGAGTAGCTCACAGTTCTGTCCAAATGATAGCCTGATATCTGTAAACAAATCCTACTGTCCTCTCATACCTGCATACAGAGATGACTGGGCACACCTCTATTTCACAGAGAGTGAGGGAGGACCAACTCTCTCAGTAATACAGTGTAGCTTCCTTAACCCAGTAGTGGGATGTGTCTTTTTTAATGCTTCAAGCATACAGAACCACCAGAAGGAAGGAAAAAACCCTTGGCTATTGGTGGCAGATGACTTAGAAGTTCTACAGCCACAGGTGTAAGCAAAATAAGCTAACTAGCATGGCATGTCATATCAACCATTAGTGTTCTTTTTTCTACTAATCTGCTTAATACTTGGAATAGTTCAACTAGTTCAGACCAAGCTTTCATCAATATTGTATATGTAGTTCTAATTTACCCTGAACTGGAACAGATACCATATTTTAATTCTTCTGAGCATAAATACAGCCCTATTCTGGTTCTGATTTAAGTGTGCCCATCAGCAGACCTAAAACATGCACAGAATTGGTTACTACACCCTGCCTCAGACAAAAGAAAGCAGTTTAAAACAACCATTGAGTTCCCCTTACTTGCAGTTTGCTGTCACCACATGCTTTATTTATAGTAGGCCTGAAATAAATACTGCAGGATCAGCCATCTTTTGGTGCTGCACAAAAAAGGAAAGCTATTAAATATTTACCATCAGTCTCTCATAGCCTCGCCTCTGACACTTTCCCTTTCAGTAGAGAAAAGAATTATTTAGCTCATGATTTTCCAGCAAAAGACAGCCAATTGTGACTGTCTGAAAGCAAAGGGTAGCATCACTGGCATGCCCTGGGAGGGGGGAGTTTTGTCCATGTGCACCCGGCACAGAAGTCTCCACCTCCCCTGCTCCTCTCCAGCAGCACAGAGTGACGCCAAAGCGGAGCCTTAGAGTGACACAGGAATGTTTGTGCCAGCAGAATGAGGATAACTCATATTACAGCACTTTCCAAAACTAAGCCAGTACATTTGGTGAATCCTTTCCAAGGAGGCTGATCAGATTACTTGAGTTATGTTGTGGGTGCTCCAGTGAAACATGTTGACAAATAACGCTACTCTCTTTTTAAGAAAGAAACCCATTTGTAGGAAATAAAAATAGACTTTGCATGCATTTTGTTTTTTACTGTGAACTGAATACCGCATGATCCAATGTTTATGGCCTAATATCTGTGGGACAGACAGACAATTAAAGATGAACTTTGACTGGCCTAGAATTAAAATGCCTGAGGGCAGCTGTGTAGCTCAAGTAACTGATTAGAAACTGATACTGAAAAATGACTGAGAACTGAACTCCAGGAGGTCACAAAAAGACAAAAAGCAAAGCAATGTCTTTTTTCCACCCCAAGCCAGGCCATTATAGAGTGTGATCATAGCCTTCCACAGCACAGTCCAGCAGAACCAGCACCAATCCCCCCTCAGTACACCTAGAGCAATGCAGGTTTCTAAGGAATAAGCTGAGTCTACAGAGGTATGTAACACTTTAGAATATCAGCCTAGTTTGCCTGAGTGTCTCATGGGAGTTCTGCTGAGTAATAATGCACAGTGCCAAAGATACTTCTTTCCTTCTCCTCTCACTCCTTCTCCTTTCTTCAGCAAAAAAAGAGAATCCACATCCTACATGTACTTTGTCTTCTAAACTTAACGAAGCAGTGCTAGTCTGGAGGGTGCCAGACATTGCCACGTCACTGGATGACAGGTCCCTTTCTCCAGGCATGGCCCAAATACCTCAACTTCCCGGCACTTGCCTGTCTGCATCTTTTTGCTCCCCAGAAGCAGCAAAGGGAGGCACACTGTAGGCTCTAGAGAAATCGGCAGCCAGACAATGCAGCTCAAGCCACTAACAAGTTCTGGCTGCCTGATCAAACCTCTGGCATAGCTGGTGAGACTTCCAGTCTAATTTGGTAGGTTTATGTGAAAACATAGCATGGTTGAGGTGATAAGAACAAATTAAAGAGGGAATTTAGGGAAGGCAGTTGTCAGAAAACACTTGGCATGCACAAATTCCTGAAGCCGTGGCTGAAACATGGAGAGCTCCACTCAGGCCAGCACTGAACATTCGTGGAAGGTTAGTGTGCCTTGAACAGTGCAGGTGCTACTTGAATTAAAACTAAGTTCATAAAGGAAATCACAGTTTAGGCAGGCAAGTATGAATGGAGGCTCTTAACACTTCCTTTTTTTCAATGATCGATGCCTTGCAGTTGGACGCCCTGCACAAGTGCTGACACCATGTACAGCTTTTTTTGACAGCCAAATTAAAACAACAAGCAGTTCCCCACCCTGAAAAAAGTCCACAGGGAATGAAGTGTTGTAATAAAAGTGGGTAGCAGCAAACACTGTCTTAAATGTCAGGTTATAAACAATGCTCATGAAACCTTCACGGCCACGACGAATAAAGGGAAAGGCCATCGCTCTTGAGAGCCAAGAACCATTAGGGAAAAAAAAAAAAAAGATTTCTACCTCAGAGGATTTTCATCAAGATTTCACATTCCACTGCTTCTTCCATGGACTTACAGATAAAACAAGCAAGATCAATTCTACTTCCAGCGCTGCAATAGCAAAACCAAGCCACAGATTGCCTGGTAAGGCTCTCTTTGACCTTGAAACATATTCTGTAGAGCCATGTGACTACTTCACATATATGTCCAATATCACCACAATTTAGAGCTTAAGTTTTCCTATCACAACAGTCAATCTCCTAATGCACATATGTGCCTTTTCCATTGGAAAGGATTTTCAGCATTTCCAAACTTTTATACAAATAGGATAAAGTGAGCACTTCCATCTCTGTGCTCTTTATGGCAACTAGGGCTGTTTTTCCATAGTACTAGAACACTGCTCCAGTTTCATTGCTGCAAGCCATGTCTAAAAAAAGTCAAAGTGATCTCTTAGCACAGTCATTTTCCTCGTAACCACGTCCCAGGAGATTTTGCCTCTCTTCTGTCTTGCTCTTATTTGGTTGAAAGTTACTATCCCTTGTCACTGCTACCTTCTTTTCGTGTTATTCTTTTCACCAATCCAATATCTGTAAAATTCTTTGCTGAAAAAAGGATATTACATTGTACATTTTGGGCAGGTGACTAAGCTAACAATCTTTTTGTCCTTGGGTAAATGAACCCATTTGTGTCAAGGAAAAAAAAAAATTAAGGCAAGATTAATATAACTTCCTGAATATAGTGGAGATGCCTTTTGTTCAAGACATTGTATTCTTAATAGGGTTCTATGTGTACCTCAGTTGGTCAATATCACTTGCTGCTAGGATTTAGTGTCTATAAATTCTGAATTGTGCAAAACAAAGGCAGCTTAATGCCTCTGAGCACAACATTTTTGAACAGCCTCATGTCATCTAATAAAAAAATTATTGAAAAAAAATTACTTTTCAGTCTTTTTCATTGGGTTTTCCCAATGAGGCTGTATGGGTCCCCAAGGTGAACTAATAGCTCACATCATAAAGTAGCTGAAGAGTCCATTAATTGTATAAGTTCAGAGCAAAAACATCATCTGAGAAAATTTTGATTTGATAAAAAAGCTATTTTATCATCTATTTACTATTATTTAATTTTACTTTATGCCATTTTCCTTATTTTCAGAATATCTACATCTATTACCTATGCAAGCATATTTCAGTCTCTGGAACACTCCATTACTGCTTTCTTTGGTTGTTCTTTATCCATATAACTTGAGTATCTGAATTATATATTATTGTTTTGAAACCAAGAGACAGGGAAAGCCTTAAAAAATAGAAGAAAAAATAAACAGAGATGAAAGCAATTAATAAAGGTATTTCCACTAGTTTTCTTTTTTTTTTTCTTTTTTTTTAATCGTGTGGCCACTAGAATTGGTGATGTTGCAATTTAGAGGTCAGCAAATAAAAAAGCACAATGATTACTCAAATGAAATATCGCTGGCAACACTTGATCAAAATTACTGTTTTAAGTAACTTGTCTCTGTGATATGTATTAGGATAATCTGGATTTGTTAGTCATGAATTTGGAAATCCTTCTGTGAATAAGAAGAGCTTTTGGTTTGTAGTTTTAAACCATTTAAACCTCTATGGCCAGGCCATAGAGGCAGACACTGGAGAATGTTTTTGGTTCAATATTCAGGAAACTTAATACCAAATGTAGAACAACCCAAAGCAAAATAATAAATGTTTTCTCTCAATGTTAAAACACAAAGGTTCAACAGAAAATCAGACAGACATTTTAACAATCAGAAAGGATTTCACCTAACTTTTAAATAAAAAACATTCAGAACAATCTAAATCTTTGCAAAAAAAAATCATAAATATATTTGGAATAACACTATAACTCCAAGTGAAGAAAACAGAAGTTGGAGTGGGTGATAGGATGAGAATTCAACCACATGCATCAAGACAGTGATTTTCTATCTGGACCACTCAAACAGAAACTTAAAGCGATGGGGGAAAATCAGCCACATATTTTACTTTATAGTACCCTGTCCTGTCTTGGAAACTTCATCTAAACTCCTTATTCTTTAGCTATTAGTATGTTCATGACACCGACTATCTCTACTGCACATTCATATATGAGATTCTTTGGTATATTCTCAGAAATTGTACTTCCACATTACAGTCTGCTTTCTGTGCTCATCTTTGCCTGTCCTGTACAAAAATTTTCCTCTTCACAATGCAATAAAATTAGCAGCTACATCTCTTTCTATAATTATGGAGCTTTAAATATTAATGCATTTATTACAGAAATCCTCTGTGCAAGGTTATCTAACTTGAGAACAAGTCTCCTTGGAAGTAACATTAACCAGCAGAAGTTAAAAGACCTATTAACTGCTTTCTTAATGGCAAGCAAATGGTAACTTTTATCACATCTCTATGATAAAACCTGCCCTTTCCATGCCTCCCTTTCCTGCACTTGGGCTACACCTTTCTTATTCAGTCAGATACAGAGCAGACTTTCCAATGCACAGGTGCCAGACCATTAGCCCAAATTCTCACGAGGTTCCTCCCAGGCACTTGTAACACTTCTTCTGTTTGTTGTCTCTAGAACAGTTGTTCATAAATTAGCCAAACTGAACTGGGTTGCCCACATGAGAAGAAACATCACTGTTGGATTCATTTAACAGAAGCTTGAATGGATATGAGATTACACCTGTATTCAGTAGGCTAAATCCCACACAGATACACTCAACCTAATCATTCCATTTCTGTAGGAATCTGTGCTGACTTCTACAAGAATCAGAGCAGATTTTGGCTTTTCATCTCATATCTGTGCCATGAGCACTTCAAATAAATCTAACAGACAGGGATAAAACACTTGCAACCTTCAGTGACAAGTTTCATACATTGTCCTTAGGAACACAACGAGTTAAAGTTATTCCAACATACTTCTGCAGAGTGAGGCTCAGGTTGTGGCTGGCTGATTTGATCTTGTTCTGGGCCTCCAGGTGGGTCATGCTGTCAGTGTTGACTCCATCAATGGCCACGACAAGGTCCCCCTGGTTCATCTGGGACTGTGCTGCCTTGCTGCCAGGGGTGATCTGTGTGGAAAAAGACAAAAGAAAAAGTCTTATCCTGATGAGTCATTCTATATCCAAAACAGCTGAAGAACTTGCCCAGAATTATAGTACAGAATAGATACAGCAAAAAATACACAAATAGATACAACAATAGTTGTATCCGTTATTATATGGGTGAAAAATCAAAACTTACGGCAATTAAACAAATCAAAGTTAACACATGCTTCTGCAAAGGTCCAGGACACCATCTACTTGTTACTTCCATTTTGAGAGTTCAGCACAATGTAGTGGTTCCCTTACCACCTATTATCACTATCTCAAGGGGATAATTATCTCTATACAGCAGCAGTATATAGAGATATTACTCAAAAGCAGAAAATGAATGAACCACTATCCACTGCATGATTTTATTCTATTTTTTCTCCTAAAAGCCATTTTCCCCAAATTAATTCATTTTATTGAGGGGACAGAAAATGAATGTGTGTGAGTGGCCTTGGGCACACTTTGTTTCTTTAATAGCAGGCTTTAGAGGAAATTATTCTACTTAACCTTACCCATATACAACTGCAGCTCCATTACCAACACAAATTACTACATACCCATCTCACCAACTGTTGGACCTCACACTCCAAAGATCAGCACTCTCAGAAATAAGAAACCACAGTGCTGCAACCACAAACCTAACAACTGACACAACAGTCCAAAAGTTCTGTTTGTTCACTGTGGCAACAGATTTTGTTGGCTCCAGTCAGCTTGTGAACTGCATCTTCTCTGAATGGACAGCACCCTGATCTCAATTTTACACAGCCCTCTCAGCTTCTCTATGGATAATACCAGTACAGCACTAAACCAGAAAAGCCTTCACATACCGTCAGCCAGGCAAATTTTAACAAACACACCAGAGCTGTCCTCTCCTTTCAGCACCCAGTACAGAAAGAGCATGGATATAAGCTATAGGTCTTTTTTTTTAGAAATTCACTTCCTTACATTCCTCACTAAAAATCCCAAGGATAATCTAAAGTACTACAACAAAGGCTGCATTCAAAAATTCTGTTCCTTCAGTACAGTGAACATAAAATAAAGATGTGTTTGATTATGAGCCAAAAGTCCCCTGTGAATTCTGCCAGTCTGAAACCATGAAGTCAAATTTCTAGTCACTTATAAATATACTAAAGAAAAAAAACTCCTTCCACAACAATTCCCTAGACTGTTAGCTCATGTGCTTTACTGGCAAAGATGAATAAGCAAAAAAAGGAAAAAGCCCTTTCTTAACACGCTGTTAAAGGTGCTCAGTATTGAGGCCAGAAGTTCAGTTGACAGTGCAGTCTGACAATGGGAAGTGTCAGTTTATTAGAACACTAGCTCTAGTATCAGAGTGCTTGAACACACAGCATCCTGCATACTCAAACTATTTAAAAGCAAAGATTGCTTTGGAATTAGGCACTGTAAGTAATTCCCAGAACTGATTTGACTGAAAGAGACAAGTTTTAATACCTTTTCATTTGAGATCGAAGCAAAGAGTTCTGTGTTTTCTGAGTGAAAGACAGCCACAAATACAATGTTCTCATGCAAGTAGAGCTGACTAATAATGGCAGTACTATTCCCCAATGTATTTTTCTGGTGTTAAGGAATTGAGGGATGGGGGAAATATTCTGAGGTAGTTTCAAAGATAGAGTTCTATCCTGCAATCTAATGCACCCTCACAAGGAAAAAAAAAAAACAAAAAAAAAAAAAAAAAAAAAAAAAAAAAAAAAAAAAAAAAAAAAAAAAAAAAAAAAAAAAAACAACAAACCACAACCAAAACCCAAAAAATTTGTGTTACAAGCATAGCTTTTCTAACCTGTTATACAAACATTAGCTTCTATGCATTTTATTGACTTGCAGTGTGCCAAGTACACAGAATCCAGAAGCCCATAAAGAATATGGATCATTTGTACACCCACATATACTTTTATAGTCACTCAAAGATTCTTCCTTGCTTAGTCCCACAAATATGTTGAGAAATAGAATCTGCAAAAGAACAAAAGGTAAAGAAAGGGCAAACTAAAGCCAAACTCAGACAAATGAGTCAGTAAGGCTTGAATTCATGAAGTAGGAAACTTCTGTCTTTTTCAAATTATCCTTTTAAAAATAAATAATCTTCACACATCACTTTTCTAAGACACCACTTTTAACCTCCTCATGAAACATACATGTTCTTGTCACAGAATATTAACTGTGTGATGCTGGTTCCAAATTCTAGGACACTCCCCCCAATACATGTTTTTCTTGTCAACAACACTGGTTTTTGAACATCAACCCAGTTCCTGAAAGTCAAACATCTGCTGTAATTTGGGTATTCTTACTCAACACATCTATCTCTCCCTCCATTCCCCAGTGATGCCTCTAACAAAATAAACCCAGAGAAGAAGAGCTTCCAGAGACGGGATAACACACTCTAGATCTGGGGCTAGTTTAACACAGCTCTAACACACTGGCTTCCCTCTCACTTGCTCTGACTTTTGCTTTTAGTAGCCCCACAGGAAATTGCTATACCTTAAAATCATGTCACAGCAAGTACAACCCTCCTAGAATGAGAGTCCATTTAGAGGGAGGGGATGGTTGTAATGAGTGACCTAATTTCATTTCTTCTAACAGGATATTTTCTGCCTAATATTTTAGAAAATACGACCTAAATTAAAAAAACATTCATCACAAGAATTTCTCAAACAAAAAAGTCCTCAGTAACTCTGAATTTGTGATTTACATGACTTTCTAACTTTGCAACACTGTTTCTGAGGCAAGGAGCACCATACTGTGAAAGAGAAGGAAACAATCTCAACCATGGCTCAGTCAGTCGCTACCTAAAAAGGAAATGAAAGGGCTTCAACTTCTTCAACTAAGTATAAGGGTAGCAGTATCTGCGGGGGATTCTTTCATACAGTCCTGTTTTTTCAATTCCTATTTCAGGGGACAGCACTCCATTGATGTCACTTTACCTCCAAAAATCAGCTTAGCCTTACTTCACAGACAGCAAGACTCACAAGTATAAAATATCTGATTTATTGTATCTGCAATTCAGACAAGTAGTAGATATCAGGAAAGAATTACTTCTTCTCAAGGTCTTCCCACTGGCTAAAAGCACACTAGATTATTTGGTCCTGTAAAATTTTATATAAATGGCATTATTAAAGACTGGATGCATAATCTGTATGAAACATGAAAATCAAAGTACAAAATTACATGTATTTTAGTTAGAACCTGAGAGACATCTCTGTGAGTGCTCCAAGTGAAAGCACAGCATGCATTTCCAGCAGACATCGAGAGCAGTCAGTAATTGTTGTGAACAAAATACCAGTGTGCACATGGAGACACAGGGCACACAGATCTGAAGTGTCAAGGCACATTCAAGACTATCTTGTTCCCATTTCTAAAGATCCAGCTGAAAGGAATGGAATGCAAAGAGTTTATCTTTTATCTGTTGGTATTTTCCTTTGAAAATCCATCTCTGATCTACTAAAACATTTACTAAATATAAATCACAAGCAGTGAAGAGTTCACTATGTCTTTCCAAAATCTTTGGTAAACATTTTCTATTTTAAAATATTTTTTGAAAATATTTTTGAAGGACTAATGCTAATTAAACCTTAGAATTAGACTGGAAACCCAGATCTGTCTCCATTGCAAATTCTACTTTGCTCTTATCTCAGTCTCTCTTCTATTAACAGAAGTAACAAATTTAGAGAAATATACTATTGTCAAGGATAAATATGCATTTTTCAATTTGACCTCCAATCCTTTTTCCTAAAGCAAATCTCTGGGCAAGTTCCAGACAGAATGATTTCAGAAAACCTTTGTAATAGTCTTAACCCCTTGCTCTGGATTACAACATAGCTCTCAGTTGCTAGGTGCTGTAAATGCTTTTATTTAATGCTACAGCGAGACATTTATCAGAGTTTCAGGGTGCAGCTATTTCTGTCAATTAATTTACAAAATCCAATCCAGAGTAACACCAACAGACCTAATTTTAATAGTAGTTCTTTAGTGCCTCAAGCCCAAGCACAGATTTTATCTTGAAAAACCAAACATCTCACTGCTCTCAGAAAAGCAGAGGAATATGTGCTGCTTCAGAGATGTGAATTTTCAGTCCTCATAAATTTCCTACAAGACAGATATCTGACTTCCAACATCCTCAGCTTAAAGCAAGTTGGCAGGCTGGAAGTATCACATGTTCCTCCCAACACACTACAGAGAATTCTTACTACGCTCTGTTGTGAGCGGATGGGTACACCGGGTGAGTATACAGTACCACAGTAACAGCTGTGCCCTAAAAAAACTCCTCTGCACTGGGTTCACAGTAAATACTACTTAGCAGGAGCTCTGGGAGGCAGCACACGAAGAGCAGCTGCTGCACCACCTTGAGAACTGCACATGCTGCCAGCCAGACCCCCTCAACTCCACTCCAAAGGGAAGAGATAGGGATCAGGCAGCATTTGAGTGGATGAGTGTTCAAATACTAATGAGAATGCTTTACAAACAGGTGGACGGACACAGTTTTCCTACCCCCAAGGAACTCCTAATTTACAAGGCAGACAAAAATACATAGGAAGGCCTACACAAATGAGAAGCTGTTAATACAGCCTGCAGCATTAGCCAGGGCCTCTTTTTCCAGCCCTTGAGCTATGCCTGACTCCATCCTGGCTTCTACCCCAAAATGAACAATTTTCTTCTTCTCATTTAAGAACAACATTTCAGAGAATCAGATATTCACTAGCACTGGAAATGTGCAAAAGCACAGAGAATACCCTCTCCTCTGGAATAGAAGAAATAAAAGAAAATGTTCTTTTCCATAATCAGAAAATCAGAGACTAAAATGTCTCAAGAACATCCCAAGAAAAGGATTGGCCAGAGATGAAGGAACAATATGTTTCCTCTGTGGAGAAGAGAGCATTTAAATCTCTCCCCATTACATTATGTAGTTTTTTTGCACAGAAGATTCCAACAAACTTTCAGAGTCATTCTAAGCTCTAAGGCTCTAAGTACCTGCAAAACTTCCTCTCTTTATACACAGGAGCATGGCCTAGTGAAAGGAGAGACATGCTTTGAGACCTCACCACAGAACAGTTGCTGAATGTCCACATTGAATCTAAGTAGTTACCTCTAGACCAGAGATATCTCTTCCTCTCCCATGATAAGAAATGTTATTGAGGAAATTCTTATTACTTTTTTCCTAAATGAGTCACTTGCCATCCCTGTCCCCACAATGAAAGTGTAAGAGCTCCAAAGGGGAAAAAAAAAGTTTTTTCTTCGAAAACAGAAGGCAATTTTGGACAAGAAAAAATGCAAAGAAAATGAGTAAGACCCACTGGGATAAGTCATCAGGCAGGAAGATATTCACCATTTCATTTGACACAATGCCAGAAGGCACAAAACATAAACAAGGAAAGAAACTGCCTAGATAACCTATACCATAAACCAAGTACCCTATGGCTTACATACCTTTCTGTGTCAGATAGGAGAGCTGAGAAAGACCAGTTAAATGTACAGACAAGACTGTGGGAAACCTGGAACTAATGCCTTTGCATGTATCACTAACCAAACCTGAAAAAAAACTTCAATTTTTCAGCTACTATTTGCCTGAACAGTATGTCTCATTGTTTTCAGTTCACTATTGGGCTTTAATGGCTTTTTTTTTTCTTTTTTTTTCCTTGCTCTCCTTTCTGTTGTGTTTCTTTTGTTGCTTTGGTTCGGCTTTTTCTTTTTGTTTATAATAAGACAACAAGAACTGCCTTAAATGAACACTCATGGCATGTCAGTGCAAAATATGCCAATGACACCTTGAAGAGATTCCATTTACACTAAACAGAGCTGCACTGGCAAGCTGCAAAGACAATCTGAAGTGGCCTCTCAGCTCTGCTTCATCTGTAGCTAGGAAGGGAGATTACAATACATGTGAGAACACCCAAAATAGCTCTAATCTACCTCTCTTGGGTACCAGGAATCACAATGCCACAGCAGCACAGAGATTTTGTGGGATGAACAGTAAAGCACTTACAACTTAGGACACCCTGTGCTGAACTCTGTACTCCAACAGCAGAAGGGCTGGGGACACTCAAACCCACCAGTTTACCTCATTCTCAGGAGTTCCAAGCCAGGCTGGAATGATGCCACCTTGATTAACACCAAAAATTTCCTTTACACTTAACATCACTCACAAGCCTGCCTTTCATGCACAATAGATAGTCTCTTCAAGGAAGAAGACAGACAGATGATAGCTCTTCCTGCCAAGCTAACTAGACTCAGGTGATGAAAATAAGCCAAATGTAAAAGACTTTCAGCTGTGAAATGAAAGGAAGCATATAGGCATGCTTAGGGAATTGCCCTAGGCAAGGCTTTGGGGGATATTTTGAAAGGCAGTGTGAATACACCTGTTCCTATTTGCAAGATCATTTCATTCCCTGCCCCACCTCCATGTTATCTGATGAAAAAATTTTGAATCCTTTGTTAAAAAATAAAGAAAAAACCCCAATATTGTGGACTTTGGAGATTAGCTTGTTAGAAGCGTGACTGCTCTATGTCACACCAACTATACAGATGATAGTATAAGAGTGGATGTGGCTTTTTAATAGGATGTGTTGGTGTAACTAGGCTACACAGCTCTTTATATCATGTATGGTATGACTAACAGTAATATCTCTTCTCCTAGTCTTTATCCAAATGTATCTGTTACAGCTATTCAGTCTGTTCTCAGTTAGCATCACACACTGTGCCAAGGTAGTGTGTGCTGTGTATCTCACAGGAATTAAATGGAAGCAAAGAGGTGAGTCACAAAGTAAGAACTTGATTGTTTTGTTACAACAGGTTTTGAGAACCAAGTGACTGAGTTCTCATTTGGTATCAAGGAGTTCAATAACCTGAATGTCAATCAAAACCAGGAATAAAACTGAGGTGCTGATTCTTAGTATTCTGGCAGCCCCCATGTGTGAGCTGGTCTGTCAGCTTCCACAGGACAACCCCCTGCAGCAAATATACACACAGCTTCCAAGTGCCTGCAGGATCAGAACAGCCAAGTTTCTTCCTAGGTTCTCCATCCCATTCCCTGCTTATCCTTTTCAAATTTGAATTCATTTTAAGGCAGGTGTAAGGTGGGATATTTTTCTGTGTTTTGAGCAGACAGATCTCAGTCATCAATATTGCCTGCTTTATTTTCAGCTTCTTGAATTCTACATTCTGTGCAGCTTTTTAACCTGCTCACAGAAACACAATTTGTCTTGTCTCCCCCTACAACCATTAGCAATAAACTGAGGGGTTTATGTCTTGCTGTTGGCCACTATGGTAAGATTTTCTTTTTTTCAAGTTCATTCTGCTTAATGTATCTCATTGTATGTAACTAAGATTGTGATGCTTTATAATTCTGAAGGGCTTTAGATTGGTCCAGCAACAATGAGGCCTGACTAAAAGGGCATTTGAGACTATACTGAGAGGCTTAGTTTGGCAGTTAGTGCCTTCAGCCACTTCTGATATTAAGCAACTTAAAATAGCTTTGAGCAAGTCCTGAGGTTCTGGCACAGTTATGACTGATGTGTAAATGACTCTTCTGCTCCTGCAGGCAGGCTTGTAAATTAGGGTACTTAGAAAATGGATGCAGGCTTACATTTAAGTGTTCTTTGAATGCATTTGTATGAGTTCTCTTTGTTTCTGGCTACCAAAATACCAGGGGAGTCGTTCTTCCTCTGCTCACTAAAATAAGAGCTGCCAGTTTGACACAGCAAACAGCAGTCCTCTCTCTAGACCAGAAATATTTAGTTCTGAGCTCTGTGCTTCACTTACAGAGGGTAGAACAGCATAGCACACACCAGCTGGCAGCTGTATGAAGGAAAATGAGATGTAAGAGATGTCCACAGTGGCAGAGGTGCTGAATCAAAACTAAATTTGCAGGAACTGCACTTGGTATCATGCCTTTACTTTTGCATCTAAGGCTTTAGGAGGCCATAGTATCCAATGTGAAACTGTTCCAAGTGGAGGCCCCAGCATTAAGCTGTCAGCATACAGCATCAATGCCTCCCTAAACACTTTCTTTATTCACAGGAATAACTGTTTTGTACCTGGAGCATTCATCGAAGCTCTGTGAGAGAATAAACAAAAGCACAGGCTTCAAACTTCAGAGAGTGAAGAATTCTTTTTAAGATCAAAGTGAATAAAACAGAATAGAAGCAAAGTTCCCCTGAGAAAGTGCAATGCCAATTTCTTCTGTAATAGGCTGTTTCACATTTAGTGCATAACACGACATCCCGCCAGGCAGCCCAGCAGGATCCCTGGAAATTTAAAGATGTAGCAAGTAAAACAAAATTTTAACATATTTAACAGGTACATAAACTTTTGGATGTTTCAGGAAGCTAGGAAATTGTAGAGATTGAAGAGGTTTGTTGTACCTGTTAAAATGTAATTACTTAAAACTTTGTTTTCCTAGCAGCGTTCAATTGAACACAGAGAGACCACTTCCCTTGGTAAACCACAGGAACCATGTTTGTTTAACAGGAAATAATCTGAACATACTGACATAATCTCAAATCTAAAAGGGAAATCATGTTATGTTGAAGACTGTTATGTTAACACAACCTGAACATTCAAAAAGGAAGGATCTTGATTTTCCTTATTTTCAAAAATGAAACTATCCCTGAGGAGGAATGTGGCTATTGCTGAGGACAAGGATTTAAATTGATTGATAGTATGATGATGCCAATGCTGGTTTTGGGCATTTTAACCCATTAAAGTATTGGGTACAGCAACCTACAAAGATTTCCCACAGAGAGCTTGCATAATATAAGAACACACATGGACAATTTTATTTGATAAAGAACAAACCAGTGACATGGATGGTTCTGGAAGGTAAAAGCATCTCTCTAGGTGAATTTTACATCTATTAGCTTTAGAATCCTGCCTTGCATGAGTGCAGTATCTTCCCACACATTTTTCAATGGCTTCAGTGCACTGAGCAGTATTAAGCTGACAAGTTCTCAAAAAAAATATTTTCTGTGGGTTTTTTGCAAATAGCATTTTCCATAACTCTCCAATAAAAAAATTATGTAACTTTATAAAGCCTTCCTGTTTACAGACAAAATAAAATAATAGAAATGAATTGTTGTAACATACTGTCTGCACTGTTTGTAGTTAAAAGCTATTTAAGACCCAAAATTTAAAAAAAAAAAAAAAGTCAAATTACTACAATGGAAGAAGTATAATTTATTGAGAAAGATAAACTGATTTTTGGTTCAACTAATAATGTTTGTTTAATTTCTGGTCAGAACGATGTCAGATCAGCTGGCTGTGCTATATACAAAAGTAACCTAGGCTGAGAGTCTTCATTCTCTATAGAGTACTGCTTCATCAGCTCCCCTTCCCAGCCTGCACCACTTTCTAGGGAGAATTGGAAGTAAACATCTTTTACAAAACATTACACACACAAAAAAAAGACATTATGTTATGAAAATTTACCAAGCGTCTTCATTAAACACAATTACTGTTTATGAGCCAAATGTTTATGTACTAAAATATGGTTTTAACAGGAACA
Source organism: Pyrgilauda ruficollis (assembly GCF_017590135.1). Lineage (NCBI taxonomy): Eukaryota > Metazoa > Chordata > Aves > Passeriformes > Passeridae > Pyrgilauda > Pyrgilauda ruficollis. The sequence continues at coordinate 5,558,013 of NW_024509210.1, read as the reverse complement.
TCCCGTAAATTTCAGAAGCCATAAGCAGATTTAGAAGAAGGTTATTAAAGAAATTAAAGACCTCAGCTAGTAAATATTTGCCTATGGTGAATGGCTCTTCATTTAAAGTGATCTTGAATTGGAAGATCCAAAAAAATGCCACTCACCTCCACTGCACCATGTCTTCTGTGCTTATGCCCAAGTTTCAGACTGAAACTTGATTCAAAATATCCCAACAACTAGAAGAAAAGCTGTTATTGGGGATATTTCATTCTAGAGAAAGGCAGGAGTCTGTCATCTCACAATTCTTAATTCAGCAGAGCATGTGGAGCCTTAGTTATCTTTGGATAAGGTACTGGCTTTCTTCTTGTATTTTCTGCAGCCTTGTTTGGGCTGACATGTTTTGAATTCCTCATGCAGTTACCCAGCACAGGTGTGTGTGGAAGGGGATTCCAACTTGCAAAGCCTATGATCATAACTAGCACTTGAAAAAAGGTATTAAGGCAGGAAGAGAAGCCTGATCAGAGTTTCCTCTCCAGCTGGCATCCTGTTATGGACAGCCCTTCCCCTTCTGTGCTGCTCACCCTGCTGATTAACAGGTGAGGGTTAGAAAGCTTTCAGTCTCATTGGGAATGTTAAGACATATCCCATCATAATACATTCTTCAACTTTATTTTGTGCTATATTCCAGAGACTCAATTGAAAACATCCATCCTTTCAGTTACAGACAGCAAAGTGGGCATCCATCAACTGTGAATGAACACTTTCTGCCAAACCAAAAGGCCCCTGCAAAAACCATCCTGCAGATCTCCCTGTGGTTCTGATACTGCTGGTTAGTGGCACTTTTACCTGTTAACTTGGGGACCAACATTTTTGCCAATTTGTTTTTGGGTATTCTGCTTCTTTCCTGTTTTATCTCATCTAGATTTGGTATACACCACTTACTGGTGTAAGCAGCAACAAGACAGGGCAGTGTTTTTCTTCCAGAGCACATATGTTTAAATGGAGTGCTTCAAGAAAGGCCTTAATGATGCTGACCACATATGTTCCCCCAACTCTCACTCCTCTGTACATTCCTATTTCTTTCAGGTGACTACCTGTACTTGGAAACATCAAGTTATTTCTAGCAGTTTGGTAGCACAATCAATGCTTTAGGAACTTAGTGTGAGTATTCCAAAATGGGTTAAACATTCATATCTAATAAATATTCTTAGGTAACAAAAGTTAGGAGCATAAATTATGTGAAAAACATCATTAGCCTGCTTGGGGTACTTAACTAGGCTTCAGAGAGAAGAATATGCTTCTGATTCTTAGTTTAAGATATGCCTTCATGCTCAGTTCAGAACATAGCTCCTTAAGGATCATCAGGCTGTGTAACTTACGCAGAAGTAACAGAATTAATCTGCAGGGTGCCTCACTCCCATTTCAAAGTTGTACTTTTATCTTCAATATCTTTTATAAGTGCAGGCATTTTTCTCTGCGCTGCAAGCAGAGGCTGTAATGAGCTCTATACCTAGTCACAATGAGTTTCTAAACTCTGCTTGTCCAAATTAGAAATTTTCCTCTCCTGTTCCAGAGTAAACATGCTAATTATGATAATCTGGTTGTGTATTTTGTTAAGGAATAAATGTTCACAGGACATCTATTTAAATCCATGGAAGGAATGCAATCAAGTTCAGAATTTGCCTTAACAGTATTTTCCTTGGCTACATTAGACACTGACTCCTGCAATGGAGCATGTCAAAATAATTGGTTTGGAAGAGGCAGCAAGAAAGTTGTCATTTGACCAAGAAAGAATTTCAGAAGGTCTAAGGTAGTCTGCCTTTCTGTGTCCAGTTTGTCTTTTTCCCTTTATTTGGCACCAAACAAACTGCTGAACAATGAATTGTATAGATGAGAAAATATGACCGTTACTTTAACAGGGATTCCTGCTGCTAGTGGAACCATTATTTGCTTGATACAAATGAGGAATGAAAGGAACACAGAAAAAAAAGTTAACCCTCCACTTTGATGTCAAACGAGGACTTAGTTAAACTGCAGGACAATGAGCTTCATCACTGTATTTTGTCATCAAACAAACATCTGAAAGACTAAATTAAAGTGACATTTTGGATCGCATAAAGAAAAAAATTACTATAAAGCAGATTGATGTATTCCCTAATACCAGCATGCAAATCTCAGATTCAGCCGCTATTATGACTGATGGAATTATGAAAGTTCTATGTTCTAAGCAGTTACATTTGCAGCAGTATTTTTCAGAGCTGTACACCCACACGGAAACAAAGTTTGTAGGCATTTTTAAGCTTTATTATGTTGTCAGAGTTTGATCCTGGCCACCCTCTCTAGTTTCATTTTTTATGGTTTCCTTTTTTTCTTACATCCTTCTTCCTCTTACAACATCTTGTTCAGTAACTTTGCTTAGTTTCATTAATCATGTTTGCAGAGAAAATATTTTAAAACTGTCAGTGCTGGATGGGATCAACATCAATGCTGTAACAACTGCAGTGGCAGCAGAAAACATTTCTCAAAGTGAATATGCAGCTATTTAACAAACAGGAGGCTTTTACTTCAGACACCAGGAAGCGGAAATAAATGAAAATTAGGAATGCTTGGATGGTTATTGGACAGCTGGGAAGATTCCAGGGGCAGACAAAAGTGCCAAATGGAGCCATATTAATAATCTCTCTTTATCCTAGGATGGGTCTTCTATTTATAGAATTATACAGCTCTTGAAGAAATGATAAGATTGCACACGTAAATGATACAGGAGCAACACATGAATTTTACATGAAACTGCCTAATAAAATCCAAAGATGCTCCCAAAATTTTAGTAGACCTGTTTTAAATAGTACCATATATTATGTCCATCTGGTTGTCTCAGCTGGTGACAGGCATTTTCTTCTGAATGGCGTGCCCCCCTGCATTTCTGTATTATTTTCAGGATTGAGAGAAATTCACCCTCTACCTTCTGCTCACACTTTTCATCTATCTCCCACATAAAATCCTTAGAAAAGACCTCCTCAATTCCAGATCATACTAGTCAATCTTCTGGGTCATATCCAGTCCAGCACACATTCAAGTGAAAGCAATTTCACACAGTTACCTCCTATTCCATATCAAGAAAGCAACTATTTCATGTCATTATTCTTCAACAGCTATCCAAAGTAAGAACTAGAAAAAGACTCCTACTATTCTGTCTTGCATTAAGACTAAAGTAATTTTATTAGGAATGTTATGATGTTCATGCCTGAACATTCACTACTAGAAACAGCATTTTAACTGCAAAATTTGATCAAATAGGAGAGACTCACAAGGCTGCAGAGGAAAATATGAAGCATAGACAGTAGCTGATATCAAAGCTATATGCATCAACTACTCAGGGAAAACATACAAGTAAGCTTAGATTCACCTAGTAGTCCTCTTTGACATGGGACACACCAGGAATTGGAGGAAATTCTCTGGTTTTAAACAGTGAGTAATCAAATACTCTTCCACACACTTCGAGTACTGAGTGTAACGGGGCCCAGACCTTCCCTGGCTCTGTACTTCAGGGTAATACAAGTATGGAAAATGAAGAATCAGTATCTTTCACAGTGACAAAGAAAACATCAAACAAGATTTCAAGCAAATGACACAGGAGACTGGTATAAACAAATAATCTAGGCATTCAAATGAGTTCCTTAAAAAATATAAACAGGAAAAAAAGAAGAGAATCTGAGACATAAGAGAAAACTTATTTTACAAGTTTCTTGATATGTCAGAGAAGAACAAGATATTCTCCACTTCAAAACATCTAATATTATCTCATCTGCTGCTCTCTGTGAATACCACAGACAAAGAGAACCGATATGAATATATGGATTTCAAGATCTATGCTACTTTGCTCTGCAGTCTAGGTAATAATTCTAGCATCTGTTGCAGCCTCTGTGAACAGATTTACATTGACAGTGCAGAGGTAAAAGCTCCACAGACAATAAGGTGTTGGTCAAGTCTCTCTGAAGGCCCCTTATCCTTTTTTATCATGCATGACCCTGTAAGAATGTGCAATGCAATCATCCAGAGGGAAAAAAAGCACTAGGCTGTCAAGCTAAGCTTTTGTTGGCTGCAACTCAGATATGACACAAAGTCATGACCATCTTATGTAAAAATTGATAAGAAGGCTGTGTGCTGTTTATGGTATAACAGTGTGTAATTAAAAAGCCTTGTGCTTTTATCAGTGAGTACATTGATAATCAACTCTCAGGAAAAAAAAAAACCAAACCAACACAACAAAACAAAACAAAGCAAAAAACAGAATTGAGAACTGCAAATGTGAATATCCAAAGTCATTAAATCCTTCTAAAGAAGGAAGGACAAAAAACTGCTCTAAGATTAGCAGCTTTTGAAACTGCATTATTACAAGTACCTTCCCCAAGTAAGATGTGAATAAAGCTGCTGTGAAAGTTAATGAGTCAAGGAGTCTCATGCAGGAAATTAACTCCATTGTGCACATTCTTCCTGTGACCCCACCCCATTTGTTTTGCGGAACCAGAGAGCTTTTTCTGTCCTGACAACACACTAGAAATAAAACTTCAGTAGAGCAAAAATATTACGGTCCCAGCTCCCCATTACTTTGCACAAATTTATTCTCTTCAGTGCAAATGCAACTATTTCAGTTCCTCTGTTAATTGCTTTGCACTACAAATGCCTTCATAACTGCCAGGCAATGGTAAATCAGAGTGTTCATTTTCACCTCAGGCATGACATCAATGATTTTGTTTTAAATCACATTCAGAAAATGTAACTTGAATTTACAATAAAGTTCTAAAAGCTCTTTTATTCCCTCTATAGTTTTATGTTCATGTTGGTTTTAGGAGTATGGAAGTAAAATTAAGGACGGCAGGCAGCCTGATGCTCCTATCCCAAAAAGCAACCTCCCTGCTTTTCTTATCAAAGTAAGAACTTATAAGTCCAATTCACCCTTACATCTGGGAGCCCTCTCTAATGACTATGGCCAGGGCCAGAGCAAATACTTCACAAAAGAGATTCACATATAACTTGCCATTTTGCAAAGTCAATGTGTAATGACTTTTTGTACCAGAGTCATCTTCTGCTCCAGTGTAGACACTCAAAGCACGCTATCTTTGCAACTTTTGAATGACATATAAGCTTAAATCATAGAAATTAAAGTTTGAAGTTGCCTGTGTTGGCAGAATGCAGACAACCAGCCCATGTTAGTGACAGAAGGTCAGAAAAATCCTCCACAGAATCAAAAGGATCTGTCTACATTTGTCTGCAGTTAAGCATCTTCTTGTCATGACAAACCTATGGAGCACAGAGATCCATTTAAAAAATATATACATATAATGAATGTAGGAGAGACTGGATTTCAGAGTTATACACTTATCCCACTGGGAAGAAAGGATGACTACAGAACCTTCTGAAGTAAACGTGAATTAATACTAAGAAAATAACTTTTATTCCTCTTAAAACCTTTCACTCCCTTTCTAGCTTTCTGTAATAAATAGAACAATCAACTGGGAAACATAATCCATGTGTAGATAATGCACATGCTCAAATACAGTCACAATATGTTAATATGCCAAAAACCTGATGAATCTGTATGTTTTTGCATAAGCTATAGACAAATATTTATGAATGCATAGTGCATATATTTCCATAGTGGACAGTTATATTATAACATACCATTTTGTTAACCCACCATCTAAACTCTGTTGGTATTGATAATGGAAAAGTTTATTTTTAATATAAATTTGTATCTGAAACTATGATAATATTTTCAATATTTAGTAATACAGATTGATGTTCAGTACATCAGCACTTACCAATATATTGACTGTCCTAAGTGTATTTTTAGAAGTGGAGTTTATTTGTCACATAAATTGTTTTTCCTTGTTAAAAAGTAGCCCTCTAGGTGGCCTGTGCTTTTATACACGGCCCTGTTCATGAAGGACACTAATCCATATTATTACATGTACTAAATGCCAATTAATTCTACTTTATGAGTTATGATAAATGGTTATTTTAGGGTGGAGCTATACATTTTCCAAAGGGTCTTTATCACAGCTATGTTGACAGGACTTTAAGTATGGTGGTATGCTTAGTACTCCCCTGAAGTAGCTGAAGTATGTGCCACAGCAGGTGCCACAAGCAGAACATAGATTTGCTTTGACATTAAAACACAGGGTATAGAAAGAGTGCAGGGTTGTTTGATGGATTTATAAAAGCATATGTTGTGAATGGTTTGGAGAAGTGGAGCCTTCAAGGTACAGCATTAGAGTCAAAGCTAACTCAATTTAAAGAAATCCTGCCTTGTCATGGCAACAGTTCTTTGTACTTCATGATTGTCAGGACATCTGTCATTAAAGAAACATTTTGCCACCTCTAAGGAAAAGCTCACTGAAGTGTAATCTCCTGGGGACATTAAGACCAAACTATTAAAACATACTCTTTGAGCTTTAAGGGATACATTTCCACCAAAGAACTGTTAAAATTATGCTTGAGTCTGTTTTACAAAATAGAAAACATGGTTTACATTTCTTTCCCATTTTTGACCATGCCCTCTTTGTAAAAACTTAAATCTTGAAATTTTTGCACCAACTCCCAGTGTCACAGGATGTTGGTAGTCAATGTAGTTCTAGCCCTTCAGGGACAATGTGGCATAGAAGGTGACAATTTTTACCAAAGGATCTCTCTGATCTATGACTTTATGCCCCCAGCCTAGAGTGACCAATTCACTCCCACAAAGCAGGAGCTGGCAAGCTCCTCCTCATTAGCCATAGTTAATCCTCTCTGCCAACACTCACACACTTCTTGCAGCCATGAGACAACGTTTGCTCCTCTGCATTTCACAATCAATTGAAAATGTCACTGTGGTTGTGATCTCGCCAAAGCTTTTCCCATAAAAATTTTTTCACATTACCTTGTACTTTTGGCCTTTGCAATGTCATTCTACAAAGACATTGATTATTCCTTTACTAATATACAATAATAGTATAGTATTTAGTTTTAATTTTCTTGATCCATCTACAAAATCAATTTTTGCTTTCTGTATGAATTAAGGTCACAGATAACTTGCAAAAATTAAGTCAAATATCTAACCAGTCTGCTTGATAGTCAGTTGATGGATTTGAGTGCCAAAACTGCAACTAAAATTAAAGATCTGTAAAAAATAATGGAATCATCCCAACTACCACTAGGAAAGCAGCCCAGGCAGTGCATACATTTCCTAGATTAGTCCTAAAATATTTACAGAGCCATAAAACCTCAACCTTACTCGTAATTAAAGAAGCCAGAGCTAGATTCCCAGATATTTTAAAAAAATAATTACATTCTACAGTGGTCAGTTTCCTTAATGGAGTTATATTCGTTTATTCCAGCTAAAAATATTGCCCTTATCTTAGTGAGTGTAGAATTTCTCTTACAGATGGATTTTAACATTATGTTAAATAGTATGTTTTCCAAGCTCTTTTTATACACAAGTGATTGAGAATAGTGGAATTATCCTTCAACTCAGAAGGCTCTCTTGACAAATATATTCCCCTGTAACTTCATAGAACCAGTGGAATTATACCAGGAATAAATCTGTTCCAGTATCTTCAGTTACTCTATTTGGAAAGCAGTCATTTGCCTGACCTTCAGTGCAATGCTAAAAACAGAGTTTGTCTGTCATCAAGAGCCAGTGAGATTTCAGATAAAACAGAATCATGGCTCCTGCAATGAAATTCCAGGAGTGTCCATCAAAGGCTTGCCAACAATAGCATCTCACTCAGTCAAGACTTTCATACTTTGATAAAACTGGGGGAAAGGGGGAAGAGGGGATTTGACATTGGGAATTGGCCATGTCACAGCAACTTAGGCCTCACTCTCAACTATAAAATCCAAACGAATTCCTTAATTATATTCTACTAAAACTTTTATGAAGTGAACAACTTTGGTTCTTTAAAGGTCCAATAATTTCTCACTCCATTGACAATTTACCCTTTGGGTTTTTTTAGTTGACTGTGAGGGATTTTTTACCTCTCTGGGGGAACATTCCTTCCAACTACCAGCACCACAATGTATTTAAAATAATGTATAAAGCAACAAAAAATGAATCAGGTCTGTTCTAAACATCAGAGTAAATATTGTGAAGTGGAAGCAGGACATCCTTGTTTAAATTACAATAGATTAATCTTGTGTTCACTAGACTAAAAGGACTGTTCTAGAAGGACAATTGCCAGGCAAGATTTCAAACTTCTTCCTTACGGTCCCATGTCAGTATATAAGTTTAAAGTGCTCTCTCTTCTGTCAAACTGGCATTTGCCTTGACATTACTTAACCCAAACTTAAATCTCAAAATACCATCCCAGTCCTAGCAGAAAATTGCCCAATGCTTTGATAGTGACAGATGCCAATAGAAAACATTACCAGCCATTGCCACATGCAGCTTAGATATCCATCAGTACATACAATGCTTGCTCACTATCTCACTATCTTGGAATATATGCTTACATTTCTAGTATTTGCACAGTTTGCTCAGTCTTGTAGTTCCCTTGGTTTCTACTTTGAGTATATAAGCAGTTATATATTGTTGAGACTATGGATAACAGTGGGTTGGAGTGAAGCCAACAGGATATCACGTAACATGGTCTTCTCCTCTCCCAAAATGGACAATGTATATTTTAATAAAAAAATAAAGTCCTGTCCTGGTCTCTCGTGCTGGTCTTTGCAATGAAAATTAACCATAAAAAAACAGATTAGGGAGATGTCAGAGGTAAGAATGGTAAGGAAAAAGACAATTCAAGACAATATCAAAGATCACAGAAGTGAAAGATGTATTTCAATGTTAAGAGGACGTTAAAATTCATATTATCAATTTTTAAGTGCAACTTCTAGACAGCTCTTCTTCAACATGACGCCACAGCACTCTCTGTTACATTATCTAATTGAATTGAGGACTATCACAGTGCAACCTCCTTGCATTACAAAGTGACACAAGTCACCAGAGGTAAGGAGGAAAGTGTCAAGAGGCACAACCAACCAATGGCTATTTGTCCTAGGAATGAAGCTGCACAAAAAGTAAAAAGATACCATCAAAACAGCCTGGATTTTACTTATTCTGGGATGAAAGCAAGGCAAACTGGGCAAAAAGTAAGTAATGGTGTGACAAATGGCAGAGAAAAGATATATGTATATATATACACACATATATGTAATCAGGAATATCTGTTCATCATGGGTGTTAAAGAAAAAAAAGAGAGTGGCTTCCATAGGCCATTAGCATCCAAAGATAAATACACAGGTCCCAAGCAGTAGACACTCAGTAGGGAAAATAGGGAGAACACCTTTTTTGTTCCAAGTAAAAATGAGCTCAACTAAAAATCTACTAAGGACATTGCAAATCACTGCCTTTTTCATCTGTTCTCAGGATTTGATATCTTTCTACAAAAACATGCTTTTACTTTATTATTTGTTGTTGTTGTTAACAGATAAACCTAGGAACATCGAGATGTTAATTATTATGACTTTACTCAATAAATAGCTGGAAATATTCAAATAAATACTAAGAAACAATTAGATGTTTCAAATTCACCTCTTCAAGGAGGTCACCATAATCTCTTTTAAGGTGACAATTACAATTTAGCCAGAAAAAAACTTCTCTCCTGACACAATGAGAAAATGAATTTTTACTGAGTATTCCATTATTGTCATTGCTGCAATGGTGAGAAGATATGAACAGGTTCAAAAAATGGCATGTGCCCTTTATTTAAAAAAAAAAACAAACTTGGGCAATTTGGAGGCTTTTATTAAATAGCTCCTGATCCCTATTTTGCTATGGGAAAATTGCATTGTCTGCAGTGGAAAAGGATAATATTTTAGAGAGTATTTTCTAAACATTTCTCTTCACAGCATTAGTGTATCCAAGGGCAGTAATACACTGGTGTGGATGTGTGGCACAAATAGCCTCAGACAGTAGCCAAGATGCTTTATGGGAAGACTGAAACTAAAGACTTGTGGCATCCAGGTCAGAACATTCACTGTGGATGTTCTAAAATTACACACCAGAGAGGAAAGTTTATTCCTACCTAAACCCTTTATCTACACATTGAACCAAGAGGCTTAACAACCAACTACATGGTGAGAGCTCTTTCCTGGCCTCCTAAGCTTGGAGATGCATTTAATATCGGAACCCAATCCAATCTCTGCAAAACCAGTGGAGGAGGATCAAGACTTAATGGAGACAAAAGAAGTAATACTATTTACAAGTCCTCTTAACAATACTTCCCTCAGAAAAAATTAATTAAAGGTCCAGTTAATAAGGCAAATAAGGGCTAAATTATAATAAAACTACTTTGTACTGCTTTCTAGTCTATAAAGAGCTTTAATAAAATAAAATTTAGAGACCAAATTAAGCATTTGAGCTAAATACTCAGAGTTGCAAGAAATAAAGACATCTACCCATATCATCACATGGCATGAAACTCAGATCCAGCCTGGAATTCTTTCCCTATGAGAAAGATCAACATTTCACACTGTACTTATAAAATGTAATACTGTACAAGAGAGTGTCCTGCCTCCTTTCCAGGTTGTCTTTAGGACACATGAACTCCAGGGACTCGTGGGTGGAATGTATATAAGATCTTATTGCAGCTGCTGGTACTGCATCTGTTCATGGGATAAATAAAGCAGCTAAATTCTAGTTTTGGTTTCATACACTGCCAGTCCCTTGACATGCACAGAAATTATATACCACCTCCTCATCTTGTCAATCACACTGCAAATAATGTCTTCAATATTGTGGAAGGGATGATGAGTTCTTTTTGCTAGGAAGGTTCCCACAAGCTGGGATAACCTCCAAGACAAGTTACACACACTGGAAAAAAACCTAAAGCACTTAATTTTCTTCCAGAGTAACCTGTTCATGTAAATTATCAATCTTTAGACTTTTTCTCATTCTTCCTAGGGAAGAATTGGGTCTAGAAAAAACTGATGTGAAATGAAAACTGAACTAATTCACTAATTATCTAGACCTTCAAAAAAGTTTTTTCTGTTTTGTTTCCCTTCACCACCATTTAATCCCCATGTTTTGGCATGTGGAATTTATGGAAATATTCTCAATTACTATCAGCTTATAATTTATATATATATATATATATATATATATATATATAAAAGAATATTAATGTGGTTTACTATCTATGCTCAGCATATTTTCTTCAAAGAAAAAGTTGGAGATTACGATCTAAGATGCTACTTTGCGGAGTGAGGAACCGCTGCTATGAAGAAAATTAAGCACAGATATGTAAGGAAAGGGAATTGCTGCTGAGCAGGACAAATCTATATTTTTGTGAACCATGGGACCATAGGATGTGTGGCTGTAGAAGGAGTAAAGTCTCTTCCAGGAATCTCAGTGAAGATGCACTCTATTGTCAACACAGAAGTGATATTGGTAATATTTGCAGCTTGGGTTCCTTAACAGAGGCTAGAGAAGACTATTTAATACAGCAACACATGTAATCAGAGAAACAGGAAACCCCCCAGCTTTACACAGAGCAGCCATGAACTTCCATGTGGCGCCATATTTAGCCAGCTCCTTTCTGCACATTCCTGCACTGTCCCTTCATGGCTCTATAGGACATGATAACACCTTTTGTAGGGTCTAAGTCTTTCACTTCCCAAATGCAGTCTTCATCTTTTTGCTCCTCTACTCTAAGTGCACTTAATCTGAACAGCATCCAAAGCTGGAACAAAGGAAGGATAGCACATGCTGGAGAGGCAGGTAATGAGGCAAGGGAAAGAGGTCACATAAGCACTCCAGGCATATGGAAGGAGGAGACAGCAGAGAACAATCTCACATGGAGTGACAATTAATGGCAAGAGCCATCAGTACTTGTCCTTGCATCTGGCTGCTACAGCTGAGGCACACAGCTCTCAAGGGTGGGATAAAGCCTCCCTCAAAAGAGAGGAGGAGAGCTCAAAAGAGAGGAATACTCAGGGGTGAAACAGCCAAACAATTCAGGCACCTCAATGATCTGTTCACCCTTCCCATGAGGTACCAACAGTCTGATACCTGCAACTCTGTGTACTCAGCCTGGACTACTGAGAACTATATGGCAAACCAGCAGGTGTTTCAATTTTAGAAGTGTTGCCCTGAAAAGAAGCAGTACCAAGCAGTGGGCAATCAAACAGGGAAGAGATTGCAGTTCAGGTAGATGTGGTTTGCTGCTGTCCGCACAACTGATGATGCTTGCAGACTGCTGACCACTTCTTGTCATGAAGAAAGCAAAGCACACATGTAATAGAAAGATCCTCATCCACCCACCCCTACAGTTGACAGAAGGATTAAAGGATTTCATCTTGCATAATTTGTTAGTTAATTAAAGCAAAACGATGAGATAACAATCTTTTAGACAGGAAAGGAATTTTGATGGTAGGTTAGTTTACAACTCTTGTAAAAAAAAAAAATCAGCAGAAAGACTAATCATTTTTTCCTACAATAATTAACCTTAGCCATTGCTCATGAAAAAGGCCATCTTACTTTGAATTTTTATTTTTTAAACACCTGCCATAGTACCAACTGCCCTTAGCCATTTTTGAACCAGCTATGATTAGGTAAGGAGAGAATGCTGACATTCTCAAATAGAACAGGATGGTCCCAGTGACCCCCAGGATCAAGAAAAGGCAGCCCAAATTCACCCTAATACCAGGGCATTCAGATTTGGCACTATGTACCAGAATCTGGAGTTACATGTGGTATTTTTGGAGTTTTGGATAAGATGTCCCATTCCAAAAGCTTGAGGTAAACGTAGCATTAGTTCCAATTCAAAATAGCTTCCTAAGTTACTGGATGCTTTAAATATAGCATGAGAGATCCACAGAGGCTTCTCAAGAGTGTGCACAGCACCCTAGCCAGGTATAGTAAGTATTACAATGCATTGCAAATATTTTTATTCATGCCACAAAGACTAATTGTCACTAATGCTGGCTTCAAACTGAGAGCCCATAAATTGTTTAAAGTAAGCATGTGCCCTTAAGCCCGCTACTTTTAAAAGGAATAAGGGTTTATGTCTCTATTAGGTATGGCTCAGCAAGAGAGGCATGGAGCCAAAATAGCCCAGAAGCTGGAATTTGGACTCTGAGTAAGGGAAAGGTGGGAATAGGGTGAGACCATGTGAAAGGCTGTGTTCCTCCTAATCCTCAGCTGCCATTGCTACAAATCAAGTGTATTTGGAAGGATTTTGGAGAAAGGTTAAAACCTATTTATGCACTGTGTCCAGGCACTGAACACCTGTGACATGGATGATCACAACACCAGCTACGCACGTGGGATGTGCAGAAAGTAACTCTACCCACGTCAGGGGATTTGCTTTAAGACATTTGGCCCATTTCATCTCCCTAAAAGAAGAGCAAGACCTCACTGATGTTTTGGGAAAATGGCTGCTCACCACCACTACCAAAGAGTTCCTTGTAGGAAGCCCATTCAAGATATTATCTGGAGCCATTTGTAAGCCGCAAATTAATTTTTTGAGGGTACCCAATTACCCTCTATTTATTGTGTGCTTTTTCTCCTGTAAAACTCTTAGAAGAACACAAACAGCTTTACATTTGGGGAAATATTATACTCTTCATGGATCTGAAGTCAAGAGATTTTAGAACTGTCCCCAAAGGATACCCAACAGTAAGGCTGACCTAAGCCTCAGGGCCAGCTTTATGTGACCAAAGTTTTATTTCTTTTACAACCTGAGTTTTATGATAGTAGATAAAATACTTAAAAAAAAATCAAATTCTATGCAACACATTTTGACTGGTGACACCTGTTAGCTTTTAAATATATAATGTGACTTATAGGTCAACACAATCTGCCTTAACAGCACATTTATTGAGATCCTTGTCCTCACTCTGTACCAGCAAAAATAAAATTCTTTATGAATTAATGAATGACATTTATTAAATATCATAACATACTTCTACCAAATTAGTATTTAGGAGTTTAGACAGCTGTAACAGAAAGCCTATTTGGATATTTTGTTCTCAGGTAACCTTTTTATTAAGGATTTAATTACACTAGTACAGAAGAAACAGCTCTTTAACATGCTGTGCATAGAAACCATTCTTTTCCAATTAGCATTATTCATTTCTACTAGCACAGTACTGCTGACATTGCCAGACAAGGTTTTAAATTCATTTATATACTCAAAACTTGCAATTGCAATTGATTTTTACCATGTTCAGCTGAAATTTCCCTCTTTCCTCTCCCCCCCTTCTCAAGATCTTTCAACAGGGACTAATAAGTTACCTGCACATTGATAATTTGGCTAATCTTGCAACAAAACTCAGTGGAAAAGAAGAGCATTATCTCATATTACACTGGACACTACTTAATGCTATATTATGCATTAAAATGGTGGCACCTCAGGCACCCACGTGCAGACACTTCTAGTTACACACGAACTGACTACAGGAGATTGTCTTCTCAGCTAGCTCCAGCCCACTGTGAAAGCCAGAGTATAATGAAGACTATTGCATTTTGTACACCATTTTCATACTTCCACATTGCTATTCAAGGTTGGTGTTGTTTTGTATTTAAATACCCACATTTTTGATAGTTATACTATAAGATACACTTTATGCTACTAATTAGACAACAAGATGGGAACTGCTGTTGCTAGTACAGGAAGTTAATGATAACATATTTGCAGAGCTAATTTCTCCTTGTCTTTCACTGGCTGGAAAATATTTTGCAATAATGTATTCAGGATGGAGATAATGACAGAGTTATCTGCTGTGTTATTAAGACAGTCATTTACAGAGTTCAGACATCAGACACTAATAAAAAGTTTTATCTGAAAAAAAAGCTTATTGTGCATTTTAATTATAAAGCACAAACAATTCAGCAGCTTTAAATTCATAATTTAATGGTTACCTCCTGATGCTTACTCATTCTAAAGGATCTGCAAAATTATTAACTTCAATAATAATTATGTAAATCTGAGGACTTCCTGAAATACTACATCAACTATATTCTCATACAAGTAAACTCTAGGTCAAAGACTGAACAATGTGTCAGACCACATTATCCAGTTGCCAGGGCACACTGTCAAATCTTAAGGGAAAAAGGAACATAACCAATTTGAGTTGTGGATCTGTTTCCTTATGTAAAGAAAACTTTCCTCCCTCCTCCATAAAACCAGAAGAGCTGCTGTTATCCCCAGCTGTGAACTCGGTTTTCCCCAGTTTTGAGCCCATGTTTCCCACAGCTAACACTATATGCCTCCTGTTCAAGGGAAGAGCTGCATTTCCCTTTCTTTTGCAGGAAAGAAAGCTGCAAGGTTACTTTATTAACTGAGGTGGCAATTGCATAGATGTTACTCAGCCCAGTTATTTCATAGAATGAGCTTTTTTCACAGATAGTGCCACACAAGTATTGATGATTCAGCTACAATCCCACTCCAAATTAAAAAAGCACTTAGGAGGTGAAATGAAAAAAGGGCTTCAAACCCATGAGATATGTATTGTGTGTCTGAACAGTCAGAACACCAGGTCTGACGATCTAACACCATTTAAGCCAGAACCTCATTTATTACAGGCCATTACTCACATTTATCTGGCCTATATTCTACGAGGGTGTTATGTTTCTCCTGAAATTCAAACCAGATAGAACTGAAGAACATAGCCTTAAATATATGATTTCTGCACAGTATCTGTGCAGAGCACATAATACTCCTAATATACCCCTGACCTTCAGCAGTGGACTTAGTATTTAGTGATTACTTTAATCACACAAACAAATAAGAGGGGTTGCCTTTGTGTTCTGAGTATCTACTTGATTTAAAGGAGAAATCATTTGACCATGCAGCTAGCTACATGCTGTTCCTGAAAGTTATTTTGTCAAGTACAATACGTGCATTCAAATCCTATTTGTTATCATGCTACAGTTTAAATAAAATTGTAATAAAAGCATTCTTCAACAAATAAACCTGAGTTTAAAGTTACAATAACAAACTTCATGGATTTTTCAGAATATTTTCTGCAAGGAAAGAAAACAAAAGCTTCTTACTTCCAGTATCACTGTTTACCCAGAAGGGAAAAATAACCCATCTTTGCTGGAACTGCTTTGGATACAAAATTGGGTATTTGCTGAAATCAAACCTTCTCTTAAAGTGTTAGTGGCTCTGGTGAAACATCCATTGGGATTACTTCTCAGACCTGACACAGTATTTCTGATCAAGACAGAAAATGTTGTCTACCTCAGAATAACTCCTTACCTCTTAGGGCACCTACACAGCCATGTTTAAAACTCTGTTTTACTCAGAGACCTGAACTGCCTGCCTGATAAAATGGGATTTTTTGATCCCCAGGTGCCAAGACCCATTTCTCTGGTCCAACAAGTATTATTTAAATGGAACACAAATATAGAATTTGCTCCCTCTTTTCTTGTCTGACAATGACATGACACTTGTGTTTGATGAGACATGCAACCTTATCATACAAAAGGCCCATACACCGAACTGCCATTTATAGTACAGAGGCTTTCTACTGGAACATCTCAAATAAACAATACCAAATCAGGAGGCTGAGGAGTTACTTATAGGGCTCAGGCTCACAGAAACACAATCATTTCCGATGTAGCTGTAAACATACCAGAAGTGGCTTGCAAATTAGTTTGAAAGCAAACATACCACGTCAGATAACTGGCACTCTCCTAGGATACTGACATTGTTTGTATATATAACAAATAATTGCATAATAAAATTCACAATGCTTTAACTTCAGATGAGGTGACTGTTATTCGAGAAGTAATCAACAAATTAAACAGATTATCACAAAGAAATGCTGATGCCCACAGAATAGTTGTTCTATCAAAAAACAGTAAAGTTTTGGAGTGTCCTGAAAATCTGGCCTGGAAGTATTTAACTTTCCACTCACAAGGAACTATTTTGAGTTAAACTATAAGAAGGTTGGAAGAATGTGAAGCTGCTAAGGTGTAAGAAATTACTAGCTTGTCAAGGCATAAGACAGTCATTATATTAAATGGCTCACTTCCTTCTCAGAAGTTGACTCAGTCATTTGAACTTCAAAGGAAACATTTCTACTGAGTAATGGTTGAAGAAGAAGACTCCTAAACTTCTAGAGGACATCAGACTTATCTGTTAGTTTAATAGAATATAAACTATTATAAATACTAATATATAGCTTTTGGTATTGTGAAGGACTTCATATTTGGAGATTAAGAAAAACTCTCTCAAACCCCCCCTCAAACCCTCAGCTGAAGCTTTAGGACAGCTACTCAGCAGTCTGGTTCACCAAAGGTGGATGCTTAACAGGTGATATGGTACCAGCACTTCAAGAGAACTTGTTGAATTGTTTCACTTCACTCAATACAGGTAAACTGCATTTTTCTGATTATAGTTTATGTAAAGCACCACATGGCCTTTCAAAGGACAGCTGCAGAACGCACAGAGCCTGACCCAGATCATCTGAGGCTTCCCCACGTTCAAGAATAGAAATGAAAAAATGGAGAGGGACTGCCTTCCCTCCTCAGCTGCCTGTTGTAAGGCACTTACATGGAACAGCCCACAGGAAATGAATACTCTCACATAGCTCCTCTAAAGCAAAGGCAGTGACAGCCAGAGGTTGGCATATGTATGCTAGGGAGAGGAGGAGGGACAGGAAGCAATCAGCAAGAGATGCTGATAAAAGGAAAGAGCCTAACAACTCTGAGAAAAAAACCTTCCTGCTCCTGCAGAGACAGACTGCAAAATGCTAGACCAGGGTTTTCCCCCAGATTCAAAAAGCTGTTTCAGGTTGCTTGTAGCAGAGTCAGTATACAGATCAGCTAATTTAATTCTTTTTGTAGCAGTGTTTGCTATTTTCTCTCCCTGGACTTACATATTTACCAGATTTCAACCTTTTCATCACCTAATCTAATAAAGAGAAATACTTCTTGAATGTTTTTGTTTTGTTTAAACATTATCTCCTGTTTTGGGCTCTGACTTTTGATTTGGATCCCAAGCAGCTAAAAAAACTCTCTATTAGGAAATTCATAACTGTATAGATAACCACAGAGTGAATATACCAGTCATGAGTTACCACAGTGATTT
Source organism: Pyrgilauda ruficollis (assembly GCF_017590135.1). Classification (NCBI taxonomy): domain Eukaryota; kingdom Metazoa; phylum Chordata; class Aves; order Passeriformes; family Passeridae; genus Pyrgilauda; species Pyrgilauda ruficollis. The sequence continues at coordinate 5,539,951 of NW_024509210.1, read as the reverse complement.
AGACAATATTTCCACTCTCTCAGAAAACGATTGCTCCTTCACACATTTCAGCTCACTGCGTCACCTGCAAGCCAGCCTGTCTCACTAGAAAAGTTTACTGTTCAGAAATAAAGATTCAGAATTATATGAAGACGTTCTGCTATTGCGTCCAACCATGCACAATCGTACCATCTTAGGTAACATGGCAACCGAGCACTTAGATAATTAACTATGTCCAAAAGCCTTCTTACAGAGGATTAGGTCTAGAAAATTAATGAATTCTGCTTGCTTCCAGACAGTTCAAGCAGTCAGAGAAAATAAACAGCTTTGCTGCCCACGTCAATTTGGAAAGACCAGATTTATGTATATGATCATGCCACTGGTGGCAGTGCTTAGCACTGCCAACAACGTGCAAGTCTCATTCATTTCAGCAGGGCTGACAGATGCTTAGCTTTATTAAGTCTGTCAATACTGTTTTCCTATGTCTGCTACCTGCTCATGACATCTCATGACAGAATTTGACATCTCATAACAGAATTTGACATCTCATAACAGAATTTTTCTGGTGGTACAATGGTCTGCAGGGTGGGGACTGGAAAAATAGTTTACAGATGATTTCCCAATGCTATTGTTAAAGGCGTGTGAAAGCTGCAGAGCGACCATAACTCTTCCCTACTTGTTTTTGTCTCCTGTTTTCTTGTTCCCATCCCCTATGTTAGTCAGGCATTTATTTTTAGATAAAGAACAGATAAGCAGAACAATCCATTTCAGGGGAACACATCTTCACCTGTCACCCAGCTGACTGACTGTGACACCTGTGCATTATGCTGTTGACTATTCAGCAATGAGCTGATCACCTGGGCCTACCTGAATGGAAGAAAATACAGTGACACACCATTTAAGAGATTTCTTTAGAAGTGAACGGTTATGCCAAACAGCTCTGCCTAATTCCCTTCATCCACTGTGTTAAGAACCTGCATTGTGCTTTTCTCAGCAGGTTTCAAAGATCTTCAGGATTTCTCCTCTGTTCTCCAGGTAAAATGTGAGGTGGGTGGGAATTGTATAGAGCTGGCTGACAGAGTGCAGGTCAACAGGTACTTATGTCTATGCATGGGATAGCTTCATAGTGGCACAATACTGGTGCCCTCTTTTGAGAGGGTGCTTGGAAACATCTTGGTCTAATACTAAAGATGGGATGAACAACCCTGCTGTGCTAGACTCTTTCCATCATTTTGCTCAGGAGCTTAGAGGCAGTGCTCTTGCAGCATGACAGAAGAACAGAGAGCCTACATGAAAAAGGAGGAACCCTTCTGTTCTCTGTGGCCCACCCACAGACAGTCTAATTAATTGGGGGCAGTCAGAGCACAATGAACGTGTCTGCATGCAAACCCAGTCTGCAGGCTTAGAAGGACATTGTAGCCAAAAAGATCATGGCACATCTGCCATGGCACATTAAAAGCAATAATAATACTCTTTACGTTGAAGTATTTAGAGTTTAGGACTCATCTTACACATAGAAAGTCTAATCTCATCTCAGGGCAGCTGTGGATCAAAACCAGTCCATAAATAGGTGTACAGCATCCACTGTAGCAACATTTAGAGCCATGTGCCCTTTCCAAGATCTTCCTTACAGCTATCTTCTCTCCCCTCCTCCCCACCAGGAGTAGCTGTAAGTACAGCTTCCCTTTTCCCACCTCAATAAGACTGCAATTATGGCTGAGTTCATAGGTCAACTCACTTATAACTGAAATTTCTGATCTGTTTGGAGACATATTTATGTGATAGATGATAAAGAAAAAGCGAGATTATCATCAAAAGTCAGGTATTACACTGTGCTCCAATTATAAACATCACAACCAGCAGGCATAACTATCCCAGCTCCCCCTGAAAGAGGCTATGTTAATTCCTGTATGTCTGCTTCTGCCCTCATAAGGCAGGCTCTAAAATCCAATCCCATCCCAAAGCTGTAGTCCCAGCTAAAAGCTGGGCCTCAGTGGGAAGGGTTTAAAAACATTTAACCGTGCTTTCTGACACTGCTATGGTTGAAAATGCAGTCAGGTCTGTGAAGAGCTAATTCCTGCACACCTCTGGGAATTCAGCTGTTGCAGTTTCACTTCTGCTCCTCCTATGATCTCAAAAGCCTCATTAGAATCATACAGCCTTTGGGCATGGTGTCTATACTTTCACAGATTACAATCTGAGACAATGAGCTCTTTGGGTAACAATTGGCTTTTCATTACTGATTGTGTCACATACACTGCAAGTGCTACAGCCCTGGCCCATGGCTGACAGACTCTAGGTATGACTGAATGACTTAGAAGAAAATAATCAACACCATACAGTGCAGGCTGCAAAGTGTCACGAAAACTCCTACAAAAATAGGATGACAAAAAATGATGACACCTCTCTGTACTTACCTTGGGTGGGATGAGAAAAGAAATACCAACAATATTTGCAGGAGCAAAATCAATCTGAGTTTATGAAGGGAGTTTATTTTTGTAGATGGGCGGTATTTTAGGTTGTCTTTTGCTTGTTTGCTTTTGATAAAACTGCCAGAACAGCCTTCTTTGCAATTACTATGCTGAAAAAGGAGTTATGAAAAGTATGTCTCATCATCATATATTAAGGTAAACGTGGCTCTGTCTTCCAAGAATGAGATAATGTGCATAAGAACAAGGGAGACCAGATGATACAGTTTCACAGGATGAATATGAAATAGCGTAGCTAAGATTTCAGAAGCTCACCCACTGACTTTGAATCACATTTGTTGCAGAGATATACCTTTCGTACCCACAACTTAACAGACTGTATTTTTTCTTTATGAAAAAAACAACATGGTTTTAAAAGCAGTGTAGGAGGCTTTTTATTACTATTCTTATTTTTGTAGTGGAGCAGACTTTTTATTTGCATTCTACTTGTTTGTCTGATTAAATCTTTCTGGTATTTCTCTTACATACTGTTATGTAAGTAACCTCTCTTCTCACTGTACTGCAAAATAAGCCTTCTGCAGGTGATCTGTGGAGGAGCCAAGACCTCTCCAGAAAGATCTGAACATTCTGGAGCAGATTTGAGACTGTCAGAAGCAAGAAAAGAAGAAGGGAGCTACCAAAAATCACACAGAACTGTCTTACAAGAGAAAAATAGGTAAGGGAAACACAAATTTCATGAAAACCATTCAATGTTAAAAATATTTAAGAAATAGAGCTAATTCAGGTAATAGGAGTACTGAACCGCAACACCTTAAAATAATGCTTCAAGGGGAAGAGAAAAGGAAAAGGCATCTCAGAGATACATGGCTGTAATTGACAGATACACCAAGTAATTAATTATTAAATCCATGCTGTTTGTCAGCTGCAAATGGAAGGCTTTTGCATAATTTAAGACAGTATTTTAAGTACCACTGAGTCTTCTGCTTGATATGTCTAATTTTTATCCAAATATTGCATCCCATCACAAGAGGGGACACATCCTTGTCTTTTTTCAGTTTTAACACCTGACTTCACATACTTATAAGCAGTTATGCGTTTATTTTTTAGAAATATAATTCTATATTCCCATTCAGAGTTGTCCTATTCCCTTCCCCCCAAACTGCACCAGTGAGGCCCCTATCATCAGAAACAGAGACAACATTGTACAGAATAGAACTGGAAGCTTATTTAAAAGAGACAGTGTCACCATCCATACAAATATACTAACGGGAACTGTCTTCCTGAGGCATTATCAATGCCAGGTTGTACTTCAAACTGGCACATTTCTAGTTCACACTATATTGTCTTTATTCACACCTAGGTGCAAAGATCTTTAATTCTGCTAGGCCAGGTCAAAGTGTACAAATGTGCTACTTTCCAACCCAAACAAGCTCAACAAGGTTTTTTTGCACACTTACTCTGGAGATGGTCAAGGGCATGTTGAAGTCCTTGCCCCCTTGCAGTCTGAAGCCCCACGGTCCAGGTCCATTCAGAGTCACACTGTAAGCCATGTTGTACCACTTTCACAGGCAGCAACAGGGCACTGCAGGACAGAAGGACGGGGCAGACAGAAAAAAGTGTGAAAAAACAGACTGAGAGCAGGGAAAGGTTTTACATAAAAGAAAGCAATTCTCGCTCTGCCTTGCCTGTTCAGTCGTGCTCTGATACCACCTAAGAATAGATGGGAGCTATAATGCAGATGCTGATATCCCAGCTGAGTAGGGCCCATAAAAGGTTTGTAATCAGACACCTACTATGCAAAGACTTCATGACTCAGAGGTCTAATATAGTCCCCATGAAGGGGACAGATCTTTCTAGGCTCCTCAAGCCCCTCATGCTGCTCAGTTACTTTATGGACAAAACACATGTTTTAATAAAACAAGCAAACAAAATCCCATTCTAAAATCCCAAACACACGAGTCTCTTCACTAACCTGTTAACAACTACAAAGCCATTTTTAAATTCTGCTTCAGCACATAGGTATCTTGCACTGTGACATATAATAGAAGTTCTTTCTATATAAATCTTTCCACATATATAGCAGAAAAGGCATCACGAAAATGTTAACTTCCTTTTGCAATGCTTTGTTAAACTGAAAAAAGCATATACTACATGTATTTAGCATCACCAAAAAAAAAAAAAAATCCCACAACTTCACGTTCAGCTCTTAGTTCCACAGCCCTTGCTTTTCCTAGGAAAAATTAACATTTGTTTTTTCTGAACACAGAAAGATCATGGGATACTTCTAATAATTTCTGTCATAAAAGCACAGTTTCACTACATACCTGTTTCATCATTTCAATACAAGTCTTCTAAAGGTGTGACGCTCGTATTAAAGTCTAAGAATACAAATCGTTACCTAATTGCTGCTTTAAGTAATTCCTTGATTTTTTCATAGTTTACATCATTCCAGTTCTTAGGAGTTCCATAAAACTATAACCCTTGTTCAGTAATGCTGGATAGCATTTCTGCCCTAGATTGGAAATTGCTAAAATATAGAGGGCACGAGGGTAGGGAAGAAGCTGTTGGCAGAACTGCAGATATAAACAAAAAATGTCTGCTCTCAGGGTAAAGATACAAACATTAAATAACACTCACCCCTCTTCTGTATCTCTGCAGTGTTTATCCTCCCTTATCCTCTGGTCAGAAAGAAATTGCCATTATATTTAAAAAGGTGTGTGGGGGGGAATGTCCCCCAAACATGGGCTCTACTTTGATAATCAAAAAAACAAGCAAACCCACACAATGCACTAGAGTGAGACAGCTCAGCTTGAACATTGATCACCCTGCCAATACACCTACCTTAAAACATGACAAATATCTGGTTACAAAACAGCAGAGAGCAAACACTACCAGAAACTCAGTCTTTGTCTAAGGAGATGGTCAATAATTTTTCAAAACCATGAAGCAATAGAAGCTTCTGTCTAGCATTCACAGTGCCAGAAAAGCCATTTGTACAAGGGAATAATAAATCTCCACATAGGCACTAGACTAAACCATATGACCCTCTCTTTTAGCCAGAGATCCACATTAAACCACAGCAATTCACACAGATTTAAATAAAAGTTGCACTAAGCCAGTGGAACTGGCCCCATCCAAAATGAAAGCAAATAGCAAGATACAGCTTGAGAATAAAGCAGGGTTTTGATGTCTCACAAATACCTCGAAGGTACATTTACATTAAGAGTATTTATAACCTGTCCTCTCTGAGTCCAGAACCATTGATGTTTGGATGATTACTTTGAGGAGAGGCAAAACTGACTTGTTGGACTTAAAATGGCAGAGTTTCCTAGCCTGCCAGTTTATCAAGTACTGGTTTTTTGTTTGAAGGTATATTCCCATTGTACTTTTACTTTTCCTAGGAATTCACTGCTGGTTTTTTCCTAGGAATTCACTGTTGCTTTTAGTGCCCTTTCTTGGCTCCACTTCAAGAGTTCAGGAGAACAGAATAAAAGCAGGAGTAAGATAAACATAACAAGTCATTGCTTCACTACTAAAGACAGTATCACATAAATAAGTATTAGAAGAAAGACCACAGTTTTATGGACTTAAAATTCTGTGCATGTTACCTTCCCATACCTAAATCTTCAGTTATTTGTCTAAATAACAGAAAAGGGGGGGGGAAGCAAAACTCTGAACAGAATAAAACCAGACAACAAACTGAATAGAGCTAAGCACTAAGAAACAGAGATGTTGTTTAATCAAACACTGTGCTTCTGTCCTACTTCCACATCTCTAACATGTTATTTTCTTATCAGGACATCTGAAAGGATCTGAGAGATCCTTCAGGCTGAGTGGCGAGCTAAGAAACGAGAGCAGGCATTGCATTTGGGACTCAGTCATTTGAATGAAATGTTAAACTGAGGTCACTTGTTCCTACTCCTTTGGTTTCTGTCCATGTCTGCACAAATGTTCAGCATAGCTTGGCATTTTTAAAAGGAAAGTGTAGAGGATATGCCAGCGTCCTGGCCAACATTTCCCTTCAACACACCAGGACCACAGCTCTTTCATGCATCTGCACTATCGCTACCAGTTACAATTCAGATAAAGAATATTCCAGAGTTTTCTTGCTCTAAGCCTTCTCAGTGTCTGTATCCCCTCTGCCTGCCTGAAGAAAGCTCTGCTACTAATAATGAAGCTAAAATGCTACAGAAGCTCATGCTGTAGTCACAGGTCCACTTGTTAGGGACACCCTTAGCACAGGTCTCACCTTCTACAGACTTCCAGTACAATCAGCCTCTAAATAACAAAGTTGGTGATCCACCCAGATGGCTGTTTCAGCCCTGCCCTGTTTTCAAAGGTGAGACATCAGTGCAGCAGGTACAGTGCTGCCATAGCTACCAGCACAAACCTCAGCAAAACCTTCTGGGAAACCAGAGGCTGAAATAAACTGTGTGTACAGAACTGTCAGTTTCCTTGCTTTTCAGAGGCTTCTGATGTTTAGATTAGGTTTTAAGTTGCTTTACATAATTGCCTGTTAGTCTGTTTCAAAAATAATTTTTTGTTTGCTCAAATTTTGTTTCTCTTGGTGTGCCTTCTTCCCTACATTCTCTGGCTATGTCAAAATCCATGACTTGTTCAAAGCTCCCTCCCTTCAGAGAGGAGCTGGGCTGAGTGCTGAGTCAGATGAGGTCACTGATGTAAGGGGTGACATTTAAACAAAAAACACATTCCAGGCTCAGGGTGACATTTTCTCTACACATACCAAATCAGAGGATTTTCCAGAGCTCCCCAGGCAGCCCCCCTCCTGCCCCAGGCTATTCCCAGCTGACTGATGGGAACAGTTGCAAGGAAGCTGGATGGGTACCAGGCACAGGAGAGTGCCACCACCTTCAGCAAATGCCTCTGAGCCCGAGCAGAGCTGTCCTTCCACAAGCCCAGCAGAGATGTTACACCAGCGGAAACAATTCACACGTGCTAGGAGACCATGCTGTGCGTATTACAGTGGACTGGCTTTGGGAGAGCCACAACCGCATGCTCGGGAGTGCACAGACATGAAGTGAATGAAATAAAAGCCACTAGTGTCAATGCTAAATTAAGGTGGAAGGAAACAAGTAATGGAAATTCCAATTGTTAAAGCTGCTACTACTTCACAAAGCTGGGCACATTAGTCAGGGGTTATATTTTAGCTCCTGTGGCACAAGGGAGACTTGAATTACTGTTACTGCAGCAACAAGGTTGTATCATTTGGGTCATCAAGGATTTCAGAAGTGGATTGCTTGAGAGCTTGACTTCTGAGCTGCTAACAGACTATGAATCTCTGGCAAACAAAAAGATGCATACAAGGTCATGGTTCCAGTATTTTATGTTTAGGCAAGTGAAAAATTTGTGCCATGCATGAATAAACTATCATCTCCTCTTTAATAGAAAGATGTTCAACAAGTTGGATAGACTTTCCCTTAGGAAAAAAAAAAAACACCAATCAATCAAACAAACAAAAAAACCCAAACAAAAACCAACCAACCAAAAAAAAAAAAAAAAAAAACCAGGCAAAAAGATTGTCTTTCTTTCAGTCTCCCTCACCTGAGGGAGCAGCAGTACAAGAAGGCAGCAGTCAGCTGTATGACAAACACACCTTTTTTGTCCCATGGATTCCTGTACTGTCCCCAGTACAATTACCTACAATCCTTCAGAAAAGTGGGAAAGTGAGGTGAATGGAGCCTTTGAAGAAACTACTCACTAAACACATGCATGAAGAAAACCAAAGCTTTGAACCTGTTGTTCAATATATGCAATCCTAGAGTTTTCCAAAGTTTTGAATCAATCCAATGCTAAGTACATTTCACATGAAATCAACAGCTGTATTTGGGGACTGATCTTCATTGTCATCCACAGGAGGAAATAGTACACATTTACTATATATTAGTTAAGCAGTGCTAAGGAATTTGAAACTGACATATTAGAGATGGAAAGCAAAAAAAAAAAGCTCTGAATTCCTACCTTGCCAGTGGCCAACTGAATATAAAATTAATTATCAAGAGCAAAGACATTTTTCCCCACAAGTTCAATATTGCTTCCAAAGTAAGACTATTCTGCAAAAGAGCTCACTGTGATCTCCTTTCCTTCACTGCTGAACTCTGAACTAAGTTGAGCTAATCCTACTTGTACTTCCATGTTCATCTTTGTTTCATCTATTGATTTAAAATCCTTCAATTCTCACAGACCTTACAACTTCTGAGATCATTTTAGCTCCTTTATCAAGCTGTCCTAAGTCTTGATCTTTCTCAAGCCACTAAATTTTCTATCACACTTGGCTTCACCACATTCTGCTTTGTCAATACCTTACTAAGACTGTGCTTTGTGGGTTCCAGAAAAAGCTGATAATGCTGGGGAGATATGCTAGAGCAATATAATGATAGAATATTATCTTCCTTCTCTATAATATAATACCTGCAGAAATGCAGCTCTAATGTTTCCTGTTTGGCTGTTTGCTGCTGCCAGTATCTCTTTACCAATTAACTGAATTTGCCATCTACCCCTCCCTCTAGATCCTTCACCATAACTGTTTCCATCTTTATCAAGAAAAAAGAAAAAACCCAGCCTGTATTTCACACCTTTTTCCTCTGCTGCATGGCCTTTTTTTCCCCTACACCAACCTCCTTTCACTACCATAAAAGATTTGGTATACAACCCAGTTTAGTCAGAATTAAACTTTTAAAGATATGAAGATTTTTTGGTAACTGTATTAAACTGGAAACCTGTGGAGAGACAGATTCACCATGAAAGGGAAGGGGAAGATAACTTTCCAGACTGTAAAGATTTAGGTGTATGTTAGTACATTCTCATCTTACCAGCTTTTCAGTCATTGTTTTTAAAGACACTCACTACACCATGTAATACTTAAGACTTCTATGGTACTTACCTCCCTGTGGTAAGATAAATTATTCTTTTAAGGTAAAGAACATCTAAGCACCTGTTGTTTAAATAATTTCCTACTTATAAACATAACCAAGCACTTAGGTTACCCACTTTAGGTGAGAAAATGAGTCAATAGCAGCAAATTGGAGTAAAACACAGGGCTATGTTTCTGATATATGTACATGAGGCAGAAAAAGAAGTCTGCAATATGTGTTGCTGTTCAGTTTTCATTGTTGTTCTCCAACTCTGGGCTGAAATCAGGGAAGTTTACAGCAATCCCGTGACTAGTGGAATCTGCGCCTTGTTGCAAGGGAACCTAACTGACTATTTGGCCTCAGGAAAGAGAAAACAGCGAACGAAATAAAATCCAAACACATCACAGTCAGCGCCACACAGACCAGGGGCCGAGCTCTGGCACCGAGGTCACAGGACCTCTTAGAGCGCAGGCTTTGCCTCCTGACAGCCCGAGGTGCGGCACAGCGCGGGGAGCGCACTACGAGCTTTAGGAGAAGGATCCTGCGCCGTCAGTGTCATTTGGCCATCGCAGATTCCTCAGGGATCACCACAGCACGCTGATGTAGCGGTGCGCCTACACACCCACAAGGGTGCAAGATAACTAAGCAGCCTCCCAAAAGTTACACTTCAGCCTCGCCTACTCACTTCTGCCTTCCCAGTAAGGGCTGTCCGGGGTTTAATTTTCCACTACAGACACGCTGTAGTCGCGGCGCGACCCACCTTGCACCGCAGCGTCTCGCTCACCGGTACCTCCGGGCCGAGCGGCCGCCCCCCGCCACCTCCGGCAGCGCAGCGCAGCCCGGGCCGCGCCGGGTGGGTCCCGGTCCCGCACCCACGGACATCGGCCCCGCAGCCAGGGGGCGGCCGCGACCGGGGCCGAGGGAAGCGCTGAGGCACCCTCCCGCCCCGTGACGAGGGAAGAGCCGCTGCCCCACAGGTGGAGCCTTTAAAGCGCCCGGGCCGCGCTGAGGGAGGCGGCCGCTCCCCGTCCCGCCGCGAGGGGGCGCTGGGCGGGCGAGCCGCCGCGGGAGGGGATTTGCCTCAAGCGGTGGCGCAGGGACCGATCCGCGAGAAGCCGCTACCGGCGGTGTGTAAATATCCGAGTTTGGGCCGAGATCACCTCGGGGCCGTGGTGGCAGAGCGGGAAGGTTACACAGAGCTCTGGGGAGCGGTTCGGCCGAGCTCCGGGGCAGCAGGTATCCCGGGGGGCGGGCGTTCCGCGTCTGAGCCCTCAGGGAAGGATGCGAGGGAGGAAGTGGCGGCGGGGGCGGGGGGGGGGGGGCTGCGCCCGCGGGTGGGACCAGGAACGCTCTGGAAGGCGGCAAGGGCGGCCGGGAGGAGCTGCTGTCCTGCCCAAGTTCAGCAAAAGCTCTTGAACCTTGTGCGTTAATGAATTGCGGGCGTGGAGCCCGCAGCCTTCAGCCCCTTCGCTCGCTGCCGGAACACGAGTGAAAACGGTGGTTTCATTCACTGACCCGTAGGAAAAGTGGAAGCGAGGTTGTTTTCCCCCACTGATTTCACTGGTGCTGCTAAGCAATGGTCGTTTTAGTTAAATGGAAAAGTTAAAACGACGTCCCGAGAGAAGACAAAGGGTTTGGAAGACACAAAATGCAGAACGAACAATTTAATTGCCCACCAGGATACTGATGCTGAGATGATTTAAGAGTTTGAGCCTTGTGGTGCCTTCACATGGTCTTGCTGAGTGCTGTCATGGACCAGGCAGCCCGCTCCATACATCCCCTTATTCAGCAGTTCTGTTTGGTTTGCTTTTTTGGCTTTTTATGTTATGCTCCCCGAAGCAGCCTGCAAGAAAGTCAGCTGTTTTCTCAGTGCAATGACAGAGACACTGCTTTATGAGTTTGTTAAAAATCTAAAAAAAAAAAAAAGAAAAGCCTGTTCCCAATCGTTGAACCGCAGGAAACGCGTGCGGTACCCCGTGGCATCGGAGCCCCCTGGGATTTTCCCCGGAGCGGGAATTCCCCGGGCTGGGAAGGGCCCCGCGCTGGCTCCGCAGCGGAGCGGCTGTGCCGAGCGGCCGCAGGGCCCGGTCAGCACCAGGGACAGGGCGGCGGCGCGGGCGGCACGGCCCCGCCGCGCTGAGGGGCCGAAAGGGCCGCGGTAAACGCAGCAGTGGAATCGCTGAAGTACACGGCCCTTTTGAGAAGCTTCTCGGCTCCTGCCTACTTAGAAATAGGTCCTACCTTAAAAGGTTCGCAGTTCATGTTCAGTGTTTCTCGTCTTACGGAACCTCAAGTCTCTTTGCGCTTTAAGTCCAATGTACAGGATGCATAGACAAGGCCGGGAAAAACTAATCTAAATTATTTTTGCATTTATCTTTGGCCAAAATTCATATTCATATGGATTGCGACTTAATAGTAGTAGCAAAAATATTCTACTGACAAGTTGGCTTATATCCCCAATGGAAACGTTTTGCTTCTTGTGATGAGGTGAGCAACCTCATAACGTAGCATATTTGGTGATTTAGGCTGGAAAACATGATCCAGATGGTGGGAAATTATGTCTATTTCGTGATGTTCTGTTAGATTATCCCATTCTATGTGTGATAGAAAAAATCATATTTAGATTTAAGGACTTAAAACTGAACCTTTCCAAGGCTTTCAATAACCTGATTTTCCGCTCCCTGGTAAAAAATATCAGCAAGGATGACTGGGAAGTGGCCAATAATCCTGTTCTGATGAGTGGTGGATCAGTTTTTGCTTCAGACTTTGTTTTTGTTTGAAACAGGATGAAATACACAAGCTTGTATGTTTCTCCATAGGTCTCTCAAGGCTGAGGAACTTGAAAGTAAGGGAGCTCTACTTGCTCAGCACTCTAAACAGCCTGCAGGCTTGTTCCCAGAAACGTGTGCCTGCCATTTGGAGGGACAAAATCCTCTGTCCCATTTTTCTAGAAAGCACCAGTGACAGTATTAAAGACGTATTTTAAATGATGTTTCAGAAATATGGCTTTGGAATAGTTCCCTGAAACACCATCAGGGTCACCACTCATTACGAAAAGCTCAGCACTGAGACTACACTGGCTGGGCCATCTTGTGCAAACAATCCTATTTGCTTTCTGGAAAGTAGCTTACTGATAGATTTAGCTGTCTGTTTTCCTCAGTGACTCACTCAGTGTGATTTGCTTTTGACCCATGAGTTTCATTCCAGCCTGGTCAATTTCCTTTACTGGAAAACTCAGATAGTTCTGTCAAGGGCTAATTTTCTGCAAGGCTTTCTGCAAGATCTTTTATCCTTTGTTCTAATCACAATCTGATCTTCCAAACTGTTTCATCAGCTGTTCAGCCTCAGATCAGTCTCAGAAATATTGTTTTTCTTGTAAATAGGCCCCTCATTTTCCATAAATGTCTGCAGTATGGTTTCATAAGGTTTATCAGGTACTTTAGTAAGCTGTCTGCACAGTTTATTTGCAGTAATTTTAAACTGAAGGTGCAACCACCACGGATGGAAACTTAAAATAATGACTGCTACCCAGCAAGGCTGGCCTCCTCAGGTACTGAGTGGCTCCTCACCAGTGATGATATTAGAAAAATTATCAAGTAAAGTACAGACATTGCAGCACAAAGTATGGATATGCTTTCTCCTGGAATAATGCTTTTGACATCTCATCTCACTCCCTGCCCAGCTGAAGGAGTTCTGAGTTCAGAAATAAACTAGTGATGAGTGTGGCTGTCTGAGAGCCCCTACTGAGGGACAAGTAACTGGGAAGAAGATACTGCCTTTGTTTTGGATGGGCTGTGTAGGTGTTATTTCTCTGTGGCAACACTGATGTGACTGTTCAGACAGAACATTCAGAGTGTAGATCTGGCCTGCACTTGCACTGTCATTTATCCAAACTGTAACAGCTCCAGTAAATGAGGCTGTTCCATTTGTGATTGCTTAGCAGTTCTGTTTTTCCCAGTTCTTTGCACATGCTGTGTAAGGGGGCAGGAGAGTCAGTGGTTTGTTCCTTCTGACACTGGCAAATAAATGGGCAATTTATAAAACAACTCACAGTTTTCAATTCCCTTCTGACAAAAGACTAGGAGGAATTTCTTTAAAATTAGGACTTTAGATATGTCCAGTTAACAGTCTGATTTATGTGGGATTGTGTTCTGGCATTGGCAAAAAAGCTGCCAAAGGAATCTAATATTTTGGATCTCCCATATTATTTTCTTTTGCAGAAAATCTTAGGAACGTGTGGCAAGCACAGCTCAGATGAGAATCATATTTTTAGTGACTTTAATAATTTTATCCATGTAAGATAGAGACTCATCATTCCTATTTTCAGTCTTACTAAATAATTTTGCAGGCTTCCTAGTGTTGCCCACATACAAGAGCAAACAAACATGCAAACAAAATAATCAAAATGTGAAGCTGTTACATACAGTTCAATAGAACATTGTGAATTGCAATTTTAGAGCGTTGCTCAAACATGAAGAAGAAGGCTGTCCACATGATAACCTCCTTGGACTGTTCCTATCATTTCCTTGGGCTATATTATTAGCATAACATTGCTGGTATGGGATGAAAACAGAGTTATGGCAGTAGGTAGTTGAAGAGGGACTGTCAGCAGGATGATCCCCAGAAATGCTGCTTGACTTACAACCCTCACCACTTTCATGATAAATTTGGGCTAATCTGGCCTCAAAATGTCAGCACAAATGTCTTGTGCACTGATTTTAGATAGAAGAAAAGCTGGAATACTCTTAAAAATCAATATTTTCAGTTAGTTTGGCTAAACAAATGGTGTCCTCTTAATTCTAACTCATTGTTTAACTGTAAATACTCAGTTGTAAATGCAGGCTCTTCCTATAAAGGGAAAGGTGAATCTCTTCCCACTTGTTTCCTTTGGTATTTCTCTGCATCCCTCCATTGAAGATTCATTAATCCATCGTTGCATCTTTCTTACAACAGGCACTGTTAGTCTTCTGTTTGAGCATGCAAAACCTTCCTGAATTTGCCTTGCAGCACTCCAAGAGTAAATGATATGACCTTTTACAGATAATCTTGGGTACTGCGCTAAATCAAAGTGCCCAACGCACAGAAGGAGTTAATGCCCTACTCTGACTCAGAACCATCTTTGATACTTAACGCAGTGTCAGCTGAGTAGCAGTCTTGTTCAGTTTGATTACTTGGTGCCTTGAGCTGCTGATGATTTTTTTCAGTTGAGCCCATTGATTTATTGAAGCAGTTTTCACTGGGATGAAAACTGGGATAAATTTTGCTGAGGAAACTGTGAGCTAAGTTTAACTTAGCTGCTGCTGGAGCCTGAGTGCTGGTATATGTTTTTCTTCTTTCTGGCATCGCAGCGCCCAACCTTGAAGAAAGATCAAGAATGCCTTGATGGTCAAGTGCTAAATATACAACTCACTAGACAGTAACTGAGCAATCAGCTCTGTCCTTGCACAATGGTTCAGGCAGTAAGCAGAGCAATGGACTAATAAAGAAAGGCACACCATGTCAGAAAAATGTTCTAGACCGTATCTGTACAATCACAATAAATAAAATAAATTTATTTTGTAGCTTTATTGGCAGTTTCAGTAATTCAAGACTTGTTTAGGGTCAGCCAAGCTTTCCAACTGATTTTCAGTGCGCTCTGGGAGGACAAGTGTGATGCAAATTCAGGATCCTATTGTATAAGTAACCTGTTTCAATTCCCCCAGTATTTAAAACAGTGCATGAGTTAACAAGAATAGAACTCCAGACAAGTCAGCAGGAATGTCTTATTCTTTATTCCATTTCTGTTATTTTGTTCTTCAGCCCTTTCCTTTACATGCTGGATATAAGTTGTAAAGGGAACAGAATAAAAGTTTCAGTGATGAGCTTTTTTCCACTCATGAGCTCTTTCAAGTTTCAATCAAGTAAACTAGTAACAGTCAAATTTTACTGAAGTCAAATAATTCTGCTGGAATCAAGCCACTAGCTCTTGGAAGGAGGAAGCAGAGAAAGACAAGTGCCTGCAAGTTAGTCACATGTTGAAACAGAAACATTAAGGGGTCCTCTTGACTTGTCAAATCAACCAACATTTTCAGTGTACTGTGGTGTCACTTACACTGTATATTTATAGCTGTGAGTGTCACATTTGGGTCTTACAAAGATTTTCAGTTGTTGAAGTTCAATTGAATGTCCTTTGGGCCACTAGAATAATTTTTCAAATTTCTGTCTCTAGTCCTGAGATACAAAACTGGAGAATAAATACTAGTATCGTGAAAATCGTAAGCAAGTAGCCACACAGACACAAAGTGCTTAGTAGAGGATTGCCACTGGACTTTTTGGTTTTTAACTGAAAGATTCAGAATTTATTAATGATCCTCATGAAGTTGTTTAATTACCATGATTTCTGTTCAGAGAATTCTCCTTAAGCAGTGGATGAGAAACCCAGTTCTCATCAGGATCCACCTTGTATGGCTGAATTCTCGAAATCCTTTTGCTGTAAGTCTTTACTGGTGTAAATGCCATTCCTACTTGTATGGCTGTTCTGGTAAGACATCTGGCCTTGACCATCTTTTGGCTAAAGAAATGCCCTGATCCTAAACCCCAAATCCTGGGTTTCCCAGAAATGGCTTCCAGTGACACTGGACAGTCAGCTGTGTTATTTTGAAAACTCCTGCAGTAATTTTATTTTTACAAGCTGGAATTCAGGCAGCTCGCTCTGTTGCCACGTTCATGAACTGCTCTAAGAAGCAGCTGTCTTTGTACTGTGACCCAGTGAAAATGGAGCAGGTTCAGCTGTGATGGTACTCTTTCAGAAAACAGCACAATGAAGGGAATCTGCAAGGTGCAGCTCTGTAACATGAGCTATGGCCTCCTTAGCCCTGTCTCTGGTGTCATTATGGTCTGGCTCCTGCATGTGAGGAAAATGAAGGATTCAGTGAAAGGAGCAAGGAGAAATCTGACACAAGATGGTAACTCTGAGTCCCTTTTCTGGCCTACAAACAGAAAGAGAAGATGCCTGTTTCATGTGAAGTTACTGTTTTTCAAAATTTTTGGATTCCCTGATTTATTTGCAGTTATTTTATTTTGATGCATTGCTAATGGGTATCCTGAATTGTATTTTCTTATTTCTTATTTTAGTCATAGTCTACCATTACAGTTTGGGTTAAAGCAAGAATTAAAGTGGGTGTGATTTATTGAAATGGAGTTTCACATCGTGTTTCATGGAATTTACATGGTTCTAATTTCTTCAGGTGAAAAAAACCTGGTATCTACAGTGCCTAAAGAGAGCAGCTCTTTCTGTGTGAAACTTACTTCTCATCTAACTGAACATAATGATCCTGAACCTGAAAGGCTGGTGTGGCTTTTTCTTTTTCAGAGGAATGATTTTCAAAAGGAATCCATGCAGTGAATGTGATGAACCACCAATCTGCCTGATGCTACTACCCCAGCTCTGTCCTTCATCAGATTAAGTTCTCTTCTTACTTCACTGAGCAGCAACAGAAAGTGAGTTTTAACAAGTGAATCTGGAAAATAGCACTTCGAATAAGATCTATCAATACACATTAAGGGTTCTGCCATGTGCTTCTGTCAGAGGCTTCAGCTGAGGACAGCAGCATCAAAAGGATTCATATTTTTAAATCACAGTTGGAGGGTTATTATAAGCCCAGACTCCATCTGTTTACGTGTTAAGGTAGAAGCATAAATAGTTCCTTTAAAAGCCAGGAGAGAAGTGTGTTTAATTCATGCTGGTTTTGCCACCTGAGGGCATTGGGGCTGCTTGGAAGGGGGTACTAGAAGAGTGAACTACTAAAAGTTAGAAGAAGATGGTGATACTGCTGGGAGGGCTTGAAAGCAGGACTGTCCATGAGATGAGTGTCAAGGAATGCTCGACTGCAGAACCTGGCAGGTAGAAGAGCTGAGTCCTGATCAAGAGATCAGGGTTTGAAAGGGAAGTGAAGGGACAAACAGCTATTTCTTAGCAGCTTCATGGAAAGTGTAAGGAAGGGCCTTCCCTCTGGCCCTGTGGGTTAATTAGAGAAGAGTTGACTTGTTCCTCATTGCTGGAAGTAGGGAAAATGAGAAGAATCCCTAAGAGATGTGGATTGAGCTAAGCAGCATTTCTGCAGTCTGCACAAGAGGATGAAGGTGAGCAGTCACACTGGAAAAGAACTTGTAAGTTTAGATCTGAAACTTTTTGCAAAGAGAAAACCAATTTTTCTTTGTTTGTTTTTAAACCTTTCTTATTTTCTTTTTTCTTTAAAGGTGAACTTGCATAGCATATCTAATACAGACAAATAAGGGAAGAGGTATTACTGAAAACATTGTCATATGCTCTATTCTGCGGTTATGTGTTTATAACCATGACCAGTCTAGTGTATGTTAATACTGCTGGGACTCTGATGAGAACTGATTTCCTCGGAGTCACAGGTCAGCACTGGACAGTTACCTTAGAGATTCTGGCATGCTGTGATAATAGCCACATGCTCCAGCCACTAGAAATGCTTCTTTTAAGAATATAGTCTTATTCTTGCCTTCTTTCCCTCCTTTCATGGCGAGCCTCACTTTATTCTTAACAGTTCTTGGAGTTCAAGTTTGATGAAGTGCCGCATTTAAATCCTTTTGTATTAATGGAGCTCTTTTGTGCATGAAATTAGAAGTTGGTCCTGGAAGTGTAACTAATGTCTGGACAGGGCAGAATAAACTATCTAATGTTCAGAGCTGGCTAAACCATACAGTGTTCACTGATTTTCATTCTAGGCAGCATTCAGGGAAGTTTGTGGAAATCTTGCTGGTTTGATTTTGTAGTGCTTCACCCAGTTTATGTTACCCCTGTTTCCTGGATGGCACTGCTGGTCAAGGATTCCCTTCTTCCATGAACACTTTCTGCCCCATTAAAAAAGCAGAAAACCCTAAAAATGGTTCTACCACCTTGACTTTGCTAACTTCAAGGGACAAACCTTTCTATTTCATATAGGGTTTTTGATCAAAAACATATACACAATTGCATGCTACATATTTTTCTTAGTTACAACTTAACAATAAAATGCCTGATTCTACTTTACTCATGTTACCTGTAAACAGCAAATGAAGTCTGTGTGGTGGGCATCTGTAAATTATTTCTGTTGAGAAAAAGAATGCCTTATCCCCTTCAGTAACAATCTGTGTCTTTCATATGTGACAGTGTAGTTTAGATGTTTTGATAACTGTACAGTAAAGGAAGAAAACATGAATTAAAAAAAAATGGGAAAAAATTATTTCCAGTTGTGAATCTTGGAACAAACTGTAAAAGCTGGTTGAGAGTAGCACATGATGATGAAGAGCATATTATCTCTATTTCACAGGCAGAAATACTTAGACATGAGAAGATCAGGTAATTTTCCCAAGGTCATACATGAAACATGGAAAAAAAACAAAAACCCAGAATCTTGAACTTCTGATTCAAACTTGTATTCATTTTTTCATGACTGTCATTCCTCCTCCTGGTAAGGGTTTGCATACCAAAGTGCTTGCTGCTTTCTACATCAAATAAAATTTGCAACTCAGCTCACCTATCACTATTAGCCTTGGCTTTAAAAAATCTGAAACTTAGAAAAAAATATTAATGTAAAGTTCCATGGTGTTAGCAGCAAATATTGGTCTGGAAAAATATTTTTAAGATTCACTAACTTTTAGTACTGACCTAACATACCCTTAACTCCTTCATTTCACTTGTGTATCCTGAGGGGTTGTGTAAGTATTTATGCATATGATTAACTTTAAGCATCTGAAAAACTTAATAAGAAAGTGGTTTCACCAGTTTCACAGCAAAGGGTGCATCTGGGTGTGTTTAATACATTTTTGAAGTATTGAGGTTTTTGAAGGAAATGCTGTTACATTAGAGATACTGATACATTAGACTCACTTTCTTTGTAACCTTTCAGGCATGGCACTGTGTGGAAGGGTATAGATTTTCCTTTTTATTTTTCCAGTCAGTGGAAAACATTGCAGCAATTGTATGTATGCCCATAAGTGTCCCACAGCTATTCAGGAAATGTTCCTCTACAGAACTTTACATTGGAGGCTGTGTGCTATACAATGATGTAGTCTCAGATTTTTGTGTCTGTTTCCAAACCATCTTCTTGTACACTTGTGGAAGTGTAAATGTTGAGAGAAATGAGCAATGGCTTTGCTTTTACATTGTGGGTAAAACATGCCCCACAAAAATTCCCCTTAGCAAGTTATTTACATAGGTGTCATGTTTATTTTTTATGTGCATGGTGAGCTTTACTCTCAGGTTATGTCTGTGCACTGGCACAGCTTAACCAGAGCTGCAGCTCCCTCTGCTCTACACTGTACCTGAGGCTTGAATCAAGCCTGATCAAGTTACACATTCTACCTATCCTCCAAGTTACACTCACCATCAGGAGACCTACTTAGGCCATTTTTGCTGTGCTTCTGAGTCAGATCTGGTGGATTATGACTATGGGTTGCAGTGAGCCAAATGAAAGTGGCTCTTCAAAGGGTTCTCCCAATAAAGCTCCTTGGCAAGGGTTGGCTAAGATTTTCCTGGAAGTGACTGAAAATACCTTTGGTACTAAAGCTACATAAATACAGGTGTTTGTCTGAGTTTAAAAAGAAAAAAAAAAAACCAAACAAACAAAAAAAAAAAAAAAAAAAAAAACCAACCAAAAAAGAAAAAAAAAAAAAAAAAAAAAAACCAAAAAAAAAAAACCAACCAAAAAAGAAAACAAAAAAACCCCACAAAAAAAAAAAAAAAATCCAAACAACAAACCAAACAACAATCCAACCCAACTCTCCCCCCAAAAAACCCCACAAAAATCTCCCCAAAACCAAACCAAACCAAAAAACTCCTAAGCAGAAGGGTAGGGAAGAAAAGTTCACTCTGAAGAGGTGAATCCCCTTCCATTTTTTCCCAGCCACTGGGGTAGTCCTACTATTTACCCCCAGTTTCACGTGAATGTTAATTTTGAGAGCCAATTTCGTTGCCAAAAGAGTTGAGTCTTTGTAGTCTAGTATCATGTGATCTCTGTATTCAGTGAGTGAGCATTTTCCTACACTGATGTGACTCTTGCAGCATTTTCTTTGCTCTGCAAGCTGGGTATACAGAATTCCTATGCTGTGTCTCCAGAAGAGCCCTGGTGCTTCCAGAACTGCTGTAACTAGAATAAGTGTTTTCCTACAAAACAAAAAATAGTTATATCTGGTTTGTATCAGACTGCTAAGCTGGATTTGCTGTGGATAAACTTTTCTGCCTTTATTAAGCTTATACTGATGATCTGCTCAGTCTGTTCTCCATAGAAGGGAAGTAAACAGGACATCTTGTAAATCTTGTCAACTGTGAAGTTTGCATAAGTTTGAAAATGAGCATTTAGGTTATAAATTCGAGGGGGTAAGGGAGGACAATAGTCATTTAGTTACAGGATTGTGGCTCATGTCTAAAGTTGCTCAGAATTACACTAATAAGAATTTATTTACTTGTTTCAAGACTTTTATGTAAACCTATTTATAACATTCCTATGACATTAGCAACTCCAAGGCTACAAACAGAAATACTTGTTACCAGCCACTGAAATACCATTGTGTGATGGTAACACTGAGTTGCAGATAAGGGCCCTCTCTCAGCAGTGGTTTCAGCAGCAGAGGTGCCCTGTCAGAGTTACTGGGACAGCAGCACCTTTCACTGAGGGATCAGAGGATGAGGGGACTTCCTGGGATGGCCTCAGGAAAAAATGGCACCAAGCATCCTGAGGAAAATAGGAACACGTGGGAGTGGTGACTTACCCATGTTACACCCTAAAGCTCTAGAAACACCCAAAAAAGCATTGGAGGTGTCTTTGTTTACTTCTGAATGTCAAGCTTGCTGTGGGTTTTGCACATGACTTCAAAGAAAATACTGTTTGCTATCCTTACTTGAGAATGTGTGAAATCTCAATACTCAATGTCATATTCTATGATGACACTTTTTAGTTGAATAGTGGGTATAAAAATGTTTCCAAAAGCATGGAATGTGATCGTAAATTGGAAAACACATGGAGTATGTGAAAACCCTGGTTGTATGTGAAAATTGGAAAGATTGGCAATGTGTGGCTGCTGCTTTATACACTCCTTCAGTCTTGGCTTGCAGCAGCCATTCATTACAGTGGCTCTTGGCATGTCCTTTGAAGGTCCAGCACTAGTGAACAATCGCTCAGCAGTTTTGCAGAATTGCTTAAATGATCAGACCAAACAGTTTCACTGGTGACCCAAGCCTGAGTTTGTGCCCCCATGAAGGGGCAGAGCTTTTTTGTTAACTCCCAGGACTGCTTGCTATTGCTCTTGCCAGCAGCCTGCGCTGTGAACAGCTGCTGGAGTACAAAAGGCCACAGGGAAGTGTCTCAGATTTGCCCTAGTCCTGTCACACTCCAAGTCACTGGAACATGTCCAAGTGCATGGTAAGCTACAGGCGGTCTCTGCAGAACAGCCTGTACAGTTGACTTTAAGTGAAACGTGAATCATCTTAGTCCTAAATTATTTTAATCCAATCAGTCATCTGTGTTGAAGGGTGTAAAGAGACAGCAAAACCAAGAGAATGGCTGCCAAGTGGAGGATACAGGACACAAATAAATCTGCTAGGATGAGATGAAATATGAACTAATAATGATTTATTCCAAATGCCACAGGGGTTACAGTGTGGAACCACTTGTAGAGATATTCAGGTGAGATGAATTTTCTAGGCTTTCCCCTGTATGATTTTTATAGACATAGCAGAGGTGAAGGAAGGCAAAGCTGTTAGTTACACAGAGAGTACACACAAGGGTTTTGAAGTGCTCACAAACAATTTCTCCCTAATTAATATATGCTTTACAAGTCTCTTGTAAGTAGATGAGCATGAACAGCTGTAGTTCTTTTTATAGATACAAACTAATCTCTAATACATGTTGGAGTTGAAGGATACAGAGAACATGCTGTGGATTCATAAAGCTCTTCTAGTCATGGAAGTATTCTTTTTATACCCTCTAAAAGTGGAAAGGAATGCAGAAGAGTGCAGAATGCAGTCTTGAAGAATACTGCTTGGAACAAAATCATGACTGAAGCATAGGATCAAGCTATTTGTGACACATATTATATACTCCTTGTTAGCACATCAAACAGCACATGTGAGTTAGACCTATTTTCTTGACAGATTCAGTCTTTTGTGACCCATATGAAACAGGCAGCACTTGCTAATGTTTCTTTCCATCTTTCGGTAGTGTCAATAGCCTTCATGACAAAGAAAGAATTGCATGTTTCATGCTTTTAAATATTTTTAAAGCCTCAGAAATAAGTTGCAATAGAACTCCTTAGACTTTAGGAATATCTTTGAACATGCTTCCTGTTTGAAAATGTTTTCTCTCCTCTTTCTCCTTATTGCTAGCTGCATATATTATCAGTTTAATATTGTCCTCTGCTAGGAGACAATATCCTGTTGTGGTGGGTGAAGGGAGAGACTGTAACAGCTCCTGTCCATCTCTGATGACTATGATTTCATTTACATAAAAACACTGTGGATTTTGAACAGTGTATTTCTTCTGGAAGTTTATTACCAGCCTGAATTCCTCACTTTTTTCATGATTAACATTTGTCTGCTGCAGAAGTCATTATCATGTTAATTTTTAGTTTTAATAAACTTCCTTTTAATAAACCTCAGTTGGACCAAATTTTCCAGTAGTTTACTTCAAAACAATGCCCCAGACCTTCTGGAACCCACTGATTTTTCCCCTCAAAATAATAAGCTCATTACATTTTTATTGATTTTATGGCTTTTTCTGTTGTGACATAGGGAAGAATTGATTTACATAGGACAAAAAATGCCTTGCTGGGTTCCCTCCATTATTGCAACCAAAGGAAAAACTGCTGGAGGGCCTACGGGGAAGAATTGTTTCAATAGTGCTTTGTGCCCCGGTCTTTTCATCTCAGCTCCACTTTGGACTGACTGCTATGAATTGCAAAAGGATTTTGTTCACTTCTTATGAGCGAACTAGGAGAGACACCATCAAAAAGCTGAAAGTCACTATTGATAGAACTCTTTCCCTTTCCTTTCAGGGGAAAGAAGTACAATCTCATGGATTTAGTCACTGTGGAAGAAAACTCAGCTATACAAATGCTGCTGTTTAGAGAAGAGGAAAATGAAAATGACAAAGTGGGCATGATGTGGGTTTCATACATCTCTAGAACAACCATTTTTGGGGAACTAAACCTTCTCCTCCCAGTATTTACTTTTGAAAAGCACATCAAAGAGTAAACAACTTTGAAGTATCAGAAAGCAGATGTATTGACTTACCCATAAGACATTTCAATTTCAAAACATTGCTTTGTATTCTGCATTCTTCTTATGAAACCTGCTAAAGGAAAATCAGGAGTTTCATAATAATCTCCTATAGCTCTGTGGGAGTCAGCTGAGAATGGGTTAAAATAATCTCTTAAACCACTGTTGGAAAAGAAGCTAAGTATGGAAAGGACCATAGCCTTTTCCTCAACTCTTACTCCTTTCTCTTTCCCTGTCTCAGAAATTAAAATAAAGATATGAGACTTCAAATTACTGCTGAAGTGCATTGCCTTTCATTGGACTGTAGAAGAAAATGGGGGAAAATGTGTCATTAATGAGAGAAGGGGGCACTGACTGTGTAATTAAATTTACATTTGGTTGAGAAACTTCACAATAATGAAGAAACCATCTTCAGGAAGTAATGTACATTTCCCCCCAAATTTCTCAGCTTTAGCTCTGTAATAGCTTTGAAGTTAATACACTAAGTGAACAAAGCCAGTTTTGAATATTATACTTCCCTTTCTAGGTCAGGTCTGTGCAGTGATGGGAATGTATGTGAGCAGAGTAAAATCCAAATGAAATAATTTTTTTCATGAGCTGCATAAAGAAGAAATATTAAAATGACAGTGTGACTCAGATGAAGATGTGATCCACTGGAGAGAGTTCTGATGCTGTAAAGATCACTCCTTATGTTTTCATCCTTGCTTGTGCTGTGTCTTTGTAGGAGCATTTCAGACCAGTCTAGGAAGGTATTCTGGATTCAGCCAGTCCACAGCTGTTCCAGGGCAGTTGGCTAAGGTGATATTCAGGCTTGCACCACTCAACTGCTGGACTTCTTGTTCTGCCTGTGACTGCTGGATTTTGGATACAGGAAACCAGAGTTGTATCTAGAAGGCAGCTCTACTCCTTGGACACTGCTGCATGTTATTGTAATACTGGGTATCTGGGCTGAAGATGATCCCTGGTGAGACTCTCCTTTTCTTTGTCCAATACTGTTCAGGCTCTCACTTTTCTAAAGGATGTAAAGATTTACAAGAAATGGACAACACAAACATCTACAAGGAGATCTCATTGAATCATCTATTAAAAATGACATATATTTAGCACTTTGCTACTCCGCATGGCTGAAAAGCAAACTTAAATGATGGAGGAAAAAGTAGATCTAAACATTTTTTTAATATTTCTTTAATAACTTATGAAAAAAAAAAAACCAAACCCCCACGTGCTAATGTACTAAAGCATTAAAGACTTTGCATTTGCTGCTTAACTGCTGGTCTACTTTGAAGAAAGACCAGGCTAATGACAGCACATTCAGCTATGAACAGAAATGCTGTGAATATGCTCAGACAGCCTATGAATTCAATTGGGTAAAGAGTTTCTCCATAAAGAGGGACTACTTAGGGTCATTGGGCAAGAGGTGATGTAAAATGTAGTGTTAACAGCATGGATAATTTGAAGGGCGAGGCAAACTCCATAATGAGGTAAAAATTGAGGGAAAGATTAACTAGCATTTTTTGACAATAAGCAGTGTTAGCTGTCACTTGCAGAGTACCAAAAAATCAGTTAGGATGAGGCTCACAGTAGCTCATAAGGATCATTGCTAATAATAAAGAGACAATTTAAGGTGATTGTATTACATTGGGTTTAGCGCTGCCTTGTTTTCATCTGTCAGCTCTTTGCTTTTATTTCCATGTCTGCTGAGAATTAAGGCAAGTTGACTCACTCGTGAGAGATGTCAGATATTTTTACCCATATGCTGTAGCTGTGTTAGATGAAGAAGAAACAGACACTAATATAAGATACAATATCTTACTGAATAGGTGACATGGCATATTTCAAAAACTGACCTTGATTTCCTCCAAGCTGCATGCTTTCGATGTTTGCTGCAACCCAAAACAGAGAACATTAAATAGTTAACAACCTCATTTTGCACAGCAGTACTTACCACAGGACTAAGGCTGCCTCAGAGATATGAGCCATCAGAATGGCTGTCTCAGCTTAGCATGTACATCATTAATATAAAGGTGGCACAAAGTTAATGCTTCCATATTCCACTATGGAAATTACAGACCTCATTAGAGGACTTACTAAATTCAAGAAAATATTCAGGTTCCTTGAAGAAGCTGAAACTTCAGAAGAATCCTGTAATACCTATCTTCAACTTCTGCTTAGTTTCAGCAATGGCCTACCCTTTGTGGTCATGTTTTCTGCATTGTTCTGGGAATATTGTGTAATTTTTGCATCTCAAAAACAACTTAATAATTTGTGCCCAGGGGCTGGGATTGTCATTAGTTTTTGTTACCAAACATTAAAATAATAGTTCTTACAGTAGGTGTAGCCATGTACTCTGTGACATTCAATTCCACCATCAATATGACATCAGCATCTACAGCTGTCTGAAAAATGAACACAGATAAGACTGATGTAAATGACATAGAGGTATGTCACAATATCTGACATATGCAAAATGCATAGGGGGAAAAAAGAGGACAGCAGAGGACTGAAAAGCAGTGATATATTAAAGATAACCTTTTTTTCTACATCTTACCATATTTGTTCATTTGGTAACAAATGGTGGGACAACCAAGATCAATCAAGTAATTTGGACAGTGAAAGACAAATATTACTAAATACTCACTTAAAGCCAAACATGAGACAACTCTCCATTCAGATGTTAAGTTCTCTAAAACAGCAGCAGAAATACAATGAAGACAGCTGAATAATGAACCAGGGTGGGAATAAAAAGCTGATGACCTTTTACAGCCTCTAAGTCATTACTCATTGTGTTAACTCCTAGGTTATCCGCATCTTCTTGGCAGGAGCCTTCATGATTAATTATGGTACAATGTGCAGATTTGTTAACTTGTCAGTTTTTAGAGAATTTAGGTATTACACAGTATATTACCTTCCCACAATTCCCAGAATCCTGGCTTGTCACTTTGGCTCTTATGTCACTAGTCTGAGTTGTGTCTTTATCTGTATCGTAGGAAATTTGTCTTCTGGCAAGTCTGGAGAACATACTGGGAGTATCAGTTTCTGTTTCAGTACAGCCCTAAAATTAATACAGCAAAAACATTCACTCTAGGTCTCTTAGACTTTCATCCAGTTTGCCCCAGTTTTACCTAGACAGAAATAATAAAAGAGACAGGCATTGTATAAAAGACATTTCACAAAAGTTCTGCCATATTTAATTTCATAAAATGTCTGCTTATAAGAAGTACAAATAAAACTATCAACTCTGTTGCATATAAAATTCAGCTTACTTTTTTTTTTTCCTCCACAGGATGCACTGCAAAATTTGAAAGAAAATAGTGCTTCATTACAATCTATTGTTGAAACTTCTCTGATGCCTCCTGTAGCTCCAAGGAGACAGTGTTTCCACAGTGCTACCCACTTAGGAAGCACAGGTGTTTGGAGCAATTTGGGCCAGTTTCCAAAGTGGCTTGGGTGGAAGCAGAAGTAAATAGAAGGAAATGTCTCAGGACTGCAGAATCAGTGCTTTAGATATATTTTGTTTCAGTAAGGAGTCCTGGGTTTATAAACTTTGTTCCAATTAATGGGAAAAGAAAACCATGTTACTGAGGAATCTGTTGGTTTTTTAAGAATCAAGATTTGCAGAGTAAGAGATACACTATAAAGATGTTCCTTTTCTATTAGACAGTTTTAAAACCATCCACCTGACTGGAGGCTACCAGCCAGAAGTATTTCATTTTGATTGGACTGAGAAGTCAAAAGAACAGAGAGGGCAAAGAAATTGAAATGTCACTGTTAAAAACAACTGTCATAATTCAGCACTTGGCTGGGTTAGATGCAATTATTACCCTGTGAAAAAGAATTGCCAATAATTTTTTCTTTTCAGTTATTTGGAAATTTAGCTTGAAATTACTGCAATGAACTAACTATTATGCTTATTTAGTTAGTAATATAACTTTGAGTTACAGAAGGCAGCCTGGATGCCAAATACTTGCCCTGTTTTCAGCTGCTGTGTAAAACATTTGTTTCCAGTTAGACTGGCAGCAGCAAGCTGTTGAGGTCTTCTGTGAGAAAGATTCTGTAATGGATTTACTGATTTGTCTATATCTGATGTATATATATATGTTTCCAAATGCATCCCATTTTCAGAAAGCATTATCTATTTCATTACAACCTTGCTTTCACTAGAGAACTATTTTCTGACTAGCAGTTTCTTTTTTCTGCATCCAGACTGCGAATCTGTGGTGAGACAAGCACAACCTAAAAGTATGATCAGACTTTCAACTGAGCTCTATGCTACCTTTATTGTTGCTTATAGTTAAGGCTTTATAAAGTAACACTTTACATTCTAAAATTCCTGTTCCATCTTTCCACTCTTCCTTCAGTGTCACCAACCATCAAGAAGAAAATTATCTACATTCTGCTTTTACACTTAGCCTTCTGTCTTTAATTTTGCTTTGTCCCTCCACTTTCTCTGGAGTTTTTATAACAAGCACCACAATGCATTTCACTTAAGGAATCTACCACTTTGAAGGACTCTATATGAAGATGAATTGCTTTGCAATTAAAAATGGGTGTATGGGAAGTGTCTCCCTTACTGATTCACTGTCAGAGAGAGAAGACAGTCTCATTTTTCCTTTCTGCAGCCCACTTATCTCAGAAGACTGGCTGGTTACGGTCGCTCGTCTGGAGGACTGGTAACTGCTGAAGGACCGTGAGTCTTTAGGAGAAACTCTCAGTAGGGGTCCAAGGCAAGGAACATATGTTGCAATGGCTCTTCTAATGGATAAGAGGTAGAACCAGTCAGATTTTTTGTCTGTTAGCACAAAAATTCAATCATCATAAACAATGCATTTATTCAGAGATGAACCAATGCTGCATGGACTGGAAAATTACTGGCTACAAAAAGAGTTTTCCAGATATCATATCACCCTGCAAGATCACTTATTCACAGTGTTCTGCAGAACTCAAATTTATTGCTTGGCAGGGATAAGGGCATTAAAATATAACTCTTGGAACTGAAGGGAGCTATTAAAACAATGTTTTATCTGCTTTCAGCTTAATCAGAACAAAAATAAAATTCTGTCCCTTTAAACTGAACCTTCCAGAAGTACTACATAATGAATTATTTTAATCTTCCCCTAAGCAGCTATTCTAGCTCCTCTTACACATCTGTTTGCTGGCTATCTGTAGAGTTGCACAGAATGTGCATTTATGTTACTGTACTACTTTGCTCATATGCAGTGTTAGGAAACTCTAGCCTAGCTTTCCTCTTCCTGACAGCCTTCCCCATGAAGATGTTCCTGCCCACCTCTTCTCTATTCAGTTCCTCAGTAGATCTTTGTACGTGGTGAAAGAACAGTCTATCTGTGGCATTGCTGCCATCTGTCAAATCTCACTGCCTGCATCTGAACTTGGAGTGGTAATGACCCTTCAATTTTACCTGCCAGAGGAAATACTACCTGAAGTGTGAAAGCCTGGAGAAACATGAGGAGGATTCACAAAACAGGGAAGGGTGGTTTGGCTCACTGTATTTCTTCTCTCACTGGCCTGGTTAACGTAACAAATTGCTATTTGCAACACTGCCCAAATGCCTGCCTCTCATGAAGACAGTTAAAAATTTATGGTGCTTTCTTTTGAGATGGAAAGGTTTCTATCTTTTATCATGCAATAGGTAAATACAGATCAGTATCCATAAATGTCTCTAACTACCATCTGCTCAGGAGTTTGTTCCAACTACAAATTCCACTGACATTTCTATGGCACTGAGGAGTGTTCCTGGGGAGGGCAAGGCTGTCCCACAGAGTTAAAATGAGCAGGTGAAAGAGAGTTTGGGTACTTGATCTAAAAGTGACAAATTTACTCTCAGATTTTCTTTGCTGTATTAAACATGTAGGAGTGAACTTACCTGTATTTGGGGTGAGTGATGGCATAAATGATGGGGTTATGGATGACAGAAGCTTTGGCAATCACAGCTGGTATGGAGTTCATGAATGGTGTTAGGACGTGGGAATACCTAGAGTAATGCAAACACACCATATATTTACTATTGAGTTCTGCATTGTCTATGCAGTTATACAGTGGTAAGACAGTGCTTTAAGGCTCTAGGGAGAGTTAAAGAGGAGTTCTGTACCAAAAAGTGAGAGAACAAATTGTACATCCTTTACCGGTAAAGATCAACATCAGTCTAATT
The DNA here is from genome assembly GCF_017590135.1 of Pyrgilauda ruficollis. NCBI lineage: Eukaryota > Metazoa > Chordata > Aves > Passeriformes > Passeridae > Pyrgilauda > Pyrgilauda ruficollis. The sequence goes on along the minus strand of NW_024509210.1, from coordinate 5,510,245 downwards.
AGATTTCTGAGAAATATGATTTTTCTTGGGTTTTTTCTGGTAGTACTTCACTAGTATGACTCAGGATTGTGGTTATTCCCACGCTGTTTAACCTAGGGACGATGTCAGCCTTTAAGAAGGCCTCACCATCCTGGTAAGGAAGTTTCTCATCATACTATGGGTATATATATGCTCTGTGATGACGTGGAAATGGTTTGCCAATTGCAGTGTAAGAGCCCTTTCATCAGCTGCCTGTTGAGATGCCATTTCACCTATTAAGGCTTTGCCCTGATAAGGATAAGGATGTTCTCTATGTGCAATATTTAACATGGTTTCTCCTGATCATACTTTGAAAACATTGATTAGAGGTATAAATCTTCACATTTTCTGGATAACATGCAGTGTGACCTTACTGGAATGGAGATTTTGACCGTGAGCTGAGACAATGCTTTGATAAGGCTGTTTCTGTTAGTTCAGCTAACAGAAACAAACAGTGGCAAAGCCTTCTGTTTAAGCTAAGCATTCTTGTGTTTAAACTAATAATTCCCAGAAAATGCAACCTGTAGGCTAAAAATATTAGAGAGCATGACTGTGTGCTATCTCACTATTCCCCATTCAAAATATTTTCTAAAGGAATTAAGGTTCTTCCTTCCTTTTTCATATGTTGTTGCTCTGTCAGATGAGTTGTCTTTAGTCCAAGACTATAGCCACAGACTCTATGTCTGCCTCCCATATGTAGCATGCAGTGAGATTTTATCTGAGTCCCTTGCAATAAAATTTCACAGAAGACATCCAGGCTTGGTTATTAATCTGAAAAATCCCAGTAGGATTGCCTAAAAGACAGCTCAGAAATGGAAAAAATCTGAATGAAGCTATGTTGCTATCCAGATATCTTTATAAGGAACGTTTAAAATTGCTAATTTCTAACATTCTGCAGAATTAGAAAATTATTCATGTGTTCAGATTTTTGAGAGTGTGAGACATGGAGCAGGAGTCAAGTTCAGCAGGTACTTGATCCTCCTAGGGCAGATGCTGAATTCTATGTGACAGCACAACAGTTCTACATAGTAGTCAGCTTAAAGCATTCCCTAACTGATTTTCTTTTAGGTCTCTTACAGTACTGCAAGGTAGCTGTGCTTCATTTCTGTGTCTCCTTGCTTCTCCTCTGTGTTAACTGATCACAAGTCACCAGTGGAGGATGTCCAGTACCTAAGTTCCCCTTTGACAGGAAATGGGACACTAGGACACATGCGAAGGGTTCGTGTTTCTGAGTGAGGAGCGTGTTTACCTTCATATAGAAAATGTTCATGGCAGCTGGGAATCACCTGTCTGCATACAAAGAGAGGATCCACTTCCCTCCGTTTTTTTTTTTTCTTCTTAAACCTAAGATTTTAGAGGTGCTGTGTTTAGGAAACTGCCTTTCTAAGCAGTTGCGATGAAGCCCAGCAGTGGCCTCTTTATTGGGTGTGTAACAAAAATCACCCTTGTCTCCCAAAATGCTCCATAGTAAGTAAATTTGAGCTGTGTGTCAATTTTAGGAACACCTACTTTTTATCTCTGACTTGAAAAATACAGAGAAGTGTTTTCTACTGTCATAGGAATCGTCCAGTTGAGGTTTTGCAGGTGACAAGCCTTCCTAAAAGAGACAGTCACACATACTTTAGAGAGGCTAAACTGAAGCAAAGGAAAATTCACATCTTAAGGTGGGAGAAATAACCACACAGAACCAAGGCATCTGGATTCCCAATCCATTATTTATGCCTGGAGTGTATCAACTATCTGGGGTCAAGCTAAATGTTTTAGTACTATCATACTTCCATTGAAAATACTGTATAAAATGCTGACAAATAGATAAAGAACATGCTTTGATGATTTATGTTTATGATCTTTTATATCCAGCATCAAAAAGCTTCCAATACCTGTATGTACTAATTTTGAATTTGCATATACATGCAAGGAATTTTAGCAGTTTGATGTGACACAAAAAGAAAATGAGTATACTTTGGTATATTAAAGAAGTAGATAAAAAAAAGAGAATCAACCCCTGGGAGGATCTTTTTGGAGTGCTTTATTTAGCATTTTGGTGCTAAATAAAGTTTTGAAAGTTCAAATATCCTAGCATACAGAATGCATTCAGAAATCTTCGCATGGCAGTTTATATTGCCAGTAATAATATTCTTGTTTTCTTTCTCTTTTTTTGAGATTTTCTTAAAGTCAAACTAAGAAAAAGTTAGTCAGCATGTGCCCCATTTGTCAAATATTGCTCCTAAATATATGAATGTTTTGGACATGCTTCAGATGTCAAATGTGACAAGTAGTTTTGACTTTCATCTGTCTTTTACAGTTCCACATCTTCTGCTTTCACTGAATATTGCTTTGCTGAGACATTTATAATTACCCAGCAAAAGCTACCAGAGCAACAACAGAGTATGGTGACCAGGAAATGACAAAAAATGAGATGACGATCAGTGCAATTTTGGCCATCTTCCACTCATGTTTCATCCTCTGATACTGTTTCTGGAACTCTCTATTTCCACATTTGCATCCAAATGTCTGAATAGACCTAGGGAAAATAAACATACAACAGCAAAAAACAAAGGTAGGGAAGTAAGCAGATAGCTTAATGAAGTGGTACAACAATTACTCTTCTGCTACTTTAGGCTAAAACTCGTGCACTTTTATTGCACGTTAACGCAAGTACGTGACCCATCCTTCCCAATTCGATGTACTTCTGTTGGACTAATCAGTAGCAAAATCCACATGTGCTTCAATGAAAAAAAAATAGCAGAAAAGTACCAAAAGATTTTCCACATAAAGCAGGTATTCAAGCCAATTGAATGATGCTGAGTTAAAGACACTTAGAGGAGTCTTTGCTTCCCTGGGTCCTGTTTTGCTACCTTGCTGTCACTTTGTATTTCTGAGCTAAGTGACCGGATCCACGGGACTGGTACCCACAGATGGCACATGGAGTGGCAGGTTGCCCTTTACATTTAAAGCAACAGCTTCTTGTTTCAGAGTCCTGCTATTAATCCTTTAATCTCCTTTTTTATTTAAATTCATAGTTCAAGTCCATCTATTTTTCTGTGAAGTAGTTATTTATACACTGTCATTAGGTGTTTTTGAGATCCCTTTTGTTTTTATTCTGGTTGGTTAATTTCTGTACCCTTTTCCATGTCATTAGATAATACACTGATAAGCTCAGGCCTAAATTCAGAGAACCATATGTCTTACCATGTTGACTATTGACAGAATTCTTGCTTGGTTTTCTGTTTCAGTTGTGCTTACAAAATAAATGTGAGAAACATCCCCATTTTCTTCTTTGTTTTAAGAAGACAGTCATTTAAATGCAAGGATAAAAATTTAGGACTGTTGGCTACTTACTTGTTGGCCTTCTTGATAGCCTCAAAGATAGAGACATAGCTGTATATGATAGCAATCAAAGGAATGAAAAAGACAAAGCAGAAAAGCAGCATCGTGTAGGCACGGACTGATGGTGTGAAAGTCATGTAGTCCCAGGAACAGGAAGTCAGCAAACCCTCAGGAACATATGCACCTAGAAAGGAAGGCAGGCATAAACCATGAAGCGAATATTATTCTGAATGCAGAATTAGAGAAGATACTCAGAATAATATGGGATTTAGTCCTATTCTCTGAAAGGGAAAAAAGGGTTTAAAAGGATAAACAATTCTTCATGTAAAGAACTGTTATATTTTCTTTTATTTTGTTTCCCTGTTGTATTTATGCTTAGCAGTCTAAGGCTTCAGAAAACTGAGTAATTTTGCTTTACTCTTGAATATTGTTTAAAACTCATCACAGTAAAAGGGAATCTATTCAAATACCTATTTGGGTCTAGGACCAGACCTGTATAGTTTTTAAATATCTCAATTTCCTGTCAAATTGCTGTCTTCCTAAGAAGTCAAACCAATTGCTCTAGGTACCACTTTTCTAAGCATGTGCAGATAAGATAAATTTAGTGGGCAAAAGAGAAAGATTAATTTTGTCATGAAGAGAAAGAAATAATTTTGTCATGAAGTAAAGCTGAGTAGAAGTAAAAAAAAAAACCCAAAAAACCCATATGTAATGTTTTGTCTGAAATAAAATGTATTATTTTTAAAGGAACTGTTTCAAACTGTTAAGTAAATAAATTGGCAATAGCAATGTTTTTTTACTTTGGAATTTTAATTTTAACTGTTTATGCTGATATTTTCTGTTCCACTCTTAAAAATATTGCACCAGATGTTCTCAAATGCATCTAATTACAGTGTGAGAGTTCATACTGTGGGCACTATTGCAATCTAATTACAAGATAATAACACCCTTCAAGCAATTATTCCACCTTCTTCAACTGAAAATCTATAATCTGAGGCTATATTGTCATTTTGTTATTCTAACAGCTCCTCACTCAACTAAAGACTGCTTTTGTCAGTATTGCAGTTTGCCTGCTTAAGCATGCTTCATATTTACGGGGACCAGAATGGCAAAAATATGACAATAACAAAACTCTGCTGAAATTCTACTCAGTACCTGAGTTGGTTGTTGCATCCTTTACTAGTCAAACATGTCTATGTTCTCACCTCAGCTGGCAGACACATTCTCTTCAGGAATTAGGGAGCATAATGGTGGGCTGGGGTTTTGAATGATGTGTTCATGCTAACTTAGTGACTGCAGCTGGTGACTCTCAGGAAATAAACTTAATGGTAGTGAGGCAGATTCCAGTGAGGAAGAATAACAGAAACTCACTTGGTCATAAATTGCAATGATCAAGGTGTTGAATGAATGTTCCAATTTCCATGTGTGGAATTCACATTCACAAAAGCATTTTAGTTACTACTAAATGCCATGCTTATTGGAAGCCAGTGACAACACCAATGAGTGAACAGAGAAAGTTCACTAAGTGCAATTTGTCCATCCAAAACGCAGTCAAGACTTACTGAAGATCTTCCTGGCACAAATGCTCAGACTCTTTTATGTGAATGGAAAGAATTAGATTGACACTGCTGTCTTAGACAGCACTTTCAAAGAGGAAAAAGCATCAGAAATAACACAAATACATTTATTGAACTTATATATTGTTAAATTTGATTCAATGGAAGTAGACATGGGATAATGAGCAGGCACATTCTTCATAAATTTTGGCCATGAATTTATCTGCTGTCCTTTATGGAGCAAGTAATGTATTTAAGGAAAAGTGCCACTGTGATATAATATGCTGTAATACCCACTGCATTCTTTTTTTTTCATTAGAGACTTTCAGTTTCAACATGTAGTTCATCTCTTTTTTTTTTCAAATTGGTCTACTCAAGCCTCAAATGTGAGCTATTAATTCAACCCTCTTCTGTACCTATAACTGGTCTTTTATCCGGTACTATGAGGGCAAAAAAGTTTTATTGCAGTTCACTTACTCCATCCAAAGAAGGGTGGGAGACTCCAAGCCAAAGAGTACAGCCAGACTCCTACCAGGATTATTAGGGCCTTCTTCTTTGACGTCACTCCAACAGAAGCCAGAGGTTTAGTGATGACAAAATATCTGTCCAAGGCAATCACCATCAAAGTGATCATAGATGTAATGCCAAAAAGAGCTCCGCAGAAGGCATACAGCTCACAGCCTTGCAATGAAGATGACAGAAGTAGCAGTGAAATTAATCTGCCCATGCTAATTATTTCTAGGAGAGTTCAAGTCTGTGTTTCTTATGAACTAATGTCTTCTGGAATTTGTAAAGCAGTGAAAGTTGAGTTTTCCTGCAGTTATAATGCTTCAAAGCTGCTGTCTTGCTAATTACATTATCCAAGGAGATAAACTTCACATATTTTGTTTGCATCAATTGCTGGAGACAGTGATACTTAACATATTTTCACTCACTGATTTCTGGTGTTTCTAGTGGGATCATTTCAGCACTACATTAATATCTTGTTTAACTCCAGTTTTACTGCAGGTCCCATAGAAGCAGCTGTTTTGCTTAACAATGGGATATAGTTACTTTGGTACTGTTCATATTGCAAGGACAGCAAAACTGAAGTAAATACGAATATATTAATGAGTAATTTAGCTGAAGTAAATATTCAGACTATGAATATATTAATGAGTGATTTTAATTGTTCAAACAACCTAAGGATTAAAAGCAGTGGTTTGGATTAGTTTTAACATGTATGCAAATGAGCACTTAATGGAAGTAAAATAAAAATATGCTTTTGGTCATATGACATCAAAATAGCAATTTTACTTCTGTGAGTTTCCTTTCTGTCAGTACCGGTTCAAGAGCCTTCCTCTTATAACAGTTATATTGGAAGAATGAAAGCACCTTTATTCCATATTTTCTTACTACACTACAGGAAGTGTAGAATTTCTGTTGTGAAAAATCAGATTTTCCAGGCTTTCTTGCCTCACTATGCCAGGTGCAAGTCCGAGCACAGGTAATTTAGAAGCGCTTTTAAGCTGGTGTGCTGAGGGGGAAGTGCTTCTTTGTCAGAGTACTCCAACAGTCATCAGGTGACTGGGGAAGAGCACTGGCAAGAAGATTAGTGCTGTGCCTCACGTTGCCAGTGATGCCTTTGTATCTGTCTCATTCATGTAATTTCCCTCTCATAATAGCAGTGTATTTATTGCACACAGACACAAATATTCAATGAAATGTGTCAACACTGAAACAATGTTGAGAAATGGTCTCAAAATTGCAAAAGTACCTGAGGGTACTCTGAGATTAACTGCCACTATGGTAAGAACAAACATAGTAAAATCTTAGAACGAATATATATACAAACCTGTCTCACCAAAAATCCAGTGTTTGTAGAGGCTGCTGGTGAAAAAAACTGGAGACTGTGTAATGGACATCAGGAAGTCACTAATAGCTAGATTGATGATGAGTATGTTGGCTGGAGTCCGAAGGCTCCTACTCCTACAGAGATCAGAAGAAATGTTGCTAAACACTTTGTACTGTTAATTATGCTGTTACTTCTTCCTGTGAGCTCACAAATCCCAAGGGACACTCCATGGTAAGCTAAAGGAGAGTGCTTCTTGTTTCCCTCATGAGGGAACACAAGCAAGGCCCAGTTTTACACCCTTATACTCCTGCATTTTACAGGATTGTTTGATAACCAGCTCAGTGATGGGGATAAATCACACTGTTCTTTAAATATTCTAACCAGTGCACTGCATGTCCATGATTAACAGGAAGATAGAGTTGGCGTACACTATGGATGTCTGGATCTGGGCTGTGTTAAGCAGAAGAAGGGGCATGCATTTTCTACTGCTGATAAGATCAACAGTGGCTTCCTAATACAGGGATTAAGCAAACTCACTACGAACCCCATCAAGCACTTTGTTTTACTGACACTCATTTCACTGGCCCAAACTCGGTGTTTAAAGGAGCAATAAGCAGCTTTCAGTGTATTCTTCCTGCTTTTGTTATTCATAATATTACACTACCATGTTTTAAAGGGTACACATAAAAACTCAACCAAGAGCTCTTCACTTTGGGGCTCAGTGCAACTACTTAGCTCCTTTTTCAGTTCCAGTCTTGCACTGGTCCAGAAACAATCACTAGGACCACCATCCCCTTTCTGTCAATTTAGGAGCAAGGAGGTATTATTAGTAAGTGCTTATGGGTTGTTTGTAGTCTGTGAAGTCCCTGAACACATTTCTGTTTCAGGCAGCTGGTTCTCTTATGGTTTGTCATTACCTGAGGCTGCTTTGTAAGCACCCAAACTGTTTTCTGAATTTCTGATGTACTTGTTACTTAGCTAACAGTATCCCTTTCTGCCTTCGTATCACCTTCAAATGAAGACAAGCTGTGTCCTAAAGTGAAAGTGCCATAACTGGATTTCCTGTATGGGACCATCCAAAGAGCTAATGTACTCATCCTCATGGCTCATGTACTTCATCCTCACATATCTGATCTGCATCCCAATACCTTTTCTCTTCTTAAGGCCACTGCCATTTTCACTTAAGTATGCCATTCTACTCTGAATGAATGTGCTGAAACCTACTGCCCATAAGTACAGGCTTGAGACCAAGACAACTTCCATCTACAATCCAGTGATCTAAGTTAACACAGCCAAATTATCCTATAATTTGTTGCTGTTATTTTGGTTTATTACATTTATGCCTAAAGACTAATCAAATAGAAGTTCAGTGGCTTGAACATCATGTCAATGCTCTGCTTCAGTGTGACAAATCGGACACAGAATGAGGAGTGAATAGGAATGGTGAGCATATGACATTGTTGTCAGAAATCCAATTTCCCTCAGATAGAAAAGTTGGAATGTGACTTTAGTTAGAAGGAAACAAGCCAATATTGGAAAATGTGAAAAAAATGGGACATGGTCACTAATGAACAGGGGGGGAAGGAAGAAACTGACTAATAAGAAACAGGAGGAAGGAAACATCTATAGAGCAGATTTGTGAGGTACAGAGGTGTAAACCAGCCTATCAGTTCAATGCAGACACAATTAGCCAGTAGAAAAAAATTCACTGTAACATTTCTGCTTTGGCTGCATTTCTACAGCTTGGAATATCTGGGTGGTTCTTTGCAATCTTGCTAACAATTTTGCTGTGGCTGTGGTTAATGGGAAGAAGTCAGAAGGAAATGGCAGGTTGCCACTCTTTTCCTACAGCAATGTCTCTTGGTGCATTTTACTCTGCCAGTGAAGAAGTCTGACATTATTCCTGGACTGTGTTTGCAGTACACAGTTCAAGTTCATACATTTGAATATTTAAAAAGACATTCAAAAGAAACGTACCTGCAGAAAGCGTAGACGACCAGGAAATTACCCAGAGTTCCTGTAATCCCCACTAGAAGGATGACAACTCCAATTGTATAATGGGCATGATCTGGGACATCCACTGTGGGAAAGGCACGAGGAGCATCTTGCACTGTCATCTTCTGTGAAGCAAATAAGAGGTCACAGGTATATTGCCAAACTTTTCTGAACAAGCTGGCATGTGCTTCTCTAGAAGGGAAAATAGTCAAGAATGCAAAAAGAAAACAAGCAAAAAAAGTCAGAATAAATTCAAATTCCATTTACTGTTGATCATCTTTGGAGCATAAATATGCCATCAGCAGTGCAAAGGGCAAAGGATGGTTTGTACGCTTACTGTCAATTTAGAATTTTGGTGAAGAAAAGCAACCTATTCTCTCCCAAAAGAAAAATAAGGATGTAGAGGAGAAAAAGGTACAGGAAGGGACCTGTTTCATTGCATCTGATATCAGGTAATGCAGTATTTAACAACAAGTAAACTTCCTATAGATTTAATTTCAGGAAAGTTTCTGTACCTGTGAAGTGCAATTTCAGTTGTCCTCTGACATCACAGACTAGACTTCTCTAAGTAGAAATGTTCTATGGATAAATAGGCATTTACTCCTCTAGCACTACGGCCACTTCATTTTTCCCCACTGAATAACACTGCAATTTGAGCTGGCCTCAAGAGCTGATTACCAAAAGCCTGGCAGCTTGAATAAGAGTCTTTTGGAAACTAAATTAAGGATCAGAAAAACTAAACCACAAATCCTTTATACCTTATGCCTGGTTTCCACACCAATTCTGGTTTTGGTCTGCCTGAATCAAGGTATTGTGCTCTCTGTGAAGTATTTCATAAACCACTTGATTGAAGCATTTGTGTCTTAATCAGTTAATAACTCACAGCAGAATTCAGTAGCCAAGTCTGAAGACTGCAGTATTGGAAATGGGTATTTTTGGACAATAGAAGTGGACATTACTTCTGAATGCATCTGTGAGGTTGGGCTGAGGTTATTACAGGCAATGTGGATTTAAAACCAATGTTCCAGTAGCAAGAGGTGAACCCCAGGAGTGCCTGGAATTCTGGATGAGATTGCTTTGTGTGCTGAAGATCTGCCCACAGCAATCCTCAACCACCAGAGTGCACTCCCTGGGTTTCTACATTAGCAGCAATGAAATGCTGGACAAATACTCTGATCTTAGAGAAAGAAAATGTAGTTCTGGCTGTTACTGTAATTGGAGCAAAATGTTAAGTTTGATGCACTAACTGAATGACAGTATCACAGCATTTATGGTTCAGGTTCCTGCAGCAAAGTGGAAGTTGGCATAACATCATTAACATCAATGGGCATCTTGCCCAGCTAGAAATTGCTGTGCTCAACACGCTGCCAGTAAACTAACTAACAAAAATAATCCCATACTAATAGCAAGTGGATAGGGAGAGTCTGAGATAAAACTCTTTTAAGAAAATGAGATCAGGTGTTCTTTGGTTTGGGTTGGTTTTATTTCTTCTTAGTCTTGTGGCTAGAACATTTTTAAACAGCTGTTCTACAGGGAGTTAATTATGATTATTAGTGGAATGGAGATTTCTGATGTTTTTCCCTGTAGCTATCCATTTAATCAGAACTAGATCAATGTAATAGAAATGAAGCAACTAAAGGAGTTTGTTTTGGCTATGAAAAACAGATCAAAGTGTCTTTAATTTGAATTAAATTTGTGGAGCACTAAGGACAAGGAAAAATTTGAAAGATAAATATAAATACACAGAGAAATCGCAAGAGAGGTAAAATTAGTTAAGGGAAAACAGAAGACTTTAAAATCACTTTTTAATGAAACAAGTTCAGAATCAATAAAAGTGTCAAGTGTGGGAAAAAAAAAGAATAATACTTATACTGGAGCAGTGATAGGGCATAAATTATAAAACTACATATATGATCAGGAAAAGGTGTGTGGCAAAAGGAATAAATTCGCATTTTAGTGTGGAGCTCCTGTAGGCCTTGGATTTTTACTAGAGGATACAACTCAGCTGCTCTCTAAGAGATAAAAATCACTTACTAACAAAAATTCATTTCACTATTTTCATTGGAAATACAATTATTATTTTTACGTCAAAGAAAGGCACTAGTTGATCAGGGTGGCATTAGATCAGGCACTAAGCACTTCAAATCCATCACTAAGTTGCATACATACACACAGCTTCCATAGTAGAAGACAAAAATACGTGCCTGTATCGAGTTCAGCCCTCTGTCTTCTGCAGTAATCAAAAGAAAGAACAGGGAGAAAAAGATAGTGCTTGAGAAAATCAGGTCAGCAGGATAATCAAGAAATCAGATAATTCCCAAAGCCTTTCTCTATTTAGTTTCTCCAGTGCATTAGCCCTGTTTATTCTGTCTTCTATTATCATCACACAGTACAAGTACTTGGTTGGCAGGGGAGAATAAAAATCCCCGTTGCAATCCATATTGTAGTACTTGTCCTTTGAGAATACTCTGAACAACTACTTCAGTTGCAGTGATAATACACAGCAGTGTTGCCTTGCATGTTTTGTGTTCAGTCTTCTTTCTATAAGCACCTCATCATGAAGATATTTAGACTGGGACTGGCACTAGTAACATTTTGTTGGCAATATGGACAGTGGGATCGAGGGCACTCTCAGCTGCTTTGCTAATGACACCCAGCTGTGTGGTGCAGTCAATATGCTGGAGGGAAGAGATTCCATCCTGGAGAGGGACCTGGACAGGCTCGAGAGGTCAGACCATGCAGAACTCATGACGTCCAACAGGGCCATGTGCAAGGTCCTCTGTGTGGATCAGGACAGTTCCAAGCACAAATATAGGCTGAGTGAAAAAGGGATTGGGAGCAGCCCTGGGGAGAGGGTCTTGGGGGTGTTCATAGGATCATAGAATGGTTTAGATCAGAAGGGACCTTAAAGATCCTCTAGTTCCAACACCCCTGCCGTGGGCAGGGACACCTTCCACTATCCCAGGTTACTCAAAGCCCCATCCAGCCTGGCCTTGGACACTCCCAGGGATGGGGCATCCACAGCTTCTCTGGGCAATGTGTTCCAGAGCCTCACATCCTCACAGTAAGGAATTTCTTCCTAATATCTAATCTAAATCTACCCTCTTTCAGTTTGAACACATTACCCCTTGTTCTGTCTCTATGTCCTTGTAAAACTTCCTGATTGAATTCTCTTGCAGTCCCTTTCAGGTACTGGAAGGCTGTTCTAAGATCTCCTCAAAACTGTCTTTTCCCCAGGCTCAACAAACCCAACTCTCTCAACCTTTAGCCAAGATTAAAAGCAGGTTTTATAACTTCATTTGGTTGTGTATGAAAATAGGCCTTTTGGTGAAGCTGTGTAAGAATTAATGTTTTTAATCTCTGCAAGGCATATAATTTATTATTTATTTACACTATGGTTTTGCAGAATCAATTTGAGAAGGGCTACATTGGTTCAGACAAGCATCCGTGACAAAACACCAGCCTGCCTTTAGCCAGGGCTGAGCATTTCATAGATACCAATGTGCATAATAAACAGTAATGTGCAAATTTAATTTTAAGAAGAGTCTTAATAATTGGTTTGTACCCTAAAACAGTGTTATTATCCATTGGAAAGGAAAATCTTAGTCCTCCATAAATTTTAATCCTCCATATATAGTTGTAATGCTTTGCTAAATCCTACTCTGTCATTTGCCTCAGCAGATGCAGAGTCAAGTTATGGAGTTGCTCTGTGTCAGTGTATTTCTTTCTGGCAGGTTTAAGTGTGTCCTAGTGGAAGCACTAGAGTAGGGGGAAGCAGCTAGGTTTAATGGAGTTTGCCTTCTTAAAATGCTCACTGTTTTCCCTAAAGGAATATTTGTGTACCGCCTCCAACAAAATAGCTAAAACTGTATTATATTTTCAGTTGTCTTGCAGTAAACCTGCATGAGACTTGCAAACTTGAGATGCTTTCTGGAAGTTTGGAGAAAAGCAAATGCTTTATAGATAAATATGTCTAAATGCTTGCTACAGCACAATATGGCCTCATTATTCTATATTTATGACCTGCTGCCACGGCTGCTTGCAAGGGAGGCAGAATTCTTCCTTGAGGGGCAATCTGAGGAACCAGGTTGCTTCTTAAGGAAGAGACAGACTAAAGCTTGGTGCAAGCAGAGAAGGAGTAAAAATTAATCAGCCACAGGGCACATTCATTAAAGCACATGGGGCATAACTTGTATTTCACTATAAAGTTCGTCAAGACCCTCGAAGACACTAACCTGAGGACAGTTGAAAGGATAAAGGAAATCCTTTGCAATCCAAACCAAAATCACTATTCCTAAGTGATCTGTCCAGGTAGCAAGGAAGTCTAGATCAGATATTAAACCCAGGAATATTTGATGCCTGTATCTGTTTTGTCTTGGGAATCCATTTTTCATACAGTTTGCTAAAGAGAATGTTTTCTAAATAATTACTTCATAATTGATGAAATAAGAAAACCCAAATGAACAAACCAGCTAACCTCTGAATAACTTCTAGTTGAAGATACACCATTTTTGAAAGTCCAACAAATATCCCCATAGCATGAGAAAAGTATTTCTGTATAAGTGATAAAAGGACAACATTCCAAGAACAGAATTCAACTATTACTGAGAAAAAAAATCTGTTCTTTTTCAGAGTGAGGAAATAAAATCATATCACTTAAGTACCATTGACTTGGAGATGTTTATTTCTGAAGTCCTACTGAAGCTAACAGTGGTGATGGTAGGACCAAGGCCCTACAAGCAAATATTCATAGCAAATAATATCTGATACAGCCCACTCCTCACAGTCTCACAATGGCAAGAGTATAAGATCAGGTTTAGCTACAGCTAGAGGGAAAGAAGAAATCCTCATAAGGTCATTTGGGCATTTGAACATATTTCAGCACTGATTTTGATTGATTGATTTGTATGACATCAATTCTAAAGCCAGGAGCAGAAAAAACTATGTCAAAGACATTTTTTCAGCTACTTCTGCCTGAATATGGCAGAAGGATTGTACCTAATTTGGTGCAAAACAAGACAACAAAAGGGAAGAAAACAGAGTGCTACGCGGTTGCCTTTATGAATTCATCTGACTTCAAACTATGGCCACTGGTTTTGCAGGAAGAATGTTACAACAGAAGAGAACCCAGTTCCAAAACATTGCAAGTTTTGGAAGTCCAATGTGAACTTTGGCAATATAACAAGTTTCTTTGTTCCTAATTTTCCTACAAATGCAGGTGAGGAAGCCACTTATTTACACAGTATGGCTTATACAACCAATGATAGTGTCAGGCCTTTTACATTACAACAAATTACATAATTTAGAAAAACTATCTGACCAGAAACACTGTAATTTCCTGGGGTTCCTTGTGTGGTATTTGTACTGCCTACCTGCAAGAGGCCTCAAACAACTGATAGCACTTATTTTCCTTTACACGTCCTTTCTCTGATTTCTGAGCTTGCCTCTGTGGGCACTTGCCCTGTGATGACAGGCAGCACAGAGAGGAGTGTAATCCCCCTCAATTATGGTTTCAGCAGGGTGACGCTAACTGCTAAGCCCTCTTTCTAGTAGACAGCAGGGCTTTCCATGGATGATGCTTGCCCTGTTGAGCAATTTGGATAGCAGATTTTGTATCCTATCTTCCGGATTTAATCTCAGCCACAAGCAGAACACACTGCTTTCACTCCTGAAACTCTCTTAAGCCAGCCTTTGTGTCCAGTTAAAATGCAAAATTTTGGTGATACAGACGCTTGACCTAGGGAGAGGGAAAGGGACAGCTAATGAGATTGTTCAGCAGAACATGGAAAAGATCAATTTTTAATTTTCCAGTGTAAATCACTGTGTCCCCAGAATCCTTTTCCATTTTGCCATGTACTCTCTGGTCCCTTTTCTCCCTCCCTGCTACCTTCTGCTATCCTTTTTCACATGTTATCCATTTAATTTAGCCTTTTAAGTGCCTTGGCTCAGGACACTTCCTTGTTTATTTTTCTGTAATATACCACAGATATCCAAGTTTTATTAAAAAATAGATTTTAAAAACTTTAAAAATTAGATTGGTTCATGTTTTCATTATAAACTTTTAAACAGACTTTAGTAAAAACAGCACATGATGAGAGGCAAAGCCAGGAAGAGGACTTCTGAATTCCTTTGGTTCAGGCTTGTGGGGTAGGATGGGGAAAATTTTTAACAAACCCAAAAAATTCCATCCTCAAGTGTCATCACCACAGATTCTCACTTTCACACTTCCAAGGAAAATGTCTTTAGTATATAAAAATTCAGAAAGAGCTTTGATAGGACTTACCTGAGAAAACCTTCCAAAAAACTGTCTTGGGTAACTGCACATAACTCTTTTAACATTTACATAAGCACTCCACTGCACTTACAGATTATTACAGAAATTATGGGGATTTCCGCCCTGAATAACAACACAAGAGAACATTGTGTTTGAACTGCTAAACAGCAGTTTAACGTACAAGAACATCTTGTTTTGATAGTTTGCAACACATTTGATGCACTTTGCCATTAGACATTCCTGATGTCTTCTGCCCATGCAACTCTGCTGAAAAACACTGCTGGTACAGCCCTTTCTGCATTAAATAAATAGTTAAAGGAATAAAAATAAGATTTAAAAGTTTTCGTTATGTCATTATTGCATTACAGCATAAAACCCATACATGCTCCTTAACTGTCCATTTACAGTCCTATAAATGCCAGCCTTGCCAGAGATCTACACGCTACAGCATTGAGTGACAGAAAACACTTACTGTTGGGGCTCTAAGAAGCAGATCCATCTGTGTGTAGGCATTGGCTTTTGAGTCATTCCATGCATTGTGGGACTCCACAGTTTTGGTGCTCTTGGTGTCCTCAGAGGGGAAAAAGATCCTCTTCTGATTGGGCTGATTATTCAGGTGAACAAAATCTAAGCAAAAACCAAGAAAGAAGAGCTGTCCTCTGAATTTAAGTCAGCCACTTTACCTTTGTATGTGTGAAGCAGGTTATTGGATTCTTTGGAATGGTGTGAGATCCAGTGCAGAGTTTCTCACTAGAGCTTCAGATTGCTTCAGTCCATCATCAGCTCAGCAAAGGGCGGCAGCAGCAGCTTCCATTTAAATACGGGAGAGGGCAGAGTCTGCACATGCCCAGTTTGCAGCTTGTTCCATCTGATTCCAGCTTCACTTTAATGACACTATAAAACTGATGCTTACTTATAAGTGCTGGTAACTCTGTTTTGCCTTTGACCAATTTATGCCTGAAATGTAATGCTATTCCCACTATCTCTGTATGAAGACAAAGAAGTTAAAAGGTAGAGTTCAATCTGTCTTAAATATATAGTTCTTTTTCACCATATTGGTGAGTTAGTTTTATGTAGTCTGCTTTTAAAGAAGATGCATGTGTACAGTTCCGCTGAAACTGTCAGAACTCAAATAGATTCTGATATTTAACAATGTGCTTGTATGCACTTCTGCCTTGTAGAATTAAGGTCATGGTTGTTTGTTGGTCTACTTCTAAAAATAAACAAAACATAGGGATAAAATCTGACATCATCCTTTTCTGCTCTTTAGTTAAAAAAAAAAAAAAAACCAAAACAAAAAACCCCGCACAAATACCTTAGGTGGAAAACAGCAAATATCCACCTGTTTCAGGAGTTGCCTGCTTTCTTTTCAGTTGTGTTTAGGTGAAGTACACATGAACAGATTCTCATTCACACAAATCTGGCTTTACATTCCACTCTGCAAAGACATGAATTGCTGAATTCCTAGTTGAAGGCCCATTACTGTTGTAAAGTGAAGTTTAATTGCAACAAAGAATTAGGCACAGTGTGTGAAAAAACTCTTCTAGCAGATACTGCAGCCTAAGTATCACAGAGTTTAGGCCTTCCACCCACTGTCCAAATGACCCTGATGCAAGCTATTAGCTTCACTGCAGCTGGTATTAAAAATAGATAGTGTGAACTGTTACTGGAAAGCCTTTGTGAGAAGGCTGTGTTAGTAATGGTGGGAACTGCATTCCCCCAGGTCTGCACATGTATCTTTCCTTAAATGAACACCTGCAGTACCTAACCATAAACTGAAGGATTGCATTTCTTTGTGTGAATGGTAGCTGTGCCTCTCATGAAAGGCACTCACGTATAGTGTTGCAGTTTCCCTTAATGGTCATTTAAGGAGGGAAACAATCCTTTTGACACTCATTTAAGGAGGGAAACAATCCTTGTTGTCACCAGACCACTGAACATTAACCAGCAGAGACACTTCTTAGACTCTACAGGTTCTCAAACCATGACACCCTAAGAATAATTATTAGCAGGTCCATTGTGAAAGGCAGAGAGATTTCATCAAGTGTCCCTGCCCTGTAGTATTAGTAGATGCAACCAAGCCAGATTTAAACCAGCTGTGGCAGAACTGCACCCAGAGGTGGCTGATCCACTGACTAGTTTCACCTTTGCCAGTGTTTGAGATTCTGTGGTCACTTTGTAGAGTGTGCTCTTCCCTTCTCTCTGTGTAACTTCAGACACATGAATATCAGGGCAATGGTGGATGTGACATTAATGTACAAACTTCAAAAGACTATTAATGTGAACTCCAAATCCACCCCTCTGTGCATGCACAGTGCTTGCACCATAAGGATGCTGCAGCAAACAATGGACATTTTGGGGGACAGGACCTTTTTGGAAAAAAATTTAGCATTTTACTACTAGTCAGGAGATGTCATTACAGAAAGCCACAATGTGAAATGGCAAAGGCTTGTACTATCTTCAAATGAAGTTTATCGAGGAGTAGAGCAGAAAGTACAGAAATGATTGTTGTGCAGAGGAATGAGACAATGGTAGGTCCCATGGGTGAACTCTGTACTCAAAGGAGTTGCGCAGTTACATCCTGATCTTGTCAAACTGATAAGACAAAGTTTCAGACATACAATCTTCAAGACAAGCATAAATACTAGATCAGATGTGATCTTTGACTTTACATTCTCATTTTCATTGTTTAGATCCTCTTAGTTGTCTGCTTTATGTCTTAGTTTTGGACAATGCCAACACTCAATCTGTTTACACACAGCTTGTACATAAAGTTCTCCTTTTCCCTGGAAGACAAATGACATTTTTTCTTCCTTATTTCCTCTTATCTTAACAATGAGTTAATGCACTGAAAATACTTTGTTTCCAGTTAGTCTGGAAGCACCAACTTTTTTTGGCAGTTTAGGGGAGCCTGTAATATGATTGGCAGAGTAATCAAATCACAGAATAAATATATATCTTTTAAAGTAAATTAGACATTATAGAAGCTGTCTTCCTGCTTCATTAGATTTCGTGTTGATGTACATGCCTTTGCAGAGAGATTACTTTGATTAGTTCAGCAGTTCTGAGAGCATATTATGAAAGAATATACAGTGTAAAGGAGAGAAAGAAAGTTTTCCCACTGGGAAGCAGATGCTAGTCCAAAGAGGGCTACTCATTTGGTGTCCTTCCTTAGCCTTAGGACTCTGCTTCTCTGAATGCTAGGCTCTTGCAAGCCAGGCAAACTGTCAGATTCATGGCCAGTGGAGATGTTCTCATATGATGGTAGTTGTGTGATCCTTTATTATGGCAAATTGCTAGAGGCAATTCAGCTGCCCTGTTTTATGTGGGATGACTCCAGTTCCATGGAAGGAGAGGAATCATCCTACAACTGTGTGAGGTTTGAAGTATGAGATGTCTCATTCTCCGTCCCTAGGGCTTAGGGAATC
The DNA here is from genome assembly GCF_017590135.1 of Pyrgilauda ruficollis. Taxonomy (NCBI): domain Eukaryota; kingdom Metazoa; phylum Chordata; class Aves; order Passeriformes; family Passeridae; genus Pyrgilauda; species Pyrgilauda ruficollis. The sequence goes on along the minus strand of NW_024509210.1, from coordinate 5,491,810 downwards.
AGGCAAAACCATGTAGCAAATCACTCACAAAACTTTTTTCTTTCAGGTTTTCTTTGCTTTATATGCAGTGTTAAACCAGAGAGAACAGTTCTAAGTATTCTGTTGAGCAATAATCATTTTTCTCTACAGTTAAGGCTATTTCACTTGAAGTTAATCATAACACTGGACTTGCGGATCAGGAGGGAAATTTGGCCTCTCTCTCTTTCTCTTGTTTATTCTCTACCAAAAGCTTACCTCTGTTGTATTTCTGGGAAGCCTAATGGAGAAAACATATCAGTTGATGACTCCAGGTACTTTCCAAAGGCATCAGCTCATTCGAAAGCTTTCCAACATTTCTGCCACAAGTTCAGTGTGTGAAACATGCAGAAAGTTCACCTGGTTTAGGGCCCAGGTCTGAATTGCCCTCCAGTAACTTCTAGAGAAAGGAAAAGCTGCCTAGTATTAATCTCTCAGAATTGTCACATTAAACTATGGTGAGAGCAGCCTTCCCACCTTGAAAGTCCTGTTTTCGGATGGATCCCAGCTGCCTACTAAGCTGCTCCATCCCTCCCTCATCTTCAGCAGGATGAGGAGGGAAGGACAAAATAATATAGAAAAAACCTGTGGCACAAAATAATGGCAGTTTAATTAAAAAAAAAAAAAAAGATTGTGCATGGAAGCAGAGGAAAAATACTTATTCTCTACTTCCCATCAGCAGGAGTTGGCCAGCCAATACCCAGGAAGCAGGGCCTCAGTAGGCACAGCAGTTACCACAGAAAACAAACACTGTCATAACAAATGCCTCCTGCATCCTCCTTTCTCTTAGCTTTCCTTGCTGAGCAGACATCAGAATGACACGGAATATCCCTTTGGTCAGTTGGATCTGCTGTCCTGGCAATGGCTCCTGCCAAGATTTTGCTCACTCCCAGCCCACAGGCAAGGGGGGAATGCTGGAGAGGCAGCATTGCTGCAGCGCCAGCACTGCTCAGGCAGAGCCAAAGCACTGGGGTGTGAGCAGCACCTTCCTAGGTACCAGCACGGCACAGCTCAGGGAGGGCAGAAGTGTCAAAGTGAGCTCCAGCTCACACAGACCCAAGGCAACCTCTTGCTGCTGATAATTTATTTCTGTTCACAGTTTTTATAAATGACAGGTAAAAACAGCAGAAAGACGACAGACTCTGGGACCCTTCCAGGAAACTGAGAAAATTGTCTAACAGAAAAAGGGAAAGATAATGTCTGGATAAAATTTAATTAAAGTCCAAATGAGTATAAGATTTATTTCACAATAATGGGAAAAGAACTCATTTTCCTCTTCTTTGACTGGGAGCTGTGGGGGGAATTAGGTGTTAGCTCATCTCCAGGAATAGAGTGCACTGCAAGAACAGGTAATCTGCTGCCTACAAGATAAACAGACTGCTTTTAGGAAATGCTGGGAGAGTTAAAAGACCAGGGCATGGTCAGCTAGGCATTAATGACTTTGAGGCACCTTTAAAAAGGCTCACCTGGGCTTCTTTAAACTTTCTGAAAGATCACCTAGGTTTTCAAGGCCAGCATAAGGAAAGAACAGACTACTCAGAAATGGGAAAGGTGAAGCCCCACTTTTTTTTTTTTTGATTGCAGACACAGGTCTGGGATTTCAGTTACCACAAAGGAGGCATTCACAAAACAAAGTTGTTTGGTATTGTTAATAAGTTGAGTGATTGTATTTTTTTTCCTGATTGTGATGTGGGGAATAATAGCAACAATTCCTGAAAACATCTTGGAGAAGACAGTTCTCAGTGCTCAAAATATGCTCTGCTTGCCTGCTTGACATGCTAGGTAATCCTATAAGTGAGGATAAAGGGAAGAACCATCAATTTTTCATTTGAGTGTCCATTTATTTGCAGTATCAGCCTTTCAAAAGGCAAAAACACTATAAAATCTGAGTCCACAGCAGCCTTCCCCTCACAGCTCCCCCTGGATAGTGTGAGCCCTGGGTATCTCATTTGGTATTGCTTCTCAGTGGCTGCAACATCTGAAAACATGTTTCTCTCAGAAGCCTTTTTAGGCCCTATTTTTTTACTGGTACCTGCAACAAATATATCTGCTTAGATATGCAGGTGAAAACTGGTTGCTCTTTTACACAAAACTCTGGTTTCAACCATCTGTGTTCTTTTTGCTCTCCCACTTCTTAGCTGTTCTCAGAGAGTGCACTGCAATTTTTGGCACCCCAAATAACAAGACAGGGAGAGAGCTGTGTATATATATATCTTCTGTGTGCTCTATTAATCATAAAAATTAAATTTAGTTCTTCATTCCTGCAGCAACTTGGCAAGGGGACAGGAAGCAAGAAGACCCTTAGTAAATACAATTGTTAAACTGGATGCAAAGTTCTGTATGGCCTTTCATGGGAGCATACTTTTGGGACTCCTCAAAGATCAACAGACAAAATAGAAAACAGTAAATCAAATCAGCATGGTTTCTATTGTGCTATAGAAGTGAATAATTCACCTCATGGGTAGTTCTAATTTAGTAGGGTAGTCAAGATCTATGGGGAACAGCAAAGGCACAAACTCTAGGGTGCAGCCAGCAAGCTCTAACTCTGGACTGTTTAGCACCACAGCAGGAGAGGGAGAATCCCAGGGCTGGGCCAAGTACAGAAGGGCCAGACCAGAAAGGATGGTTTAGAAAAGTCCCTTCAAACACAAGATTTTGTTCTAATACTTAGCAAAACCAAACTCTTTTCCACTGAGATGAAAAGATTCCATCAGTGATCTCTCCAACAGTCTGAAGGTAGCCCTGTAAATGGTATTAGGCTACAAATCTATGGCAAGGCACACTCCAGCAGCTTCTCTGCCTGAGTTCCCCCAGTTTTGCTTCCAGCTTCCTCTGGGGGTTCATGGCTTCAAGGGCAGCTAGCTTGAAAAGGTCAGCCCACCTCTGTTCCCTCTTGTCCTTCCTCACAGAATCAGAATACAAAGTAGTTGCACAATGAATTCTCAAAACCAGCCAAGTTGGATTTGCAGTGCCTCCAAAAAACGCCTCTTAATCCTGATTTGTGGAGCGAGCCCTCAAGATTCATCCTTCCCTGTCTCCTATGGCTTAACCTCTTTGCAAAGCCTACCCTTCTCCAAGGAACTCTGGTTAGCCAAACTCTTTTCAAACAGTTTCAGCTAGAAGTTCCCTACTTCTAGTTCTCAAATAAGAGCTCTCACCTTCTCACGTGTGTGAATTAAAGCTGATTATGCTGGTGCAGCTTAGTGCCTACTGTTGGCAGGGAGAAATCATATTTAAAAAACAATTGAAAAGTTGCTGTATAATTGCAGAAAAATGCCCCATCTTTTTGTCAACAATTAGATACAAAACTTAAAGAAAATGTCCCTTGTCCCTTAGTAAACCATGTCTCTATCACATGCAAGTCAGTCTACAGTGGGCTGAAATGTGGGATCAGCATATGGTGGTGTCGAAGCTGCTTTGTAATTTTTGCTGAAAGCAGGCATTATGAAAGATTTGCTCATGCAGAGATACAGCAGAATTGTGTGTTTCCCAGCTACTATACTATGCCAGTAAGAGGAGGATTATTGACAGGGAAGGGGTGAGAAATAAAATTTCAGAGAAATTGTATCAAGCATTTTCCCCCTACTGAAATGCTGGCTGCCACTAGAGGTGCACACAGGGCCCGTGGCAGACAGCAGTGCCAGGATTTGGTCAGAACTGGCAGAGAACTTGTACTGCTTACAGGAAGAACTACTGGGACTGTTTGGTTTTTGATGGTTGGTTTTTTTACTCCCATCTGCTTCTGTGGTAGTTATCTCTGAAATTTACAGAACTCAGTGGCTTGAGCCTTTTGTGGGAGGGGCTACAGAAATATCTTGCCAAGTAAGACAGAGGACAGTAATGGAGAGAGATCTCTGATGAATAGACTGAGGAAAGATGAACACTATGAAGCAATTCTTATCCACCCAGCAATCATAATTTAAACCCTGATATTTGAGAAATAAAAGTTCATGATAACCAGAGGGTAAACAAAGTGTGATATCACTTTGTATTAAATAATTATCATTTTTCTCCTTAGATAATAGCACTATTGTCCACAAATTATCTGCAGAGAATACATTTGCTGCCCTGATGGCTATACAATTACTTTTTCTGCCACACATATCTTGTCTTACAACATCTCTGTGAAAGAAATCTTATCATTTCAAGAAATACCATCAGTGGTTATGTAGATAATAAAAAGCAAACCACAATTGTCAGGTCACTGGTGGGAGAAAATTCTGTTGGTGCACTAATAAGCAGCAGGCATCTCAAGTCTCAGCAGCTCCCAGCCATTGCAGATGCTCTGTTTTGCTGTTCTAGACTGCACTGTGCCCAGTGCTTTCAGAAACTGGAGCAGGATGAGAATGAAGAAACAGACCACTCACATCAACGAATTTCCAAAATCTTGTATTTGAATTGTTTCTGAAAAGAGCCTATGAGCAAGTGAAATTAAAATTGCCAGAGAATATTTTAGGTGAGTCTGTAAGAAGCTTCAGTGTCCTACACAAGACAAAAGAGCCAGCAGTAGCCTGCACCAAATTCTGCTTCAGCTGCAAGTGTGTAGAAGATTTGGGTAGGATTCTCTAATGGCCACTGAGAACAGAGACATTATGAGGAGTTTGTCCCTGCTGCAACTTGAAACTTTTCACACTAAGTCTGAAATCAAACAGACCTAATGCTTAAGCTAGAGCAGAACGCAGTGCAGATATACTGTCAGAGGTTCTCAGTGTACAGAAGTGTAAAGCCATATGTCTGTTTCTTTATAAACTCTTCTGCTAGGGCTGTCATCCAGCCTGTTATCCCGTGGAATCTGACTTGCCAAGTGTCCACACAAGGCCTCTAAATGAACACATTCTTCTTTGTTTGGCCTCTATTAATACCTACTCTAATAAATGCCTCCTCTGGATCCTCAGTGACTTCTGTTTCAGTTGCTATGACATCCTTTTACTCCAACCTTAATTAATGGAAAGTACAGGACAGTTATCACAAGTGTGCAAGTGAGACTGTGTACAGCTTAGTCTAAGCCTCTTTCATTTTGATCCTGTCCTCTCCCAGCTCCCTTCTTTAGCTGTTGTTGCCCTGCATCCCCTTCTTTGACAACCCTCCACCCTTCTTTTCTCTCAAATCAGATATATATTCTGGTTTTCACTCTTAAAAGCCTTGATAGATTCTCTAGCTCCACCTTAGCTATCATCTTTCAGACAGCTCTGCCTTGCCAGCTCTCTCATCCTGTCAGCCAGTGATGCCCATTTCCATCATTCCCCAAACAGTTTCCACCACGCATGATTTGCTTGTCTCCATGCAGTTCTGCATGCTGGTGGCAGTGGCAACAAACGACATTGACAATAGCTGGGCTGCAGGCACACACAGCCTGCTGGCCATGTTGACACCACTGATCTGTAGTGTCTGACTTTATCTGCCCCTCCTGCCAGTACACCTCCATTTCTTGTCTCCTTGTACTTTGATAACAAGCTCTTTGGAGCAGAGACTTTTTATTCCACGCTGGGATCGTGTTTTGACTTGCCTAACATTTCTAATAAGTATTAGAGCAATGCAAATGTAGTAGGACTTCCATTTTCTGGTAATGCCATGAATTCGCTTAACAAATATACTCAGCTTAATTTTTTTGGGTGAACTTGTGAATAATTCAGTGTGACTACAAGAAAATGTCAGTGTTCTGTTTCAATAAAAATGTGGATGGCTAAAAATGTTTTTTAGAGTTTAAAAAGCAAAAGAGTAAGCCTTCTGAATAAACACACATCTCAAAAGCAAACCTGTATGAAGTGATAAATACTGGCATCAATGCTTGGAAAGTCAAACTGCAGTTTCTTACTTTATTTTTATGATTCTGCCTACTCCCTTCAGAACTGGCATTCCTGCTCATGACTTGCAGATGATGTTGCAAACCACAAAAACATAATTGGGTGATAATTTTGCTACACAGCAGACAAACAGTCAAGCATGTCATCTGTACTTACTGTAAGAAATTTTCACCGAAATAATATCCTGAAATTCATATATGTGATAGGGAAAGCTGGGCACTGCACTCTTTCTGCTCTTTCAGATGGCTACAAATGTGCTTGAAAAACAAAAACACATTTACAACATCAAGCCTTGAATATGGGCTTGAGTCCCCAGGATACTTGAGTGATTTTGCACACAACCATGAAGTTTCTTTCTTGTGCAAACTGAAAGGATGTCACCAGTAGGAAGTGACTGACCTCTCCCTGTGTAATAAACAAGTGGATTCATTATCATCAGATTTAGACAGGCCTTATCTCACTTCCAGTGAATGACTCAGCTACTTCACTTCCTAGGGAGAAAAATTAATGTGCTCTTTTCTAAGCAGAGTTTCAGTAATGAAACTTAAGACCACAGAACACCTCAACAAAAAATGGACATTTAAGAGGCATTTCTTCCTGATCACAAAAATATTTTCTTTGTGTGTTTCTACCTCTTCTTGCAGCCTCAGTTACAAAATGTAATTTAATAATTATTCTTATCCTCTCTTGTTCCCCACATGAAAACAAAACTCTATCCAGCCAAAAAGTTAAGCCTTTGCCCTTAATGCACATATATTTTACTAAACAAACGCATTGCTGCTGCCTGTGACTCAGGAGATGAAAATGCTACTTTTTTAGTGTTCACTTATAATAACTAATAGTCAGGGAGAAGAGGTAAACAGAAATACAGTCACTTCTGTCTTCACAAATTTAAATGAAGTTCAAACATCCTAACCATGCAATCAGGACAAACTTTTGCTATTATATTCCTGACCATGGACATACTTAAAAGCCCACGAAGTCTCTTTGTTTTCAAATTCATTGACTTGTGGAACAGTTACTTTCTTGGATTTCTTTTAGCGTGAGAGTGCAGGGCTGTTTATCTCTCAGTTCAGAAAGAAACTTCCTTGGGCAACAATTGGAACTTGTTACCATCATTAGACAACTGCAGAGATCTCAGCCTGCTCTGGCATACTGCAAACAAGGCAACAGTGATAATGGTTGCTTAGTCCATGAACAAAAAAAACCTCATGGCAGCATTCTTGAGTTCAATACCAAAGTAACTCAGACCTATTTTCTGAGCATAATCAGTAGAGTATGAGAGTGGCCATTATGAGTCAGTCCAAAGGTGTGTCAAACCCCACATCCAGTGACTGAAAGCAGCATGCCAGGAAAGAGTGCAAGAATACAGAGAGATTTTGCTAAAATACTCTTTCAGCCTCAAACAGCATGCAGCTCAGCAAATCTATGCTTCTCAACCCATATTTCAGTGATCTAACTCAAACATTGATGGAGTTTTTGTGGGTTTATAAAAGGATTCAGGGTGTAGGTAGGAATGTAGTTTCAAGTTGTCAGTGTAGAAGTCTGGGAAAAGAAAGGCTGCAGTCTGAACCATGAAGTTATTTTGGTCCAAGCTAAATTGCTCTTTAGCTTGAGCAAAAGCACAGAAATCTGAAAGCTAACACAGCCTCTCCTGGAAGGCTTTGTATAATTTAAAACACAGTCATACTACAAAACCAGTTTTCAGCTCAGCTTAGCAGCTCTCTTCATGATATGCAAGTGCCTTTCAAAAGAGTCGCCAGAATGAACCGGCTGAGACCCAAACTCCCTTTCCTTCCTTTCTTCTAATTATTGGAAGAGAAATTATTCCTCTTAAAATGAATTCTTGCTTCACCAATTTTAATGAAACAATTTATTTTTTTAATATTCCAGATAGTCTTATTAAAAGCTCAGCTTTTCAAGGTTTGATGATCAGAGCTGAGATTCACATTCCAGAGAAGTGCCTGCAACTGAAGCACCCAGACTACCTGAAAATTTAGGAACATGGTTTTTGTGTAAGAATTAGACCTAAGAATGAATAGGCTGAATAGAACTAAGAAGCTAACACAGTAATGCAATACAAACATGGGAATAGTTTCTAATTGCTGCTGTTTCTCAGGCTTTTCCTGTACTTTTATGGTGCTTCTGAATTTCTTACCTTTGCTTATTGAAATTACAGCAATAAAACACTCATCGTGATTCACTGACCATAGAAAAATAATGAAGGGGAGACTTCAGAGAGACTATTTTTCATTCTCCAACTATTCCACTGGGACCAGGCTCTTAATTTTTGGTAGCCAGTGGAGCTGTGGATGTAGGAGAAACAGCCACTCATAGTGGCTCATGAGTATTTTAGTCCTTTAATGATCATCTGTGCATGAGCATTATGGAACCCTGGTTCTGGAACTTGACATATATATTTATTGTGAGGGCCCTTTAGGTACTTTTCTGAAAATACATATGTAGGAGTTAAAGATGCTGGTGATCTTTTGTGCAGGGTACTTACCTAACTGAACTCTGAGGAACAATTGGCAATTTGTTTTCTTACAATTAAAATTGCATGAGGCAGAAGGTTGACACTGTTTAAATTCAGGATGCAACTTATTTATTTACCAAAAGATAGAAATTACTCAGCTTATTTAAATTAATTTAAATATTTTTCCTTCACAGGAAGGAAAACTTTTTAAACTACCTGTTGCCAGCTGAAGAATTTTCTGCTCCATTTAATACATGCTTCCCTCTGTCTCCTTACAGAAAAATAATGGCTATTAGATGACAGGTCTAACAGGAAAAACACCACTCACACACATGAAACCAGGTACATTTAAAACTTCTGTTACTCTTATTTTACAATCACCTGCACTAGCTTCTATATGAAAGTCCTAAGTCTTAATTTACACAGGCACGTGATGTTTGTGTTTCTGTCCCACAGCTGATGGAGGTGATACATTCTAAAAAATGAGAATTAACTTGAATGACTGAACCTCACAGACATTTGATAACCTGATATTAAGTAGGATTTCCCCAAAATACCATGTAAGTACTTAAAACCCCCTGACTTTGAAATATGGTGTAGATTATCAGTGCTGACAGCAAAATATGAAGTCAAATTATTATAGCTGTACAACAGAAATAGTGAGGGACTTAAAAGGGCAGGTGATGAGCTACATACTCTGTTAAAGAGTAAAATGTCTGTAGTCTCCAGGGACATAAGCCATCAGACAGCTGTGGAACAGTATGCAGAAAACAGCCAAAGATATATAGCTTGTACTGAACAGAGGTGCTGATGGCTGAAGTTTAGGTATTGAACATATAAAGCAATTCAAAAGTGCAGACTAAATGATAGCTAGAAGAACACATACAGTGTAATAAGTTACTAGTTAAAAAGATAAAAGGAGCCAAAGTTCATAGTCTTTGAATTCAAGAGATTGGAGAGCTGGATCTGGGTTTATGGGGCTTGGTCACAAACACAAAGTACACTGTATTGCCCTGGATGAATCAGGAGAAATCCAGCACCAAGTTACCCCATGTAGCTGGGAACTACAGAGACTCTGGAACCTGGGTGTGGTGGGATAAGGAGCTGCTTCAGTGAGTGAAGAGCCTGCACAGTGCCAGCAGGAGCCCTGATCCCTGGGGAGCAGAGCAGCCATGGGCAGTCAGGCTCTGGAAGGAGCAGCACAAATGAAACATCACCCTGTTAGCTTTGAAAAAAACATTGCTGCACATGCATGAGTTTCTCGTTTCTGTACTACTTTATACTTTCCAAAGTTTAGTGCAAATTTCTTTTACAGAGAAGGTAGATGGAAAGCACCTAACATTTAAGTATTAGGAAAAAAAACCATAAGAAATGGGACAGACGAGCAGAGGAAGGGAAGGAGTCAGCACAGAACTGACCGAAGCAGCACTAAGGTAACATTCATCAAACAGAGGTGCCAATCCTTTACTCTCTAGGAACAGAAATAAATCTACTTACAGCACTAATCAATAATGCATAGCAGACTAATGGAACTGAAAAGTCATTAGTGGTGTGGGAGGCTTACTTACTAAAAGCAACCTGCATGAACATTGACATTAGCCCTAGTCAGAGGATGGGTCTTGCCTGTGCAAAACCCAATATTACATCTTCAAGTGATATGAAAAGAATATTCTGTTTTATTTTTTCCAATAAGTGAACTGTCAAAATAAGGCTCTTGATAGGTCCCTTTCAAAATTTTTTGCCTGGAGCTTTTAAACTAAAAATATCTTTGTTTCAAAAAGGTTATGAGAGGATATTCAGGGTTTTTTTCAGGATACATCAATAAAAAAATAACTAGTTGAACTGTCTTTTGCTAAGGGACAACAATTAAGAAACTTTTTAGTAAAGCACTAACCAGCACCAGATGTTAATATGGGAAGTAAGGAAACACAAATGTTATAAGTCTAATAAGTCAAATGTATCTTGCATAAGAAATACTTATTGACATGAAATATTTTGATCTTACTAATGATTTCAACATTTATGTGAGAGGATTACAAATTTGTACAGCAAATCTGTCACAGGAATCATCTCTTCAAAAAAGGGAAGTCCCTCTGAAGAGCAACTGTACTCAAACAGGAATGGCCTTTGAATGTCCAAAGCAGATGGAAAAGGTCTCTTGCGGGTTTTGCTCACCAAAAGACTGATATTCCTAATAATGAATAGCACACAAAGAAAAAGAGAAGGGGTATCTTTCTCATTGTCACCACCCACAAAGGAGGAAAACCAAGGCTAGTTTTACAGAGAAAATGAATTCTGAAATTCTGTATCAAATATTTTTTTAAAGCAACCAGCAGACCTTTGAGACTTCCAAAACTTAATGCAAATTCTGATCATGTTACTTCCGTCCTCATTCTAAAGATTTTTAGTAACTTCGGACCCCACTACTAGTTTTCTTCCCTTTGTCTTATGCCTCTGGTTCTTTCTTTTCATGCCAGAAGTTGTCACTTCCTTGAAAGGCAAGTTAAAAACTAAACTATCTGGAAATAGCAAATTAAGTTAAATCACAGCTAATGCAAATTCTATAAATAAAACTATTTTCAAAAACTGGGCATGTTTCCAGACATAGATGAAAAGGTATAAAATAAGATTGCAGAAGGTCTGTAAGAACCAGTGTGATAACATAACTGGGATCCCTTAACGTCTATCAAACCTCATAATGCTAAAAAGCTTATGGTAACAAACTAAAGCATATACTAAGTCATGTTGATTTTAATTTTGTTTATGCGTGTGGTAGATTAAGGCATTACTACTTTTAACAGCCCTTTGGTTGGACAGGAAAGTGAATATTAATATGTTCATTTCACTAATGAACACATAACCTTGCTAAACAAGTAAAAAATTAAGAGCATTCCATCACTGCAGGTCTGACCAGAGCCCACTGTGTTAGACTAAGGGACACTATGGTAAAAGCAAAACTCTGAGGTGAGTTCTCAGTCACCCCTGACCATGTGGTAAATCCCATAATGGCAGATATTGGAGGGGTTGGGTTCTTTCAGGAGTTTGTACAGGAAAAAAAGAAAAACTTTATATAGTATTGTACACACTGATCTACCAGTGCAGAATATGTCATCCTAGGGATTGGAGTCCTGCTGGGAAATTGAGTGTAACTGGAAAAAATTAACAGTAAGATGGCCTCCTAATATTACACTCATTACTATTTAAATGGTGTTCTGTGAAAGTTTGATAGTTCAAGCAAGAGTTCATTTACCCAGTTTATACTGTTCTTGTTCCACTATAAATATTGCCTTAGTGATGAACTACTTATTTTGTCACCTTTTTCACCTTACTCTGTTCTTCTTATCCCAATCTTTTCTTTTTCCTCCCACCCTTCATTCCTTCCCATTTTCCCAAGTTGTATCTCTCATTCATTCCATTCTCTTACTTATCCTCTTTTCATTTCACTATCTTTCAGTCTTTGAGGAAGGACAGTTAATTTTGTAGGAAAATGGAAAAAGCACAAAAGTAAGCTATTTTTCTTAACAGTACCTACAGTACAGTACATTACCTACAGTAAACTAATGTGGAATTGTTATTGCTTGGAACAATTCTGAGTTTCACATAAGCCAGTCTGACTTTAATTCTGTGTCAAAGAGCTCTCTGCACACCCAGCAGGCTAACAAATACACAGACTTTTTAACAGACCTTTAAAAAGCCTTCACTCAAATATTTGCAGACTTAAAGGGTTTTTTTTAGGTAATGAAGGAAGCCTCCTTTGAGGAGAATGACATTACTTCATGATAAGATGAAAACATGAAAATGTGCCTTTCCCCCCCCAGAGAAAAGGCACAGTACTGCAACTTGCTGCATATAATTCACTAGTTGAACTAATATAATTTGGAAAAGCCTATGCTTATTCTAACAAATTATCAACAGTTTAAAAGAAGTCCATGACCCATACTATCAGAAATTTACTATATAGGAACTATTTCATACATACAGCTGTTTTGTGAAATAGATGTTCACCTGGTTATTTGTAAATTAGTTCAAGAACAGAATAATTCTAGTTTTAGAAGCTAGACAAGGAGGGTGGGAGTATTTTCTTTAAAACAATAGCATTAAGGTCAGCTTGCTGAACTACTTTAGAATCTGTTTTACAATCTAATTCGGTCTATTGAACAGTAAACAATGAAAGTAGGTTTTGTTCCTTCATTCGATTACATTGTTCCAGCAAATACAATCACAGAAAGATTAACTACCTTCTGAAATAAGACATAGGCCCCAGCCAGAGGCAGCTGTTAAAGTTTCCTATCTGCTTCACAAGCAATTAACTGTGTCTAAGTAAGCAGTGTCTTATACAGAAGGGATGGACAATAGGTCACTCTGCATGAAGGAAGAGGGCTAATTTTGATTTCTCTGGGTACAGTTTCATTTGATTGATTTTTAATGTAAAAGCATTGACAAGGCATGATAGTTTTACTTACAATCAATTTTATCACATGACAAAACTACAAGGCCTTTTTTCCATCTCTTCTGCAGCAGGACACCCAGTGTAAGAAGAAATTTTTTTTTTTTTTTTTTTTTTTTTTTTTTTTTTTTTGGTAAGTGTAATGATAGCTCCAAGAAAGGCTTTCTGATATAATAGCGCAAAGTGTGTTTTAGTAAAGACCTCAAGTCTTTAGAAGGACCTCTTTCTTGGTGATCAGTTGTGATGAAAGGCATAAGAGCTTTCTGTAAGTAAAGTCATCTTCTCTGGTTGAACTTGTCTTTTAACTTAACAGAGCCTGTGGAGGTCCATGTTTCTCAAACTTCTCTCCCTTGTTTCTGCATTGGTAGCAACATTTGATATAGTCTCAGTTGTCCACCACTTTATTCCCCTACTACCACCTAGTCTAAGCAATTCTCAGTGCTTGAAAAGCGAGTTAAACCTTGACTTGTGTACTGTTCCTGAATATGATTAGTTTACATTATCTATCAGATTCTGATTAATTACTAAGTAGATCTCTAGTACCTTCAATTTTAAGAGAAGCACTCTTTCTCTTACTTGAAGCCACATGCTCTAGTATGGCTGGAAATTGTTCAGGTATTATGAAAAATATCACATGATTTTTCTAGACAGCTTATCAATTTGATTATAGCAAGAGGAAAAAGCAGCACCAAAATAACTTAGTTCCTGGAGAAAAGACTGAATATTCTGACAGCAATGATCAGGCGAGCTGGAACATAAAATATGTGAAACATGAATGACCCATACGGCACTCACTTTGTAAGGAAGTTCCTCAGTTGGGAGATGCAGAAGTGAACAGTCTGGGGCATCACAGAAGGACTGAGGACCATTGCTGTAACCCACATCACACATCAAATTTCTGCCCATAACATACTACAGTATTCTCTAATTTAATATGCAAATTTTAATTAGCAAAGACAGCAGCAGTGAGTCTGTAAAGGCTACTGGGGCACTGTCACAAGACTGGAGCTATACAAAAGAGACCAATTAATGGAAAATTAAGTTTGAACATGAATGGCCTTTCCTAAACAGGGCTTTGTTGCAAGGGTGACTTTAGCTTAAACACTAGAAATAATTCTCAGTTGCATTTGCCAGAAGCAATTTTTACATGTAATAAACATACACAAGGTAATATATACCAGTGGTTCCCACTTGGTATTTGTCACTTAGTATTATAAATTGAAAAGTCTTGTACATACTTCATAAACCCTGTTACCTTCATCTCAACCCCGAAATTCAGAGTTGTTGACTCACTCAGTGAAAGCTTACTTCTCCCAGTCCTGCAAAGCTGAAGGGTCACAGAAAATGCTGAGAATTTTGGTTTGGTACATACCAGGAGGGATAAAATTGTTTATTTACTTACCACTTAATATCAAACCTTTGCTCTAAACTATTAGAGAATTAATATTTTATCTCTAGGAAAAGGATTAACACCAATTTGTGCTGCATATAAAAATCACTGCAGTTTATACAACAGTAATTTCTAATGTGAATGAGAGCTTCACAGACACAAATAGAATACTCTGCTAATACATTATTAAAAGAACTGAATATGAGGCTTTAAATGGAAATTGACTTAGTATGTCTAAAAAAAAGCTGACTACAATAGCCTGAACTAGTTTTCAAAGTTCCCTAGGAGGAAGGATCAGAGGAAGAAGGTCTTTTCACATGAAATGTTTTCAGATTGGGATTACCAGATGAAGTGTAATTGAATTAAGCCCGTTCATAAAAGCCTTATCAAGTTAGTACCACGCATTTACAAATGTAAAAGAACAGAAGAAATACTCGAAGTGTGATTTTCAGTAAGTAAAACTTGTGTAAAAAGCTCTGTATCAGAAAACACTGAGGGCCAGCACTGGAAACCAGACACAGCAGCACAACCAGGAGAGCAGAGACCTCCACCAGCCAGGGTCCAGCCCCACTTTACCTGAGAAGCTGCCAGGTCAGGAGAGAGCAGCCAGGAATCTAAATCCTTAGGCACACTCCCAAGGACAACGTTGGGAAATTACTTTAGGATAAGACTTGCTGAGGATAATGAGGACAAGACATCTCAGGGAGCAGCTCCACAGCCAAGTTGAGAAGCCAGAGCCAAAGACCAAAAAGACCTAGACCCTGACAGCAGGGCTAGAGCTGCAGCCCAGCAACATTTCTGCAGAGAAAAAAAGAAAAGAGTATCCAGGGCTGAGCTAAATAGAGCTCCTCATCAGGAGGAGTGGGTGGAGGCAACAGGTGAGGCTGCTCAGGGCATTTAGGGCCTATTAGTTCACACCAAGTTCTGAGAGTTTGAAAACACTCTTGCTCCCCTGAAAGCAGCTGCTTTGCTAACATTTATAGCTCTTCTTTTACCTTTTCTTGCCATACTTACCAAGGTAAAAAGTTTAAAAGAAAGCATCTCTTTCAAGATTACAGTGTGATCACACAAGCTTAAATTACACCCCCAAGTATTTCTTGTGTTGCATTTAAATTCACTATGGTTCCTCTTTAAGTTCCTGATGTGAATTATACTCAAGTGATTTGCAGCCTCTCTTTTGCTCTCTACAACTTTGGACTTTAACAAGCTGGCAGATCAGATAGACTTGAGGCTGTTCATGCTTCCCCTTCATTTTATCAACAGAGCAGATGAATGCTCTAAATCAAGGCGAAAACAGAGGACATGTCAACACCATACAATAAGCACCACGAGAGGTGATAGTTTGGGTTGTAGAAGCAGAATGGAGATGTCACCACAACACTTCTTCCTGGCAAGTTACTGCTGTTGAGCAGTACTTTTCAGTAATGTTAACTGTCCTAGTTGTACTGCTGCACATTCTTTCATGCCTTCTTTTACCACTTTAGCTCCTCTGCATGGCAAAATAGCATATGGTATAGGACACTAAAAATAATAATGACAAAGGAAAATATACAGGAATAATAGTCAAGAATCTGCACCACCTTGTACTCTGGGATGTCCTGGTGTTAGGTACACAAAGATCCCTGGTATTGGGAGGTACACATGGAGTGTGTTCTGCAACACTGTGGGATATTATTTAAAATAGCAGTTGGAGGGAAGGAGAACTGGCCACATTGATTCAAAGCTGATAGTGTGGGGCTCCTACCATTTTCAGAACCAAATTGATGCAAGTGAGCATAGGCAGAGAAGAATGTTTTGAGCTGTCACAAGGCTGTGAGGAATGTGATCACATGCTGTGTAGGCACAAGTCATGTGCAGAGCCAGCTGTGCCAATAATCACTTAAAAATTAAATTGTAAGAGCAATGGGGCCTGTGATATCTGTTTGAGACAGTATAATTCCTCAAATATATCCTAGGTCTATGCAAATACAGTGTTTGCTTAGCTGCAAATTCTCTGAAGAATTGTGTTGCATTTTATTTCCTGCTTACGATGAATGAAAATGTGTCAGTCCTGAGTGACAAGGCTTTAATGACCCTAATTGACCTCATCTTAGACTCCCACCCACACACTCTGCCTATTGGCTCAGGAGTGTTACTTAAACTCAGGTCTGAGCCTGTGTAGCTTTGGTGACTATATTTCAGTGTGATATGGTCTTTTTTTTCTTAGTGCTGCTGCTGGAAATGCTTTACAGCTTACAGCACTCTCTCTGCTTCTTCTTCTCATCTGCTGTGATTTGGCCTGTCCCTACAGTTTGTCATTTCTATAATCTGTTGTCATATTGTATGTTAGAGGTATGGTTCTTCCTTCCTGTACAATGAGCCTGGTCAAAGAACTGAAAATGAAGTGCAGCAAAAGTGAATACAGGGAGGTGATGGAGGCTGAGTATGACTGATGATAATGCTCTATTTTGGCTTCTTTACCTATGTAGTTTTCTTCCCAGTTGCTCTACAGTCAGAGGGGGTTTGGCTGCTTTTACTGCTTCAGAAAGCAATTAAAGGGCAATTGTTTTAGTGAGGATTTCTACTTTATTTGGTGTTTGATGTAGCCCCTGTTGTTGAATTCCAGGAGTATAATACTGAAAAGATAATCTACGTGGCGCAGAATTATTCTGTGAGCATTTTGACTTTGTCTTATCGCACAAGTGTGTGAGAAGATAAAAGTTTGTTATGGTGCACCATGGGCCAAAATGCAACTCACAACCAGTGGTCACATTTATCAGTCAAGTCCTACTGTACTTTATGAGGAAGGCCTGCCATGCCAGATGCTCTTCTCATAAAGCAGGCTACTGAGAAAAGGGAAGCAATAACATTCCCTTTTCCCCAGTGCCACATTTCTCACCACAGAATGAGGTCTTTTTAGTGGGAAGCTGTAAAAGACTGCAAGGGGCAAGATGTTTCCATTCTGAGAGTACCAAGAATGGGGGGTTTTCTCCCCTCTAAAACCACACAGAAGAAAGGGGGGGGGGGGGGGAGGCAGGAAGGAAGTAGTATCTCTTCCTTGTAGCTCAGAAATTGGTCATGAATTAAGAGTCATGTGAAGCCATTCAGAAAGTCCCTACCAAAAATGAGAAACTGCCTGAGTCCTAGCTTTCTCTAGAGAGCCTGCCTGTCCTTTCTTGCAGAAAAAAGCTATGTTATTCTGGAAAGAAAGAAGGGAATTATATCTGCCTTATGGCTACTGCTAAAGAGGAAGTTAATAGTTAATTGTGTGTTTGTGGGTGTGAATTTGCTGAGGGATGACCAAGCTGGAGGTAGAACTACATCTCTTGGTTATAACTGCCTGGAGGGCTCTGATGCTACAGGAGATATAGCCTGGTCAGGTGGGAACTATGGCAGCAGAAGCTGCTTCAGCATCATGATTATACAAAGCAGACCAAATGTTTATGGCATCGGGAACCTATTTTTTAACAGTCAGAGATTCTAATGATGATCATTATAGGTGTTGTTATAGACAATATTTAAAGTGATTTGGTCAGCCCTGTCTGCTTACCAGATACTCTAGAAAAGGCAAGGAAGGAAAAAGATATCCTCTTAATGATACGTAAGAATCTGTTTTCAGTGTAGGACTAGGGTATCAGTTATGCTTCTTTTCCATCAGTGTAGAGGAGGACCCTGCCATTAGGCAGGAAAATTACTTTCCTTTTTCCCCCCCTTACTGATGCAGTTTTCACAGCTGCCTTCTTACAAGTTGTCTGCAGTTTGTTGTTAAATCAGTTTTGCCCACAAGACACTAATTTTTTAAAACAATGTTCTGTATGTTTTTATATGATGTGTAATCTATGATGGAGCCATGGACATAGGATTTAATGTTCAACCTAAATCACCATTTTTTCCAGTAAGTCTAGTGTAGTAGACATACACCAGGCTAGTGTATCTCAAAGGATACTGCTTTGCACCCAGCCTTCATGCTGTTCTCTACCTTCCTTAGAGCCTTTCTTCAACCCTTTAAAGGTCTTGGTATTTCCCTTGGGCCACAATCTGTGAATGATCTCTTCACCTGCTCTCAGAAAGCTTTAAATTTTGCTTCTGTGGTCCCTGGTGCAACACCAACAGCCCTTGGCAGAGCAGGACCTGGCTTCTCTTCTCATGCTTTCAGTCCCTAATGCTCTGTGTGAATTAAAGTCTCATACTCTGTCATGACTGTATCAGAAGGAACAGCCCTGTTCTCACAGAGAAAAAGATCATATGCAGGAGAGGTGCAGCTTCTTTCTCTGGTAGAACTTTAGGTTGCCATGTTGAAGTTTTTTCCCATGGAATATAAAAGATATTGAAATACCTATGAATAAATGATAAGTTAGTTATTAACTTTGGCTAGAACTTTTTTTTTTTTTTAAAGTGTTTAGGGCAACTGAAGCTAAAAACAAGTCTCTTGTTTTAACAGGTATTTTAATCTGAATGAAGAAGCTTTTTTGTGTGTAAATGATAAGTTAGTTATTAACTTTGGCTAGAGCTTTTTTTTTTTTTTTTTTTTTTAAGTGTTTAGGGCAACTGAAGCTAAAAGCAAGTCTCTTGTTTTAACAGGTATTTTAATCTGAATGAAGAAGCTTTTTTGTGTGTAGAAAAAACTTCAGATTCATGTCTATCTGAAATGCTCCCTAATTACTGAGGCATTGTAAGCTATCAAGTAAATATTAGATATACATAGGCTTTTATATGAGGACAGACACTTGCAAACAGTGCAAGGGGTAATACTCTGGCACATCAAGGCCTGTTTACAGAATAGCTCTTAGGTACACTTGTACAACAAGCAAAGCCATTCAAACCTACTCAATAGAAATAATTCTCACTGATATTTGGAGCTGTTATGGGTTTATGACAGGACCTACATGGACATTTTCCAAGCCACAAATTATATAACAGAAGAGGTTGGGAGCAAGCAGTGGATTTACATATTCAAAGTCAGTATAACACAATACGCTGTTAATAAGTAATTGACTGTAAATGCAGTTCTCTACAAGAAGATTAACTGTGCTCCCTTTTGGAACATAAGTACTTGAGTGAACTCCTCTCCTGAAAGAGAAATCAAATATTTGTGGGTGTCTTCTGGAGGTGAAAAAAACCCTTTTTTGGATTAACATAGGAGTGTATTTTTATAAAAGGTATATTTTTTTCTTAAGTATAAAGTAATGTTTGAGTAAGTTGCAGTTATCTGGTGATGAATACCTGAGGATTGTTGGCTGTTGAGGAAGTGTGAGCTTGATTTGAATTACTGGCTTGTATGATGTGAAGAAATTGGATGGTGTGTGGTGCTGTGCATTGTGCCAGTCTTTTGCTGCTGTGCTGCAGGATTTGCCTCTGAGGACTAACAAAGCCTTTAGTCTAGTTTATTTATTCATTCACATTTGTGCTTGCTTCCCTTTAAAGGAACTGAACCCAAGTGCCTTAGCAAAACCTAAACTTTCTGCTGGTTTAGCCAAAGAGCACGGTTGTATCTAGCTGGATGAAAGCTAAGTACAGTGATGGAGACACAGCATGAGTGTCTCTGTGTACCGTCCTTTCTCCTCTCAAACATGTCAGAGAAGCCAAGGGGGGAAATGTAGAATTAGGAAAGGAAGAGAATGAATGTGATAAAGAGAGATGGATATGGAATGCCAGAGGCACAGTGAGCAGATGAAGCAGACTGAATGAAGAATGGTGATGGGAAAGACTGCATGCTTTCTTTTTGTGTAAGACTAATGGAGAAGTGTGTGGTTTATCAGTTTTCACTCCCTGTCTCCAAGATGGTTGCAGCTATGACTGTGCAGGACTGACACTGGGCAAGGTGTTCTGTGTCCTGTCTTCTATAGCTGCTACCTGGCCAAGATAAATATGCTTGGCTGACCTGGAAGTCTGCACACCATGTCTGTATTTGCTGTATTTGATAACTGGTGCTCTTGAACCTGTGCAACTGCAGATGGACTTTGTCATGCAATCTGAGCAGTGTCTGTGCCAGCAGTGCTCTGAAGCCTCAAGTGAGACCACCTAATATCTGAGTGACAATCCTACCTCACACCAAGTCCCTGCTTGCTACGTGCAGATTACTTCTTTTGTAGCAAGTGACTGGCTATTACACAGCCAGGTCTGACAGAAGGAACAGTAGATATCCTGTTGTTAAAGTACAGCAGTTGCACAATTTCCTCAACCAGGAAAAATCGGGAGTGTGCCTTACACAGTTCTTTGTGTGACTACGTCACCTTTATGGTCAAACTGTCAGAATTTTGAAAAGGCAAACTATTGCACATTGAAAGGTGAGCATAGAGGGATAACCATCAGGGATTGCTCTGGACTTGCTGCTTTCACCAGTGTTTCTATCTCTAGAAGTCTCTTTGCAGTATGTGAGAGCTGCAAGTTAACTGAATGTCACATTATATTGTGTTGTGTGATGCGCTGGCAAACTCTGCAGTGGAGTGGGACCAACCATGCCAATAGTGAAACTGTTCCCAGTGAAGTTCTATTTGCATTCCTTGTAAAGTGCTACTGCAGCCTCTGAAGGATTCAATTTCCTTCTATTTTTGTATCATTTTCCAAGTCTGTAGTTAATATTGACTGACAGGGCCAGCTGAGAATCTTGGGATTTCCTATTACAGATAATTAAGGAAAATACTAATTCATGCACAGACAGATGCCTTGTTGTAAATTGCACTGCATGAGTATCTTTGCCTTCACTGCTAATTCTGTTTCCTACTGATTACTGAATCTGACTCATTGTATAAGGTGCTGGGGCATGCAGCATGTTTCCAGCCAGGAGACGTGTAAAGAAAGCTGCAGAGAAGCTTGATCCTATGTTTTCTGAAGTGTTGTTTTTATGGGCCAGCTCCCTGAATTGTTCTGTACCTAAGATATATGACAGCTTGTATTTTATACTTTCTTAATGGAGCTTGGAGAAGGACCTGGGAGATGGAACTGCCTTCATCAAGGACTTTTCCAGTTCACCTTATTTATTTCCAAATTGGTGTTTGGTTTTATTTTAGGCTAAATTTAAACTTCCTGTTTTGTTCAAAAGAGAGATTGCTGTCAGGGAGCAGTAATAATAGGTGGTTCTGCAATATAGGTGAGCCAGAAGCAGAGGATACAGCAAGGCAGGTGTAGAAAGTGTCCTCACCAATGCCACAGGACTTGTGCAGGAAGAGCAGAGAAGGCCCAGTGGCAGCCACAGCCATTGTGAGACAAGTCAGGTGCTGAGTTGTATCAGGGTCTAATGAGAAAGGTGAGTTAGGGTCCAGCAGGGATCAGCAGGGCACGTTAATTGTCAGCATAAGCATTTGAACAAGCGAGTAGCTGGTGACAGAAGTACAAAGATGTTCTCTTCAGCATCTTGTGGAATAGATGTGTTTCCTGGGAGACTGGCTGCTTATCTTGTCAGTAAAAAGATCTGATAGTAATCCCTGTTCTCTAGGAAGGAATGTGCTGAAGTCTCCTGAGTCATAACTTGCCAACAAGCAGAATGGTAAATGTTGTTTGTAACATGTCTAAGTACAATGAAACATGAGTGGAGAGGAAGGAGATCTGTGCTTATCTTGCACCTTCTCAAGTGTCTCCTGCAGAGGGATATGAGACCAGGTTTGCTGGAGCCACACCAGTTTGCTCCCATCTGCCTACACTGGGTACCAGCAGGAGGGACATTCCGGCAGTTCTGCCTTTTCCAGTCTTCTGCCTGATGATGAGGTAGTTTGAGTGTGCAGGCTCAGGCAACAAACACCTGCAGTACAGGTGTGGCCCCCAAGAGAGTTAGCAGAGCTGCTACTTTGGTGATGGGAAAGACTTTCCAGTTGGAAACAGACCAAACTTTGTCTGTCATCAAGGAAACACACAAGTATGGCCTGGAGCAGATCAGAGCTTACCCTTCAGCACTTCGGGCAGATAAATTTTGAAGTTTTGTTCTTTCAATATCCAAGTTATCAATCTGAGGGCACTTTGAACAAATCAATGCTGCTAGCAGGCATGCTTAACACTAACTTCCTTGTGGGGAAAAATATACAGATTAGATTCCTGGAGTTCAGCATGAAAGATGGGAAATCAGTAGAAATGAACAGGACATAAGTTTAGTATACTATGAATGTACTTGGGCTGAGGTTGCTGAGTGTCCTAAAAGACAAGATACAGCAAAGCTCAGTAACTGGGTTTTGACAGACTCCATTGCATTACCTTCCTTTCTAGCACTGTTGTGCCTCTACTTTTATCTAATTTTATATGTTCATGTCTCAGCATAGTTAAGTCTGACTATGGTCATTGATATCCATTCAGTGAACTGCTTTTTACCAAGCTTTGCTTCTAAGACTCTTAACCCCTAAATGCTGGGGCTTGCTATTAGCTAGTGGCAAAACAAAGGCAATCCACACACCTCCAGCTACTAATTCCCTATATGCTCTCACTTGGAATGCTGCAAAAACTATGTCTAGCCATGCACACTTATTCTACTGATCTGAACAACCCAGTCAGCATTGAAACTTGTATTTGCTAGCCATGCACTGCAGTTATCCTAACCTACAGCATCAGTGCTACACAGAATAAGGTGTTCTGTGGGCTTTAGCTAAGGTCTTAATATTAGAGAGGTGAAGTTAAAGTATTTTAATGTATAGGTATTAGTGTGTGTGTATACAATGCCATTTTGAAAAAGGATATGACTCACTTGGCACTTACTAGCATATGGAGTTTATAATAGAATTATAAAATAGTCCTGCTGAGAAGGGACCTCAGGAGGTCTCTCATCTAGCCTCCAGCTCAAGGCAGGGTCAGCTCAAAGGTCAGACCAGACTGTTCAGGGCTTTATCTATGTAGGTTTGGAAACCTTCAAGGATGGGAACTGCACAGTCTCTCTGGACACCTTGTTTCCCTGCCTGCAGAGGTTTTTCTGTACCTGCAGCTGGAATTTCTGTCAAAATTAAATTTACAATTAAATTAATATTGTAAAACAAGTGTGTTGGATTGTAGTTCAGGAGTAGTGTCAGATGCAGAGCTGAAAATGTACATGGGCCACAAGGGAAATGCTGCTGACGGGGACAGAGGCCAATGTCTGTCAAATCTGTTCTAGTTGGGATCCAGGGGCCCTCCTGATGGTTCTTAATTGCACATGGAGCTCAATGTCTGTAACTCAGCCAGAGTAGAGGCTGCTACAGAAACAGTGCCATGCCACCAAAAGTACCCTGAAGTAAACCAAGTGTTCATAAAAGTTACATTTGATTAAATCTTCCATACCTTGTTTTCCTGAGGAGTTTGAAACATTTTCCCACCTGCAATCTAGGCATGATTCGTGTCTCTGTCTGCTGCTCATTTCTTTGTAGAGCAGCAAAACCAGCATGAAATTGATGTGATCTTCTTTCATTGCTGCCCAAAAGGTTCTGAATAGCAACCCTGGAACAGAGTGGGCTTGTTGACTTCATTCTGCAGCTGCATGAAAAATCTGCCTCTAAGCCTGCAGCTTCAAGAAGACAGCACAGCATCTGTTCACATAAAAGATAGCTTTGAGTTTGTCTCTTTTTAAATAATGAGAAATTTAAACTACTGGGTTTGAATAGAAACTTGGAAACAAGTTACTAGGCTTCCCTCATTTGCCAAGGAAAGCTCTCCACTTATCTTTGACAAAGGACTGGATGAATTTTCTTCAATTTAATTTAAATATTTTTGCTCCACATGTAGAGAAATTAATGTCTAATTTATGAGAAACTTCAATTCTGGAATAATAATGATATTATGTGAATCTCTGTTTAGTCAAAGTACAAAGTCTGATTTTTATGGGATGGTTCTTTCTATATGCATCCTTTATATGCATTTGCTCATCACCATGATAGGTTCCTATCAGTTTGTCAACAATGTGCCCTTCACAGAAGTTATGGTTAACCCAGGGTCCAAATGCAGAGTGCCAGGGAGTAACATCTGGACATCTAATTTCCATGGGATCATGCATAGTTCTGCTCTGATAAAGTTTAATGCATCATGTTTAAAAACAAAAAAAAAAATGGAATTCTTTGATCAGATCTTGAAGTTGCAACACACTGCAGTTTCTCTAATGAAAAAAAAAAAATGGAATTCTTTGATCAGATCTTGAAGTTGCAACACAACACACTGCAGTTTCTCTAATATCTTCCTATTCTAATTATGTACACAGGTTTGTAAAGCCATTATTATGGACATGTTGTAAAGTCAATATTGAACTATTGCTAAGCAGATTTATAGCCTGACTTCTAAAAATGTTTCTACAGCTTCTTTAGAAATTGTTGCCTTTATAGTCCAGCTTAGAAGTTTTGTTATTGAGTACTGGGAACAGCATTTAATTGGCAAGTATTCTACTATAAAACCAAGATACCTTGCTCCTGTCTGTCTGCCTTCCAGTAACCTACCTGCCTGTGCAAATCTGGCTGATGTGTTCTATCAGAAGCAATTTTTCAACTTAAACTTTGGTACTCAAAAAAAAAAAAGAAAAGAAAATCTGTGCATTCTTTGTTCTGAGATGCCTGGGTTGATACACTGAGAGTTGTGTGGATTTGTGGTGGTGGGTGTTCATTGCCAGGTGGCCTCATCATTCTGTTTTTGTTGTTCTGGGACAGTTTGCTCTGGAGACTGTCAGACTTAACCAAGAGACTTTTGTACAGGAAGCTTCATCTCCTCAAAGGAAGGATATGCAGGATAAAGAGGTAAAAAGCTTCATGGCTTTGTTCAGTTGTATCTGAAAGGACCTCAGTACTGGAGATGAAACTAAGACAATTCTAAGCCTGCCAGAGGTAGCAAGGGCAAATTTTCCTAATGCAGTGGGGGTGGCTAGAGCTCCATCAGTGATGTTTATGGCCAGTTGTTTGGCAAGACTGTGATTTGCAAACCTTGCATTATATTCCCCTGTCAACTGCAGAAGGAATCCCTCAGTCACAAATTGTCTCAAACAGAAATATTCATGTCTATACACAGAGCTAGTTTACACAATGGAGCCCAGTGTAGAAAGGAAGATGAGTCTGGTGCCCAGAGCTGTAGGTAGTGCTGCTTTTCCTTGCTGTGTTGCTTCTGCTTGTCCCAGCTGGCAACTGAGGTGTCTCTGAGTGTACATCATGCATATTGCATCCCTTTTCTGTGGGTAAAGCTTGCATCTTGTGAGGTTTTATTGAAATTCTGGCCCCACAACTCTCACTTAGGGAGTTTATTTGTATTTATTCTCTTACAAGTGCTGACTGAAATGACATTTAGGAATGTCTGTATGACCTGCCAGATGAATACAGCTGTGACAAACCAGTTCAGCACTACAAACAGCAAGGAGGTGTCAAAAGCAAAGCCACGAGCTTGGTCAGTTGATCTACTCATTAGATCTTCATTTTTTGGAATCTCTGCTAAAAGGAATGCACCTGAAAGCAAATGGAGAGGTATTGAATTTTTTTTTTTTACTATAGTTACATTAATGAAATCATGAAGAGTAAAATTGGAAATATGTCCAGTGTAGTCCAGCAAGCCAAAAATCCACTGGCCTATCTTAATCTACAGCTGCCAGTAGCAAAATGTGGGACTCGACAATACCTTCAGGGTGATAAAAATGCAGTTTCAAGTAGTTAAGAATCAGATGAAGTCAAAATCCAATTTTGAAAAATAAATACAGGTTCATTAGCTCTAACACCTGATTGTAGCGTGGTTCATAGCCTGAGCTGCCAAAAAATTATTAGCAATCCTAAGGGCAGGTACATAAATTAATGCTACTTCATTTTCAATAAATGTTTGGTAATTTCTTTGTTTACCAGTAGGTGTCGCTGGAGTCCAGCAGAGAGCTGTTACAGCTTTAAAAGATCTTTTCTGCTTAATTGAACTTTTATTTCATAGAGGAACATTCATATGATGACGTACATACAATAAAAATAAGAACTGTGATCAATGCTCTTTCAACTGTTTTTTCTTGCCTTAGCTACTGATAACTGTTGGTGGATAATTCAATGATTTGAGAAAGATTCTGATGTTTTTTTCCTCTGCAGCATGACTGAATCTGGTCCAAGCTGATAATGGCCAAAGCCTTCTATTTTATACAAAGATGAAACCACTTAGCAATGCCTGTATGATTACTCAGCCCTTGCCCAATCTTGTATTTCGTGGTGGGGAGAAAATGGAAAATAAGCCAAAAGACCTAAAGACTTTTTTTCTCCCTTTTTTTGGGACCTGTGTTGAAAATTAGAGTCTGGAAACTGATTGGGACAGGAAGGACCTGTCAGCCACAAAACAGCTCTCTGCAAGACTGAGAAAGCATTTAAGGAACAACATTTCTTACACTTTATATTAGAAGATGCAGATGTGGATGAAGGCTTAGAATTGAAGTAGAGCATGGAATGATTTTTTCCTTTTGAATGAACTGTAGTTCTTGTCTGCTGTGTGTTTGCTTGACAGCTGATCAGCAAAGGTATTTTGATTGAGATGAATTTCCAAGTATGCTTAAGTATCTACCATCTGAAAGTTACAAAAACCACTAAGTAGACACTGGCATATGCTGTGCAAGCCACTTGGTATCATCACTAAAAGATAAAAGGAATTCTGTTTTGTTTTTCCCAAGCCATGGTATAAGGCTTATTCTTTATAAAAACCACTGGGGAGACATTTTGATTTAGTCAAAGCATCTTAGTTTGAGCCTAAACTCTTGCATCGGTAATTACTCTAATTTCTTTCATATGTTTACTAAAAAATCCCAAAAACCCCTGTGCCACACAATAAACATTTATCTCAGAATTTCAAGGTCACAGATCCAGCAGAGAAGTCTAGCATAAGGAGGCTGCCTGCAGGCCAGTGTATTATTAGAATAATAATGTGGTTTTGGACAGTAAATGCACTGCCTGCTCTGTTGCCCTTACATGTGGCTGATCCAGTAATGAGTCATTTCCGTGACACGTCTAAAGCACCAGGCAATGCACAGATGTTTTCAGCCTTTTGTTATCATCAGCTACTTTTCTGAGTGTACTCTGCCACCACTCATTAACAGGCCTTCTACTCCATGCTGTGGTGTGATCTTTGCTGTGGTGTCATTTCATGGGACATGGCTGCATTGTATGCAGGGAACTTTAAGAGTGAACAGGTTTGCAAAACTGGCACAGTGTAAGGTCCTGGACATACCAGGGTCTTGTGCAACAGACATTGCAGCTTTCTTCATGGTGCTGCATTGTAGTCTGAGTAAAGGTGAAAGTAATTTGTTTGGGGCTCTATTCTGGCAGGAAGCTAATGAAGTCACTAAATGGTATTTTGTTGCCTCCTACATGCCCATGAGGAAATCTTAATTTGATTTTTTTTTCAAGTTTCATTTTATCAGCTTAATTTGCTAGCTAGTACATGAATTCTGTCATGACGTTCAGGGACATGTCCACTCAGATCTCATTAGTTAATCAGTTTTAATTCTCTGTGGATTTTCTTCTCCAGTTGTAGTTGATGTTGCTGTCCTTTGTAGCTTTGCTCACAATCCTCAATGGCCACACATCCTGATTCCAATGCACCAACAAATTTGTTAATCTGGTATTGCTGGGCTTTAATGGTTTGCAACTACTATAGAAGTGCTTAGTTACTGGCCTCTTTCTAAAAAGCAGAAGCAAGTACTTGGGAAATACAAAGGTGAAAACAAAACTCTTGTAAATTAAAACCCAAAAAGTAATGTTACAATCTACAGCATCTGCATGTGACAGCCACATGCAAATCCAATAATCACCTCTAAGAGGACAAAGGAAGATAAAGTGTTGGTCACATACCTGCCCTTTTTAAAAGATGAAGGAAGCAAAACAGCAAAATAAGCAACAGAAATGGCTTCTCCCCTATTGCTGGAAGAGGAATAGGATAGGACAATGACAGTTGCACCAATGAGCTTGTCATAAGAACCAATTTCTTTCCCCAACAAGCACTATGTGCACACAGTTTGGTAGGTTTCCTTAAGGGCTGTTGCTATAAAGACAGACAGAAATTCATTCAATAATAATGTGAAACAGAGAGATCTTAAAAGGAAGCAAAAAAAAAAAAAAAAATTGGCTTCCTTTGGAAGCCAAAAATTGGAAGAAGGAAAGATTGGTATTCAAGCTGGTCATCCTACAGGGCTGTGAGAGATCTCAGGTATTTAAGAGAGACAGCACCCTTTTATTCCTTATACAACAATGGGAACTTGCTTTGTTCAAAGGAAGGAACCTAGACTTCCCTTGTGAATTTTAAAGTGAGGTTGCATCCTTACTGCAAATGCCTTTTGGTTTTTTTCTCCCAAAACATGTTGGCACATTGTAAAATTTTCAGTGGGAAACAGCACAGGTGGTTACTTTCTCAGCAGAGCTTGCTGGGAATATACTGCACACCAGAATAAAGTTCTGACCTTGATGATTATAACAAGGTGAAAGCTACTTTTTGCTTTCCCACTAGAGTTTCACCACAGGTTTTTCCAGTAGACTTACAGGCTGATCACCTAGGGAAAAAAGCTGCACAGAAAACCACTGAGAATTTAGCCGTAGGTGAATGACTACTGTTGGTTCATCGAGTAAAACGAGTCTTTCCAGAGGCTCTGGCATTGCAGGGACGATGCTGCCTCTCACATGATTGCAACAGATGGGTATGCAGGCCAGAGAGAAGGTGGAGTAGCACAACTTTTTGTCAGGGCCTGATCCAATAATGCTATGATCCAGGGAACTTTTTTTTTTTTAAATCATGGAGAATGAGAACTGGCCCTTTGCTGCACTGATATAAGCATTCCTTCGGTCTGTCCAGCAGTGTTTGTTTTAACATTTTGGTTACTAAACTTAATGCCTTGGCATGACCTCCACTATGAGGAGGCAGCTACTGAAAATTATGATCCAAAGCTATATAAAGATCCCCTGTTTGAGTGCCTTTCAGTCCTTCTTCTCAGGGTTCAGTGTCAGAAATTAGCAGTACAATATCCATTGGAAATACCTCACTAAGAAAAGCCATATTCTTGACAGAAATTATACTTCGCTGTACAATGGGTTGCAGATCTCTCCTCTTTCCCTGCCCTGTACTTTCTGCTTTTTGGTTTGCATGGCAAGGTTTTGGTAGCAGGAGTGGCTTCTGTGAGAGGCTGTCAGATGTTTCTCTTGTGTCCAATACAGCCAATGCCTGTTGGCTCCAAGATAGATCCAGCACTGGCCAAGGCCAAGCCCAGCAGTGATGGTGGCAGCACCTTTGGGATAACAGATATAAGAAAGGGAAGAGGAGAACTGCCCTACTGCAGCTGGAGAGAGGGATATGTGAGAGAGAGGAGGAGACAGAGAAAACTGGGAGCAAAGTTAAGCCTGGGAAGAGGGAGGATGTGGGGAAGGTGTTTCAAGATTTTAGTTTTATTTCTCATTATCCTACTCTGACTTGGTTGGTAATAAATTTAACTAATCTTCCCAAGTCAATTCTGTTTTGCCTGTGACAGTAATTGGTGAGTGATCTTTCCCTGCCCTTTTCTTGACTCATGAGCCTTTTGTTGTATTTTCTCTCCCCTGCCTAGCTGAGGAGGGCAGTGACAGAGCAGCTTTGGTGGGCACCTGGCATCCAGCTTGGGTCAACCCACCACGTCTGCCCTGTGCAGCCACTGCAGCTCTCAGTACAACCCTGTCATTCTTGCTGTCCTGTGCTGCTGGGGCTGCTGCTCTTCCTCCTGCATGTTAATGGTGATATTAAAGTCTTAGTCACTATTTTAGGAGAAGGTGACTAAAATATGGTAATTAGTTACTTCATGTGTCTCTTTACCATCCTCTCACCTTTGCTGTGCAAATAGCAAGGGGGAAATTCTTGCCCCAGTGAATCAAAATGGCAAGTGCCCGTGTGCTCTCACCCCTGTGTGCCCGTGACATTTGAAGGACAGCAACAGGAGCACGGTGACTTTTGGCAAAGAAAAAGCTAAAAGCACCAAAATATTTAGCATTGTAAATGGTGCTAACTGGGACATGAAAGCACTGCAGCAGCTGTGAGTGCAGCAGGACATCCTCTTCACCCCCATCCCTTCCCACCTGGACAAGAGGCAAGGAAGGAAGCACTACAGGAAATTGGGGACTTGAAAGGCAAATGGTGACTAGGCTGAGAGGCAGAGGAGAAGGAGTGGACTGAGAGGCTTTCAGTTGTGAGGAGAGCATTTTAGGCATGAGGAGCAATGGGGAGAGATTTCCTATGAGCTACTGTTTGCTTCTTGGGTAGTGCTTCACAGGGAAACAGGGTAATGGATTATGAGCTTATTCCCTTTTTGTGGGAAAAGGACTGGAGCAAGGGTGTATTACGGTGCTAATTCATGTACTTGATACAAAGGATACCTACTGCTATGGGCCCTTTAAAACCTGTAGCCTCAGTTATGCTGCTGTTACTCTCAAATGCTGTGTTATGTCCATG
This sequence comes from Pyrgilauda ruficollis, assembly GCF_017590135.1. Taxonomy (NCBI): domain Eukaryota; kingdom Metazoa; phylum Chordata; class Aves; order Passeriformes; family Passeridae; genus Pyrgilauda; species Pyrgilauda ruficollis. The sequence goes on along the minus strand of NW_024509210.1, from coordinate 5,461,358 downwards.
AGGCAGCACTAAGCAACCTTCCTGACAGCTTTCTGGAAGGATGTGACTGTCTTCATCTGCCCCAAGAGTATCTGCTGCATGGGAAAGCTTCTGTTTTCCTACTGCATTGCCTCCCTTTTCTTTTGGAAGAAACTGAAACAGTTTTAAATGTTTTAATGTTTTTGAAAGGCTCTGTACTAGGTTGCAGCTCATTTGGAAAATTCTGTGTTGTTCATCCCGCACAGGTCCTGGCGCAGAACCTCAAGAAGAGAACTGAGAGGAGTCCAGAATGTATTAAGATGCAATGTATCCAAATAACTGTTCTGTCCCTTTTATGTGTTCCTTCCTGCTATGTTTTTATCTCTTTTATGTCCACTTTTGATGCATTTGAGCTGTGTTTTTCAGGGCTGTCTGACTTTATTATAAGCAGCAAAGGTGATGGTTTCTTTAGGGGGGTTTGGGGGACAGGCAGTAATGGGAAGCTGTAGGATTCACTTTGGCTTTCCCAGAAAACTTTTAAGGTGGAAAAACTACAGTTTGAAAATGGCTGCATTATCTCCCACTGCTGTTCTCATGAAGACAAATGCCAAATGTTTCATGGACTGCTTTTCTTTGTGAAAGGATTTGTGTGGTTGGTTTTGGGGATTTTTTTGTGTGAATGGAGATGGCAACCATCAGTAATATAATTTCACAAAAAGCATAAAATACCTGTTAAATTCCAAGCTCCGAAAATGAAACATACCTACTGCCAAACACAGATGGCATTTGGCTTTTATTTGCTCTGCCATGCTACTTGCATATTTGAGGTAAGCCAGATGCAAATGGAAATAGCAAAGCTCAATGTGTTAACTGCCAAGCTTATTAAGATACAGGGTGTCAAATTTTTGAAGTACCTCAAGTATGTAGAGGCAGTAAAACTGGCACATCTCTGCTGTTCTTGAACACAACGAGGTTTGTTTTGCCATCATCATCCTAGTAAAAGGCTTCACTTACAGGCTTCTGCTGGTAGCCAGGATAGGATAGGCAGCACATAAATGAGTTTAATTTATCCTCTGTTAGTCATGGGAAATTCCCTCATGACCATGAATCTGCAGTGGTTTGAATTACTCTGTGTGGGGTTTCTACAAAGACTGGAAATACAGCTAGAACTATGAAGCTAGCCCAGAGGTATAAGGTGTGTAAGAACTTTCAAATACATCCAATTACTATCATTAGACTGCAAAATTCTCTACATTACTGTACAAGTGACTTAGGTAGCCCAGGCTTTACACTGGTAACAGAGCTAATTTAATTTCAACTCTTCCAGCTTCATATCAAAATTTCTTGGTGTTACTTCCTTACTCTGGCCATATTCTTCACTTTTTTTGGTTCTTGGGACAAACTTTTATATTGTAAAGGACTTCTCAGAGCCTCAGTGGTTCGAGCTCTCACAGTTGTGTTTTCCTCTTTGTCTAATGGATCAGTCACCAAATAAGACTATGCAAACTCAAACAGGTTTAGCTATCCATTTTACTCTTAGAATTTAAATGAGCTGTTTAGTGGCTCTGATCAAGAATACTCTCAGGAGAACAATCTTCTCAGTTTTTGTAGTCAAATTACGGATTTTCAAGTCTGTAGCCAGTTTTTCAGTAGCCCTTCAGTAACTGAGTCAGGTGGTGAGATACAGATGAGCTTGTAAGCCTTATCTGAAACACAACACAAACCTCAACCACATTCCAAATGGAATTTGTACTTCTCATTGCAAGGCCCTGTTGGTTTTATCTCTACTTTCTCCAGCAGTGTCAGCTGTATACTGGATTTAGAGAGCACATTCACAGCATGTTTGTGCTTCAGAAGTAAGACCTGAAAGCTCCAACACATCAGTAGAGATGAGGCAAAGACCAGATTTACTCAGAGGATCACTAAACAAAACCATAGTCTTGCACCTTCTTATTGTGAGGTAGTGATTTTGCCTTTGGGTAAATAGTAAATTAAGAAAAAACCTAGATGTATTGAGACAACTCTGACCTCTTCTACGCAGTGAAATCAGCCTCTTAATTAGTTTTGCATTGGGGACTTGTCATGTAAAGCCTTATAAAGCCTCAAACGATGGTTTGAGTATGAGCATGTGATGTGAAACCATTTTAGACTCCAAAGTTGTAGAATTTTACTTTTCTGAGTTCCTCACTCCTCTGAAAAATGACCAAACTACATCTGCGTGATGTTGTTTAATGTTTTTCTTGTCATGCATCCTTAGTTTTGTATCCCACAAGGATTTTATGAAATACAACCTACAGAATATAAAATGTTGGATTTGGTGACTGTCTGATGTCCATATGTATTTGCTGCATGACACAATCCTCGTGGAGCGTTTTTGCTCTCTGCACAGTGTGTATCATTAATTAAAGCCTCAAAGGTGTGCATAAATCTAACGCGTGTGGGTGGATGTAACAGCTTGTGGAAGTGGGAGCATGCGAAAGCCACAGTTCCACCGGCTGCCCCGTGTTCGTTGTGCGGGCCCTCTGTGCAGAGCATGTTTCCTCCCTGGAGCGGATGTGGAGGCCGGGCACTGTGCGCGCACTGTGAGTACCAGCCCGGGCGGCACCGAGCGCAGGGGGCTGCTGTGCCCTGCACGAGGCACCGCACACTGGAGATGGAGAGCACGCAGGGCCGCTTCAGCGCCCGCTGCCTTCCCGAACTCCCGGGCAGGGTTCTGACCCTCCGCGGCTCCAGCCGGGCTGGGGTGGCCGGGCTGCCCCGACGCTCCTCGACGGGCACCGGGACCCACCTGGGCCTGAGCGCCATCGGGGTGGGGCCGGTCGGGGCTGCCCGCGGCGGGCCCCGCTGGCCCCGCCTTCAGAGCCTCCGCGCGGGCCCGGGCGGAGGCGGCCGCGGAGAGGCGGCGGCTCCCGCCAGGTCGGGCCACCCCGTTCCGTCCCGGCTCGGGCCGTCCCGCCGCGGGGACCCGCCCGCTGGCTCCAGGGACCGGGCCCAGGCCCTGCGGGGCCCGCGCCGCGCCGCGCCGCAAACTACAACTCCCGCCGGGCACCGCGCGACAGGGCGCAGGCGCGGAGGCGGCGCGGGCGGCCGAGCGAAGCGCGCGGCGATTGGCCGCGGCGGCGGGGGGCGGGGCGCGCGCGGTGACGGCAGGAAGGAGCGGGGGCAAATGGCGGAGAGATGGTCCCGGGGCCCGTCCCGAGCGCGGCGATAATCCCGGCGCGGAGGAAGCGGCGCCGGAGGAGGCGGCGCCGGGGGCCCTGACGCCCGCGACACCCCGAGAGAGTCCCGCTGCCGGAGGGGCGGAGGCGTCCCGCAGGTTGAGCGCCTTTCGCAGGCGGCGCTTCGGCGGCCCGAACCCGCGGCCGGAGCCACATCGGCCGGGCCCGCGCCCGGCACCCGCCGCC